>NC_134398.1:137738671-138072997 GCF_050003625.1 Haematobia irritans | reverse complement strand
ACTCAAAATATAAGTCGTCTAATGCACTAGGGTGGAACACAATGTTAGTAAAAAATATGGGAAACATTTAAATCTGAAGAAATTTTAAGGAAACTTCGCAAAAGTTTATTTATGATTTATCGCTCGATATATATGTATTAGAAGTTTAGGAAAATTAGAGTCATTTTTACAACGTTTCGACTAAGCTGTGGCGATTTTACCTGGAAAATGTTGGTATTTTGACCATTTTTGTCGAAATCAGAAAAACATATATATGGGAGCTATAACTAAATCTGAACCGATTTCAACCAAATTTGGCACGCATAGCTACAATGCTAATTCTACTCCCTGTGCAAAATTTCATCCAAATCGGAGTTTAAAATTGGCCTCTGTGGTCATATGAGCGTAAATCGGGCGAAAGCTATATATGGGAGCTATATATAAATCTGAACCGATTTCAATCAAATTTGCACGCATAGCTACAATGCTAAATCTACTCCCTGTGCAAAATTTCAATCAAATTGGGCCAAAACTCTGGCTATTAGAACCATATTAGTCCATATCGGGCGAAAGATATATATGGGAGCTATATCTAAATCTGAACCGATTTCAATCAAATTTTGCACACTTAACTGCACTACTAATTGTACTCCTAGTGCAAAATTTCAACCAAATTGGGGTAAAACTCTCGCTTCTAGGACCATATTAGTCCATATCGGGCGAAAGATATATATGGGAGTTATATCTAAATCTGAACCGATTTCAATCAAATTTTGCACACTTGACTATACTACTAATTGTACTCCTGGTGCAAAATTTCAACCAAATGCGGCCAAAAATCTGGCTTCTGGGGCCATATAAGTCCATATCGGGCGAAAGATATATATGGGAGCTATATCTAAATCTGAACCGATTTCAATAAAATTTTGCACACTTGACGATACGACTAAGTGTTATGGTTGTACAAAATTTCAAGCAAGTCGATATAAAACTCTGGCTGCTGGGTCCAAATTAGTGCATATCGGGCGAAAGATATATATGGGAGCTATATCTAAATCTGAACCGATTTCTTCCAAAATCAATAGGGTTCTATTCTGACCCAAATTAGGAACATGTGCCAAATTTGAAGGCGATTGGACTTACATTGCGACCTAGACTTTGATCACAAAAATGTGTTCACAGACAGACGGACGGACGGACGGACAGACGGACATGGTTATATCGACTCAGGGACCCACCCTGAGCATTATTGCCAAAGACACCATGTGTCTATCTCGTCTCCTTCTGGGTGTTACAAACATATGCTCTAACTTATAATACCCTGTTCCACAGTGTGGCGCAGGGTATAATGAGTATTCTGACTTCCTTTGTTATAGAAAGCTTATCATACATACGAATAACACTTGGCATAGAAAAATATTTTAGTTCATTCGTATTAAGAAGTATTCAATCCTTTCAAAACTTAAGGAAACATACTTGTTAGAAAATAGGAAATTTTCCTATATCTCTTTTGTATAAATAAAATTGTATTTAAAAACGAAGATAAGCAGTTCTAATTTTGAAGGTTTGCAAGGTTTGCAACAAATATGTAAGATTTGTCCAAATGAATGAAAAAAGTTCAATAAAATCATTCCACATATGAATTCAATTCAGTTAAATTTTTTCATTCTGTCTACTTAATTTCTATGAAAATCACATCGTTCAAACAAATAAAAATGTCTTTGGCGCTATACGAAATTCAACTTTCTTCACAATGAGTTCATTTTAACTTAAAGAAGGGGTTACTTTTTTCTAGGTGTAGTGATGGGCAAATAACAGCAAAATCTATGTAGTGGCTTTTATTCCTGGGATTAGTTGGATTCCTACTGCGTACCTTATATCTCCCCTCTTAGATGATTCTATGGGGTTCCATGATCTCTTTTTCAATTTAACCCTACACTCAAAAAAAAAGTGAACTCTCTATTTCACTAAAGCCAATTTAACTCTCGTTTAGTTCATGGAATTATTATGTTTGGGGAAAGTTTCCTTTACTCTAATAATTTTTTGTGTACGTTAGTTAAATTAACTAAAACCGAGGAAAAAAATATACACAAAAGAACTTCGTATGTCACTAAAGACATTCTTGCAATTTTGAACTCCAATTTTTTCCTTCAAACTACAAAATTTTCTTTAACAAGTGAAAAAACTTAATTATGTCTAATAAATTTTCCTGAATTTGTCGAAAAATATTTACATATTTTTATGACATCGGCGAGATGCCAGCGTTTGTTATACGGTTTAGTTAAAATTTTCTAAAAATATTCAAAATTTTCTAAAATTAACCGAAGTTTTTCTTCCTGGTGGGTTCACTGTTTTTTCAGTGTATATATACACAAGAATTTTATTGCAAATAGTCAACCTGATATACAATACTTGAACCTTGTGTTTCTAAACTCGAAAGTGACCATATACTGCGACAATTTTCTCAATGAAATGACGGATTTATTCAATACTCATCTAATATGGGTGACCAACAATAGAAACATACCAACACGTTGAGAAGGAATATGATCACCTCAAACATGTTTCAAGAGAAAAATGTTATTTTTGTATGGTGACCATGTAACATGTTTGTCACTAAAATGTTATTTTCTCGTCAAATATAACCTGCTTGCCGAAATCAGATACATGATTTCCGAGAAAATAACATGGTTGCGAAAACCATGAAGTGACTGCAAAGCAGATGGAGTAGCAAGATTGAAAGCTATCACTACATATTCCGGAGAATCTTTAAACTGTTGATATATTTCAGCTACCTCACGCATGTTAATTTCTATATTTCTATATATAATTGAAGTAGATGTGTAAATGATCTCAAAACTTCAGTATCCCTTCTGATATCTGTAATAACGGGTGATTATCTAATAGGGGTGATTACAGTTTGGATAGAGGTATAACGTTTACAGCATGAGTTGTGTGACTGACTTGGCTTTAATTCACCTAATACATTTATGTGTAGGAACTTTTATTAAAATTAGTATCACATTGAACTAAATAGTATTACTACAAATTACTTTCTTGCATCCAAATATAAGTTAATATGGAATCGACCAGTAAAATAAGACTATAAACTGCAACTGCTCCATTCAAGATAACCAATATTCTATACTGATTTAATGCAAATAATTATGAAGTTTCTCGCCTTAACATTCCTTTCAAATAAAATGACTACCATTGAGCCATTTTCACTTCAAATTTTCCCCAATTAATTATTATAGCACCATAAAATCCAAAACAGACCTGTTTAGTCAACGATGATTTGTTAGAAAATGAAACACGTCAAAGAAAACAGAAACACGTCATCATATATCTCCTGAGTGATTGATGTGTTTTTGGTGGCCATTCTTAAGCTGATGATGAATTATTTGTCTAGAGACTTGAGTTATGCATCATCTGTTGAGAGTAGGAAACACTGACATTGAATGAATGCGGAAGGTGTGTCCAACTCAGGTTTTTTACTTGCTGCGGATATTGTTTTACAGTTGCACCTAATTCACCCAACTTCGAGGAATGAGAATTGTCCAAACAATATCTAAAGAATGAAATTTATGAGTGTTCACGAGCATTATTTGAAGATAAATGGATTAATAATAGAAAAGAAGTTGACGCAATTTATCGCTTGGAGAAGTTTTAATTTGAATTTAATTTTAATTGAATTTCAAGTGAACACCAATTGGATGTGATAGAGAGAAATAGGAAATTGATTCAATTAGAAATGACATTTTAGCCGAAATTAACTTTTTTGATAATGCCCATTGGAGATTGATTCAATTAGAAATTACATTTTAACCGAAATTAACTCTTTTTGGTTATTCCCATTTACACCTAACGACCGATACTGACTGATGAACATAATATCAATTCTCCTTGGTTGCATTTGGTGAAACAAGTTGAATACCCAACTGTAACTTGATTAGTCTTAGGGTTTCCATATGGATAATTTTCAAAAGAGAACATTCGCTTTAAAAAAAGAGAACATTTTAACTAAAAATAGTTTACAATAAAAAATTCTTTATTAAATAATTAATAATTTTATTGACGTTAAAATTAAAATAATAATAGTTTCTAATGATAGAAACAACGAAATAAATATATAATAAAACAATAAAAAACAAAAAGAATCACATTTTCTTAAAAAATAAACAAAATAAATTGACGGCGACAACGTATTGGCGTATTTACGTCGTACGTTCAATTACATATATTTCTAAGTTTTACGCCGTAAATTCCTACTAAATAAATAAAATTCCATCAATCTAGGATTTTTTTTGAAATAGAGTACATAAAGAGCACTGTTGGACATAAAAATGCGGCACCAAAAAAAGAGAGTGAACAAAAAGATACGAAAACAGAAAGAGAACATGTTCTCTTTAAAAGAGATGTAATGGACAGCCTCAAATTTCCCCATCAAAGGAAAGATGTTCATATTTCCAAGGAAGCTAGAAGATTTGTCACTTCTTTTAAATATAATTCATTTGTCTTTTGTTTGGTTTTCGCACATTTTTAGGCATCACCGATAAGGGTTATTCAATTATATTCAAATTGGAGCAATTCCTTTTACCATTTAAAATTTTTCTCTATGTTTTTATCTAAAGAATCTAAATCACTTTCAAGAAAAAAAAAGGGTAGAAAATTGCCATCAAAACCAATTAGCGACGAATTAACACTAAAGCAAACACCATCTACCATTCAAGATGCTGTTGTGAATTTTAATTAGAACGATTAGGCTGACAAGCTTTGTGGAATGCTAATGAAACGCAACTTTAGGGTGAAGGGAAAAAAGAGCCGTAGAGTAGGGCTCTATTTTCCAGGCACCGTAATTCCAGAAATAAATGCGTGTGCAAGAGGGAGAGAATAATAATCGTTAACTACAAAATTGTAAACAATTTACAAATGAATATATAAGGACGATTTTTTAAGTGTTATAAGAAAAATTTTCAACAAATAAATTTCAGAAATTTACATGAAATCTTTATTTTGATCGATAGTGCGGTTGATATAATATAATGTTTGAAGATAATGTCATGGGAACGTTGACCGCGACTGTACTTCAAATGGTCCATCCGATTAGTCTAGGTTAGGTTTGGTTAAAGTGGCAGCCCGATTTAGTTTCATGCTCACTTAGACTATTCAGTACATTGTGATACCACATTAACTAAAAGTACCTATTACATATGGTAGTTTTAGCCGCTGAACCTTCTCGATTATTTTCTTCTGTTTAACCATCCTGATTGTTCCAAAAACGCTTAGCCTAACTTCGAATAAATGCTTCAATGTTGTCTTTCAAGGTGGTAATTGAGTGGACTTGTCGGTAAAGATACGAGCTTTAGCACAGCCCCACAAAAAAATAGTTTAAAAATTGACCGGTCCCCAAACGTAACATTGTTACAAATGCTGTGCGACATGTTTCACTATGCTTTTGAAACCACATGTAATGCCAGCCAAGCTCTTGCATTTTTGGGTAAATAACTTTGTATATCACTGTAGCGCTCACCATTTGTAACGACCCTTCTCTTTCAAATACTATACCTTATGTGCGGGTGCTACCTATAATGCCGGCCTTGCTCAGGGCAATGAGGGGGGCGTTCTTGCCATAAGGTATAGATTTCGGCCAGTTAACATAAATTAATAAATTTTAGGTAGCTCTTGTTAAAGGATTGCCATGTTAAAACAAAAAAATGAAACAAAACAAAATTCAAAGGGTAACAGAAATGCCTACATTTTGGAAGAACTAATGGTGTAGTTTGTCCTTCCTCGTATACCCTCCCATCCTTGCTCGATGCGTTAAGACATCGGCCCACGGTGCGACTTAACCAATTATGGCTTCATTTTGGTGAAAATGGTACCAAAAAAATTTAGCGAGTCATCTGTAATTAAATTTATTATAAACAAACATACTTCAATGGAATTATACCAGTAAAATTAAGAGGTGGATTGAAAACTTAAATGTTGGAAAATGTATCAGGAAAATTAAAATTTTATAATGTTGAGACAACGGTGTTAATAGAATAAATAAATCTTAATGTTTAGACGATATGTCTGACAAAAATTAACAAAAAGAATTGTACTACTCTTGTAATATACAGGGATTTAACAAATGTTTAATTTAAGAAAGTTTAATCTTTGGTATACTCACGGTCTTTATGTCATGTTCCTTCGTTGACAAGCGCTTGTAACTTGGAAAGGACACCGTATTTATAATTAAATCTAGATGGATTGTAGTAACCATATGTTGAAAGAAATGGTGGAAATAAATAAAATATGATGATTAAAATATAATTCTAATGATATAGGATAGAGATAATTCAAATGATACTAATGTAATTGCAGCTATAGCACTCCGCCCTTTCTTAATTTCCAACCAGAAACGATTTTGAATTCTCCGAGCTTGATTACCCTCGATATTACAAATAATTAATCAATAGACAATCTTCTTGACCATCTTGGTGGGGTGTTTTTTTTTTTTTTCTTTTGACAATTTGATGCTACTCGCTTTGACAATTTTGTTTTTCTTTTCCAAAATTTGAGATTTGAAATTCAATTACGAAGGGGTTTATTTCTTGATGCGCATAATTTTAATGGTACAAAATCCTACCGACATCCTCTTTAGCATATTTGTCCCCAACTATAATAATTCTTGAATGAGCATGAACGGCGCTCGATGACATAACGATGAAATATTATATATATAATTTTTCTTCATGCGAATTTCCCACAATCCTTTTTGTTGGGATAAATTTATTTTTGACGTCGCTTATTCAAGTTCCAGTTGGTAGTCATTAAATTATTTTTTGTTTCTTTTTTTTTTCAAATTAATTTTTTTTCAGGATCGATTTTTCTAAAAATTCCTTTCTTTTCCTTCAAAATTTTTTTCCCTTTTTCTTCCTCTGACAAATATTTCAAACCCATTCGTTTTTTTTTTTCAAGTCAATTTCAAAAAAAAACCTAAAGTGTTTTTTTGTTTTTAATATTTGTGAACCCTCACACATTCACAGTAACGATTCACAAGATCTTTGAAAAAATATCGTCCAATGATACCACCAACCCATAAAACGTACGAAACTGTGATTTTTTTCTGTATTCATTAACAGAACTTGCAATGCTTCTGGTTAATCTTCACACCAACATCGACAATTCTGCTTATTCACGTACTCATTGGACCAAAAGTGACCTTGTCAATTTTTTGATAAGAAGTTGTTCGTTTGTGATTCGTAAAGGGTGATACGGTCAAAATTTGGTCAAGGGTAAACGCGTGTAAATCGGTGAAATCGTTTATTTAAAAAATCAAATTAAATTTCTTTTTCAAGTTCAATTAGTATAAAATTCAGGAAAAATATTCAGTTAGGCTTTCGCTTTTCCAAATCCGAATTGCCGGGCCTCACGCTTGACACCTGCCATCAGATTTTGTACAGCCACCTTGTCCACCTTCTTCGCCGCAGAAAGCCAGTTTGCCTTGAACTGCTGCTCGTCCTTAGCAGTTTTTTTGGTCTTCTTTAGGTTCCGCTTGACAATAGCCCAGTATTTCTCAATTGGGCGGAGCTCTGGCGTGTTGGGAGGGTTCTTGTCCTTGGGAAACACCTGCACGTTGTTGGCGGCGTACCACTCCATAGCCTTTTTACCGTAATGGCAAGATGCCAAATCCGCCCAAAACAGTACGGAACAACCGTGTTTCTTCAGGAAAGGCAGCAGACGTTTATTCAAACACTCTTTCACGTAAATTTCCTGGTTGACAGTCCCAGAAGCTATGAAAATGCTGCTTTTCAAGCCACAGGTACAGATGGCTTGCCAAACCAGATATTTCTTTGCGAACTTTGACAGTTTTATGTGCTTGAAAATATCTGCTACCTTTCTCCTTCCTTTTGCCGTATAAAACTCCTGTCCCGGAAGCTGCTTGTAGTCGGCTTTGACGTAGGTTTCGTCGTCCATTACCACGCAGTCAAACTTCGTCAGCATCGTCGTGTACAGCCTCCGGGATCGCGTTTTGGCCGTCGTATTTTGTTTATCATCGCGATTTGGAGTCACTACCTTGTTGTAAGTCGATAGTCCGGCTCGTTTTTTGGCTCGATGCACGGTTGTAGACGATACACCTAGCTTATTTGCGGCATCTCGGAGAGAGAGGTTAGGGTTTCGCTTGAAACTATCGGCAACTCTCTTTGTCGTCTCAGCGGCTTCCGGTTTTCGATTTCCCCCCGATCCAGACTTCCTGGCTGTCGACAAACGTTCCCCAAACACTTTAATTACATTTGTAACGGTTGATTTGGCAACTTTTAGCGATTTTGCCAGCTTTGCGTGCGAGTAGCTCGGATTTTCGCGATGCGCGAGCAAAATTTTGATACGCTGCTCTTCTTGCTTGGACGGCATTTTGACAACTGAAGAGTGAATTCCAAAATCAAAATAGGAGCAACATTCTACACACACACCTTCAAAATGAGGGGTGTTCAGGTTTTTTTAATGCAAAATTGCAAGAAATACGTCAAGTTTATATTGACCAAATTTTGACGTATCACCCTTTATAGTTTTAGTTTAAACATTGTCTTTTAAAGTTAGTCCATATGTGGTCTATGTCAAATAAAAACAGAGCTCTTTAGCTTTTGATTGTTTTATATACCGAATATGAAGAAAATTTTACCAAAAATCTACCAAAATTACAAAAATCTTATTTTGAAGTGTATGATTAAAATATTCAAATTACAATTTTATTTCAGTATTTGCACAGTATTTTGACAAAATTTTCTAAATTTAATTTTTTTTATATCTATAGAATTGTTAAAATTTTATTTCTATAGAAAATTTTGCCAAAATTTTATTTCTATAGAAAATTTTGTCAAAATTTTATTTCTATAGAAAATTTTGTCAAAATTTTATTTCTATAGAAAATTTTGTCAAAGTTTTATTTCTATAGAAAATTTCGTCAAAATTTTATTTCTATATGGTTAAATTATAGACCAAAATCAATATGTTTGATAGTGAACCATCTTCGGTCAGCTATTTATGGATGTAAACCTCCAGATTTTTAATTTCAGGCAAATCGGCTAAAAATTGCCGTTACTAGAAGTCTAAGAAGTCAAATCAGTATATATCCCCACATAGACTGATCGCCCAAAACCTGGAAGCTATTGTATTTGTGGACCTTAAATACTCCTAGATTTCCAGTTTCATCATATCGCAAATCGGATACAAATTACAAATGCGATGAACCTTCCAAGAATTCGTCCAAAAGAAGGTAAAAAAATTCTATGTAATATTGTTGTTGCAGCAACTTGGATAAGCTGATGTGAGAATCTTTAAGTTTATGTGGACTACGCTCCGGCTTCATTGCAGACGATTATCGTGTATTTTTACATCATTAGTTATGCTATCTGAATGTTGGTTGAGTTTCGCCACTATTATTACCGCCTAATGTTTTTGCTGGTTAAATTGTGTATAAATCTTTTTACAAGAACTTTGCAATATCTTCAATTACATTGAAATCCTTATTATTCCTATTTATAAACAAAATACAGTACACTTCATGCCTTATCGTTATATATGTCCACAACTACAGTGGCGTGCAGAAATGAGTACATAATAATTTTTTTTCATTTCTAAACGAATAAAATATGCTGTAAAAAAGAAACTCAAAATAATTTTATTTTTCCTTTATTCCTTCCCAGCAAAAAAAATTGGAAGTTGTTCCACAAACATTTCTTTTAAAGCTCATCCCAGAATCCCCCATCGACTTTTTTCAACTTCCGATGCAGTCCACAAACATTTCTTCTAAAGCGCATCGTGGGATCCCCCAATGATTTTTTCCACTCCCGATGCAGTCCTTTTGGACAAGTATTAGAAAGTGTAAATTTTGGACAATTAAATTTCACCAAAAAAAATAGAAAATTAAAAAAAATAGAAAATTAATAAATAAGTAAAAAAATAATAATAATAAAATAAATAAATTGCATCCCCGCTGGGATTTGAACCTGTGCCGTTTGACTTTTTCGCTTCCATGGAAGTTCTTTTGAGGAGGGTTTGCAAATTACGAGGATTTTTAATTTTTTTGTTGATTTTTAATAGAAGAAATATATATTTATACGAAAATATACGCCGAAAATAAAAAATAAAAACGATGCAAAACATAAAAAAATATTTTTTTAGAAAAATATTTGATAAAAAAATTGGCTCTGGTGAGATTTGAACCTGCGTTTCTTATTTTTTCGTTCATACTAATAAAGAACATCTCGAGAAGCAATTAGAATGTTATTCTTTGGTGTCGTATTACGATCACATCATAAACATTTGAATTGACCTTTCGACGCTTTATGTTCAATGGCGTTTGTGGCTGAGTGTGCTAAGGCGTTCTGATATGGTGCCACCAAACCCAGGTTCAACCCCTGGTCGGAGCGAAAAAGTTTTTCAAATTGAAAAAAATTAGGTAATAGGAAAATAATAGTGTAATAAAAATATGGTTGAAATTAAATTGGTTGAAAAAAAAAAATTTTTCGCGTTTTAAATTTCTTCATTCAAATTAACTTCCAGGGCACAACTTCTAAAGCAATGCAAAGGATCCAAAAAGGGAGTACTTCCGTCCTATGACAAGCCCATGTAAAATTCACTGGAGATGATCCAAGTTTGCACTACTTCCGGATCACAGATTGTGAAGCTCTTTTCTTGCTGGGTTCTTCAATTCTAAATAAAAAAAAACTCAAAACAATAAGTAAAGATTTCAAAGAGATAAATAACCATAACAAAAATGCTCGCATGTACTCAATTTTGCACTTTCTATACCGGTGTCAGTTGGAATATTTTCTAGTACTTGGTCCGTAACCCTTTTTATACCCTCCGTTTGTAACACATCGAAATATTGCTCTCAGACCCCATAAAGTATATATATAATTTCCGAACGAAACAAGCTATCGACTTGAAACTTGGCACAAGTAGTTGTTATTAATGTAGGTCAAATGGTATTGCAAATGGGCCATATCGGATCACTTTTACGTATAGACCCCATATAAACCGATCCCCATATTTGGCTTGCGGAGCCTCAAAGAGAAGCAAATTTCATCCGCTCCGGCTGAAATTTGGTACGTGGTGTTAGTATATGATCTCTAACCATCATGCAAATATTGGTCCACATCGGACCATAATTATATATAGCCCCCACATAAACCGATCCCCAGATTTGAACTCCGGAGCCCCTTGACGGAGCAAAATTCATCCGATCCGTTTGAAATTTGGTACGTGGTTTTAGTATATGGTGTCTAACGACCATGCAAAAATTGGTCGATATCGGTCCATAATTATATAAAGCCCCCATATAAATCGATCCTCAGATTTGACCTCCGGAACCTCTTGGAGGAGCAAAATTCATCCGATTCAGTTAAAATTTGGTACGTGGTGTTAGCATATGGTTTTTAACAACTGTGCAAAAATTGGTCCACATCGGTCCATTATTATATATAGCCCCCATATAAAATGTTCCCCAGATTTGACCTCCGGAACCCCTTGGAGGAGCAAAATTCATCCGATGCGGTTGAAATTTGGAACGTGGTGTTAGTATATGGCCTCTAACAACCATGCCAAAATTGGTCCATATCGGTCTATAGTTATATATAGCCGATCCCCAATCACACAAAAATTGGTCCACATCGGTTCATATTCATGGTTGCCACTCGAGCCAAAAATTATCTACCAAAATTTTATTTCTACAGAAAATTTTGTCAAAATTTTATTGCTATGGAAAATTTTGTCAAAATTTTATTTGTATAGAAAATTTTGTCAAAGTTTTATTTCTATAGAAAATGTTGTCAAAATGTTATTTCTATAGAAAATTTTGTCCCGATTTTATTTCTTTAGAAAATTTTGTCAAAATTTTGTTCCTATAGACAATTTTGTCCAATTTTATTTCTATAGAAAATTTTGTCAACATTTTATTTCTATAGAAAATTTTATCAAAATTTTATTTCTGTAGAAAATTTTGTCAAACTGAATTATATAGGCTGATTAAATAAGCCAGTTAGTTTAATATATACCACGTATGGACTAACATACAATTTAGAAGGCGGTGTTAGGATGTTTCAAAATACCTTGCCATCGGCAAGTGTTTCTGCAACCCAAGTAATTCGATTGTGGATGACAGTCTTTAGTAGAAGTTTCTACGCAATCCATGTTGGAGGGTACATAGGCATCGGCCTGGCCGAACTTACGGCCGTATATGCTTGTTTTTTAATACTATACTTATAAGTTTTGGCATACATTCAACCAACTGATGTATAATTTCATCTGATATATTCTGCCACTCAAACTATACTCCATCCCAGAGGTCTTCTAATTTTGATGGAGCTGATTTGTACAATCCCAGCCGTCTTCCCACGATTGAACATAAATTTACAATGGAGTTGAGGTCGGGGCTTTGCGCTGGCCAATTCAACACTTGAAATTTTTGCTCACTAAGCCATTTTATCACTATTTTTGGACTATGCTTCGGAGCACCATCCTGTTGAAATACTTCATCTTCAGGATAGGCACTTTTGTCAATAAACTCGGGAAGATGAGTCTGCAAAATGGCGAGGTAGCCTTCCTTCTTCATTATACCATCAATTTTCTGCAATGGCCCAATGTGCCACCAAGTGAAGCAGCTCCAAACCATGATGCTTCCACCACCATGCTTCACAGTTTGTTTAACATGGTGGCGTTGAATGCTATCACCAGGACGACGCCAGCAATATTGTTTACCGTCCGATTGGAAACGGTTAAATTTTGATTCATCTGACCAGATAACATGTTTCCAGTCATCTGTCGTCCAATTTTTATGCTCTCTTGCAAACTTCATTGGCGCTTTTTGATTCTTTTCGAACAATGCAGGTTTATTTTTTTACAGCTACATAACCAATGTTGTGGAGCGCTCGTCTTGCTGACCATTCACTAACTTGCTTATTTTTGGCCACAGTAGTATTTTTCGGCGTTACGGACTTGTTCTGCCTCATTTCTGACATCATAAGGCGAGCGTCCGCTTCGGTCAACAGTTTTCGGCAGCCTCTAGTTTGCTTTTTATGAGTAGCATTTCGTCTTTTTTGGACGCGAATGACCACAGACTGACTTATATTTAGTTCCTTGGCTATTTTCCGCGATTAAGACCCATTATTAGTTGAGGAAACTATATTATCATCCACATCGCGCGACAAGTTTTTCTTTTTTTTACTTGATATTATTGCAGTACACTTCAAATACAGCTTTACCTCTTACTAGCAAACACGTTTCTAAACACAAAGTTGTATTACAGATCATAAAGAAAGACAAACAAGTAAGTAAAGTAGAAAGTCGGGCGGGGCCGACTATATCATACCCTAAACCACCCTTACTGAATTAGTAATCATAAGCATTTGTGGGGTAACATTGATATAGGTCTGGGAGATAAACCGCAGTTGCATATTTAAGAAAATGAAGGGGTATATATGTTTATGGGTGCTTTGTCACAATATGACTATAGCTCATCGTCAGTGTTGCCAGGGAAAATATTCGGTTTACCCTACAAGGATAAAAAAAGTCCCCTACTTTCCCATACATTCCCAAACAATTTTCCCTTCAATATTTTTCGTTAAATTTAAACAAATTTTACAAAACAAAAATGGTTCTAAGTACTGTATTATCCTAAAAAATGAAAATGCAACATATATAACCTAGAAAATAAATTTGTACTACCACCACGGTTGCCACAGTTGGTAGAATTCTACCCAAAATAATAATTTTTTTTATACCCTCCATCATAGGATGGGGGTATATAACTTTGTCATTCCGTTTGTAACACATCGAAATATTGCTCTAAGACCCCATAAAGTATATATATTCTGGGTCGTGGTGAAATTCTGAGTCAATCTAAGCATGTCCGTCCGTCCGTCCGTCCATCCTTCTGTTGAAATCACTCTAACTTCCGAACGAAACAAGCTATCGACTTGAAACTTAGCATAAGTAGTTGTTATCGCTGTAGGTCGAATGGTAATGAAAATGGACCATATCGGTCCACTTTTACGTATAGCCCCCATATAAAGGGACCCTTAGATTTGGCTTGTGGAGCCTCTAACAGAAGCATATTTCATCCGATCCGGCTGAAATTTGGTACATGGTGTTGGTATATGGTCTCTAACAACCATGCAAAAATTGGTCCACATCGGTCCATAATTATATATAGCCCCCATATAAACCGATCCCCAGATTTGGCTTGCGGAGCCTAAAAGAGAAGCAAATTTCATCCGATCCGGCTGAAATTTGGTACATGGTGTTGGTATATGGTCTCTAACAACCATGCAAAAATTGGTCGACATCGGTCCATAATTATATATAGCCCCCATATAAACCGATCCCCAGATTTGGCTTGCGGAGCCTAAAAGAGAAGCAAATTTCATCCGATCCGGGTGAAATTTGGTACATGGTGTTGGTATATGGTCTCTAACAACCATGCAAAAATTGGTCCACATCGGTTCATAATTATATATAGCCACCATATAAACCGATCCCCAGATTTGGCTTGCGGAGCCTCAAAGAGAAACAAATTTCATCCGATCCGCCTGAAATTTGGTACATGATGTTGGTATATGGTCTCTAACAACCATGCAACAATTGGTCCACATCGGTTCATAATTATATATAGCCCCCATATAAACCGATCCCCAGATTTGGCTTGCGAAGTCTCCAAGAGAAGCAAATTTCATCCAAGCCGGTTGTAATTTGGAACATGGTGTTAGTATATGATCTTTAACAACCGTGCCAGAATTGGTCCATATCGGTCCATAATTATATATAGCCCCCATATAAAACGTTCTCCAGATTTGACCAACGGAGCCTCTTGGAGGAGCAAAATTCATCCGATCCGGTTAAAATTAGGAACGTGGTGTTAGTATATGGTCGCTAACAACCATACCAAAATTGGTTCAATCACACAAAAATTGGTCCATATCGGTTCATAATCATGGTTGCCACTAGAGCCAAAAATAATCTACCAAAATTTTATTTCTATAGAAAATTTTGTCAAAATTTTATTTCTAGAGAAAATTTTGTTAAAATTTTATTCAGTTCATAATAAAATTTTCATCATTTTCAAAATTTTATTTCTATAGAAAATTTTGTCAAAATTTTATTTCTATAGAAAATTTTGTTCAAATTTTATTCGGTTCATAATCATGGTTGCCACTCGAGCCACAAATAATCTACCAAGTTTTTATTTCTATAGAAAATTTTGTCAAAAGTTTATTTCTATAGAAAATTTTGTTTAAAATTTTATTTCTGTAGAAATTTTTGTCAAAATTTTCTTTCTATAGAATATTTTGTCAAAATTTTTATTTCTATAGAAAATTTTGTGAAAATTTTATTTCTATAGAAAATTTTGTTAAAATTTTATTTCTGTAGAAAATTTTGTGAAAATTCGATGTCTACTTTGTCAAACTGAATTACATACGTATTGGATCGATCTTTTTTGATTTAATATATACCACGTATGGACTTATATACAATTTAGAAGATGGTGTTAGGAGTTTTAAGAAACCTTGCCATCAGCAAGCGTTACCGCAACTTAAATAATTCGATTGTGGATGGCAGTGTTTAGAAGAAGTTTCTACGCAATCCATGATGGAGGGTACATAAGCTTCGGCCTGGCCGAACTTACGGCCGTATATACTTCTTTTTTGTTAAATCTCTATAAAAATAAAATTTTGGAAAAAGTTTTATATTTCATTTCGTTTCATTTCTTTATAAAATTTTTGTGAGAAGATTTTCTATAGAAATTAAATTTTCACAATAAATTCTATAGAAATAAAATTTTGAAAAAAAATTCCATAGAAATAAAATTTTGAGAGAATTTTTTATAGATATAATATTTTGAAAAAAATTTCTATAGAAATACAATTTTGACAAAATTTGTTGGCAAACATTTCTATAGAAATATTTGTTTGGTAGATTTGTGGTAATCTTCAAATTTTGTTAGATTTTTTGGCACGAGTGGTAACTGTTGTTAACCACACGTTGTTAAAGATCAAGCCTTGCCGGCTTCTAATTTCCTCCTCTAGAGCCACCAAAATGTCCCTACATTGTGGCCCTACGTCCCTACAAGGCGCTAAATAGAAAAACCCTACATATAGGAAATTTCCCCTACTTCTAGCAACACTGGCTGTAGTTGATATTGCACCTACGGAGTTAGTATGCCACTAATATTGAGCCCATTATTAAAAAAGAGAAAATCGTTCAATTAGTGTGGGTAATAAATCCAAATTTGTAAAAATCGAGCAATATTCTTATGTAAGAGCTACAAGTACGTATAAATACGATCGGGTACTACATCAAAATTTGAAATTTGAGTAACATTGGTTAATAAATAAGAGAACTTTGGCCAAATTTGCGAAAATCGAGCGATGCATATATATGGAAGCTATATCTAAATCTGAACCAATTTGCATAATATTTTGCGGGTTTGATTAATACCACAAAAAGTTACTTTGTGCAAGATTTGAGTAAGATCAGTTAAGAAATGAGACC
This sequence comes from Haematobia irritans, assembly GCF_050003625.1. Classification (NCBI taxonomy): domain Eukaryota; kingdom Metazoa; phylum Arthropoda; class Insecta; order Diptera; family Muscidae; genus Haematobia; species Haematobia irritans. The sequence continues at coordinate 138,056,482 of NC_134398.1, read as the reverse complement.
TGTATGGTCAAACATAAGGTTATTAGGGGCGAATTTTTCAAAATCGGGTGATACATATATGGGAGCTATATCTAAATCTAAACCGATTTCAATGAAATTTTGCACATATAGTTAGTACTATAGAGGAGTGGATCTAGCCAACTTTGAGTAAGATCGGTTAGTAAATAAGGGTTCTATGGCAAAATTTGGGAAAATCGGGCTATGCATATATATGGGAGCTATATCTAAATCTGAACCGATTTCGATGATTTTTTGCACTTATAGTTAGTGCTATAGAAGCCTACATTTAGCCAAATTTGAGTACGATCCGTTGATAAATAAGGGTTTTACGGCCAAATTTAAAAAAATCGGGCGGTACATATATATGGGAGCTACAGCTAAATCTGAACCGATTTCGATGATTTTTTGCACATACTGCTAGAGAAGATTATATTTGGCCAACTTTGAGTAAGATCGGTTGATAAATAAAGGTTTTGTGGCCAAATTTGGAAAAATCGGGCGATACATATATATATGAGAGCTATATCTAAATCTGAACCGATTTGGACGAAATTTTGCAGACTTGAAAGGCGATGAAAAGAATTACCTTTTGCCAAATTTGGTGACGATCCGCTTGAAAAAAAGCGCAACGTGACCCCATTTGTCGAAATCGGGTGATAGATATATATGGAAGCTATATCTAAATTTGATCCGATTTCTTCCACATTCAATAGCGTTCATCCTTGTGCCCAAAAAACTCCCTGTACCAAATTTCATCAAAATCGGTTAATAATTGCGACCGGAATCCTGTGAACAACAAATACATGGACAGACGGACGGTCGGACGGACACCAAGCGCTAGATCGACTCAGGAGGTGATTCTGAGTCGATCGGTATATATTTTATGGGGTCTAAAATCAAAATTTCTGGTAGGCACATTTTTTGGCAGATCAAACTTATTATACCCTGACCACTATGTGGTTTAGGGTATAAAAATACAAAACTAACGGTATATATTGGTTTTATGCTAAGTACATCAAAAAGTGTAAAATTGAGTACATGCGATTTTATTTTTCTTTTTTGTTTATTTATCTCTCTAAATTATTTACTTTTTTTTAGAGTTTTTGTTGTTTTAATTAGAAATGAAGAAGGAATAAAGGAAAAATTAAATTTTGTTGAGTTTCTTTATTGCTGCTTTTTTATTCGTTTAGAATTGAAAAAAAAAATAATTATGTACTCATTTCTGCACGCCACTGTATGTATTTCACTTTCTACTTATAGGATAAAGTTTTAAAATTCAAAGGATATTAAAAAAGTTCTTTATGCTGCTCTCTGTTCCTGCACGAACGTCTAAAAGTTCGTCATCTTTGGTGTTGACATCATGGCGTGTATTTAGAGGACAAGTTTTTAGAGTTTACTGAAGCAAATTATCACATTATCAAATATCCTGTTGCCGTCTCCAATATAGTTTATGTTTCCATAATACTTTAGCAAATTGTCGCAAATGTTGTGGCCATGTAGTTTGGCAAGAGTTTAAAGGACATATAAGTCCATATGCCTATATGTGCCATAAAGGGAATTTAAATATTAAAAAGAATGTGTAATGTATTCAAAAAACGAGTTTGCAAATTACAAGAGTGTCCTCTAATACTAAACAAATTTTATACAAATACACAAAAAATAATAATAACCCATTATGGAAGATTAAGTAGCCTTAATTTAGAACACACATTTAACACAATATTAAGGATAAATTTATTTAAATTAAAGAAATTGTAAATAGAAGACATTCCATGATTTTTGCTTAAATTTTTTTTATTAGGACACGAATCCTTGAAATTTGCGCAAAGTCGTATGTCCCTTAAGAAAATAAAACTTTCCTTAAAGTAAAGATTGAGATATACTAACTAATTTATAGGCTCTACGCATTAGGCATAAAATCTCAATTATCGGAATATATTTTTAAGGTAATGATAGTTGAAATGTAGTTAAAGTCCAAGCCGTATTAAATTTTTTACAGCCTATAGTTAAAGCTAGATAGCTCCCTTAAAAATGTATTTATTTTAAAGAAGCAGCATCATTGGCTCGGAATTAATACCAAAATTCTTAAGATAAAATCAAAATCTTGTGATCAAATTAGACTTCTTTGAGTCTACAGAATATAGATAAATTATGGTAAAATTTTATTCACATTTGTAGTGGTGCTATTGCGAAACTCTTAATTGTAATAAAAAGTGGCACAAACAGAGTCACATTTTCCCACCATTTAAAATAACGTTTTAGTTTGATTTCAAACAAAACCTTTTACTATTAAAGTTTGGACCAACCTAACTACCACTAGCCCTTTCTTGAAAACTTTCTAAATGACGGAGAAGGCGATATAAGGGCGTTTTCGATTCGCAAAAAATATGTTGCCTTGGTGTTACGGGAGCGACCGTGGCGCAAAGTCACTCCTATGTAGACCAAAATTTGTGTTACCATCTCAACTACTTCACATTTGCTGGAAGTTTATATAGCTTCCAGACAAGACAATTTTTTTACTTCTACAAAATCTCTAGAATTAAAATTTAAATCGGCTAACGCTATCCAGTTAATTGGAGGAAACTTCGATTGAAAATGGGTCTAAAATGTGTAACAGTCTCCCATAACATATTTCCCCAACTCTGGTGTACGTATATATGGGAGCCATATATAATCTTAACCGATTTTGACTAACTTTGACATGTATAGTTAGAATAATAATTCTACTATCTATGCGAAATTTCACGTAAATGGGAGTATAACTTTGGCCCCCTGGTCATATGAGTGCAAATCGGACGGAAGATATATATGGGAGCCATATCTAAATCTGAACCGATTTCAACCAAATTTGGCACAATTACCGATACTACTAAACGTACTCCTTGTGCGAAATTTGAAGCAAATCGCGGCAAAACCCTGGATTTTGAGGCCATATAACTTCAAATCGAACGAAAGATATATATGGGAGCTATATCTAAATCTGAATCGATTTCGACCATATTTGGCACATACAATAGTATCGTTAAAAGTAAATCTGAACCGATTTTTTCCAAAACCAATAGCGAGTGTCTCTGTCCCAAGAAATGGCCCTATGCCAAATTTGAGGACGATCAATTGCGAGGTGTACTTTGTGCACAAAATTACATATACAGACAGACGGACGGACAGACAGACAGACGGACATCGCTAAATCGACTCAGAATTTAATTCTAAGCCGATCGGTATACTAAAAGATGGGTCTATGACCACTATTTCTTGGCGTTACATACAAATGCACAAACTTATTATACCCTGTACCACAGTAGTGGTGCATACACAAGGTCGTGGGTTAGATTCCTGTTTCGACCGAACACCAAAAAGTTGTTCAGCGGTGGATTATCCCACCTCAGTAATGCTGGTGACATTTTTAAGGATTTCAAAACTTCTCTAAGTGGTTTCACTGCAATGTGGAAAAGGAGGTCCCTTGTCATTGAGCTTAAAATGGAATCGGGCAGCACTCAGTGATAAGAGAGAAGTTCACCAATGTGGTATCACTGAAGAGTCTAAGTAAGCCTGATACATCGGAATGCCACCTAACCTAGCCTAACCTTACCTACCCTATTTTTCCCTCATTGTATTTTCGCCCAAATGATTGTGTCATTCCAAAGTTATTGTTAATTCATAGTATTGTGAGGGATGTAGGATCCAAAATCTATGATAGGTTTCTTCATATTTTGCAATCATTTTCGAGAATGTTGCACCCAATCGAAATCGCCATAAGTGATTGTCAACTTTTTAATTTTGAACATTAAAAATCGTGCATACATTCAGGTGCATGTATTTGCAAAAGTTAATATCTGCCTTTCTTTCTTTTTATGATGGTCAGCAACAGTGTTGCCAGTATTTTCCAAGTCTCTGTCCACGTTGGGACGCTTGTGTCCCCACACAATTTGCATTAAAATTCCTTAGAAAAATTTCCAAAAAACTTTTAATAAAATTGGCATAACAAATGTTATATTTAAAAAAATAAATAAAATGTTTATTTGTGATCAAAATATCGTCGCATACAAATCGTCATCAGAATTAATTAGGCCATTAATTTATGAGTTTAAAAAATACTCGAAAAATGTTCAATATCTAAAATTGAATGATCGATTCATATGAAGTCATTATTTCTACCCAAATGATCCATTTGAACAATATGCATGCGGTGGAGGCGCTATGAATATGAGCCCCATGAAAATGAGCCCCAAAACCTAAATGAAGTAGAACCCAAAAAAAAAAGAAATGTAGAAAATAACATTACCATTTAGTTGGGGAAATTTTCACATAGTCCTTTAATTAAAAGGTAAAATGAGTACTAATTTATTATTTTGGGGCTCATTTTCGTGGAATTTATATTTATTATGAAGCGTCTCCCAACATTTATGGCCCTGTTTCATTTGGGTTTTGGCCATTTTCTTTTCAATACGATAATAATAACAATTCCTCAATCTTCATGTCCAATTAGCTCGTGTGAAAATTGTAATGATATGTAGTAAAATAATTAAAAACAAAACCAGCTTGAAATCCCAGTAAAAAAATTTGGAAGTTCTTCCAAAGGCACAACTTTAAAAGCACTTGCAGAAGATGCAATCGTAACGATGTTCTTTATTTTAACTACCCAGGAAGTTCTTTTAATTCAATTTTTTATAACTTGTTTTTTTTTCATACTTTTAATGGGTAATTTAATTTTTTTTGTTTCAAATATGTTAAAAACAGGAAGATTTCATAAAATGGTAGAAATCATTTAAATTTTGTCGACAAAAATGCTAAATCCAATCTAAAAAAATTGTGAATTTTTGAAAATATTTGAGGTCAAACATTTCCGACAAGGTTTAGAATCCAGTAAAAATTATAAAAAAATATAAAAATTATTTATTTAACAAAATATCACAGAATTTTTTTTACATCCAAAACATTAAATTCGGATCACACCTAAAGAAGAATGGAGGTCTTCCATCCTATGACAAGCTCATGCTAAATTCATCGCTTATGTGTCAATTTTGCACCACTTCCGGATCCAAAAAGAACATTTTCATTACTTTTTTGGCGACGATTTTTTTGCTGGGATGATATCAGTCTAACATAAAACTAAAACGTATAACACATAGTAGTACAAAAGTATCATCGCTTGAAAAAAGTTGGAAATTTTGCAATAAAGTGTCACAATGGTAAACTGGATGAGAGTAGATTGCCCAGTGAGATTTTCCAAAGCCACGAATCAATAAAAATCCATGACCAGCGTTTGGTGGGACTGGAAAGACTTGGTGCTCTGGGAAATTTTTGAAGGAAACGCCAATGCACAAAGACTGAAATCGATATTTTAGCGCCAAAAATACTTTTCACCATTTCAGCTTCACAAAATTTGGTGAGTAGGTTTGCAGTTATATAAAAATGAGCTGTCACGCCTCCTTTTTAAAGTAATGGCTATATATACATTCAAGATAGGTGGATTCACCAAAATGATTATGCATATTTTTTGGGAAAATAGAAAGACCATGCTTACTTACAAAAATGTGAGTTCTACCAAGCAATTTATTTAATTTTAGTTCATTTATTTATAATTAAAAAAATTGTTAACGGTTTAGTCAGTCATATCATTATTAGTTTTCATACGCTTCTATAGCAATTTATATATAGTTATTTAGCTATAATCAGAATCAGAACTATAGTGGTAGATGGAGGCTTCTTTAGATGTTGAAAGTAATTCAAGAAAATTGAAGTTTTCGTTACTTTTTTTTAATCATGTGTAAGTTCTTGCAAACACGAGATATATGTGAGCCTGAGCTATCCATAGCCCTGAGATGTATCTCAAGTATGTTATGCACCCTGGGATCCTTTAGAGCGTGCTCGTGCTTTTTTATAACACTTACTTCGGACTTCAAATGAATTTTCTGCAAGGCAATCTACAGTTATTACAGAAACCTCGTATATTTTTGATAAATATACTACTAATTTGTATATTGTGGAGACATCGGATACTATCCGTAACAGGTTGGCTGATAAGTCCTCGGCCTAGCAAAGAAAAACACATTTTTTTTGTCACAATTCGTTTTTATTATTATCAACATAGTTCCCTTCAAGAGCGATACAACGATTATAACGACCTTCCAATTTTTTTGATACCATTTTGGTGGTACTCCTTCGGTTTTGACTCAAAATAGGCCTCAGTTTCGGCGATCACCTCTTCATTGCAGCCAAATTTTTTCCCTGCGAGCATCCTTTTGAGGTCTGAGAACAAGAAAAAAATCGCTGGGGCCAGATCTGGAGAATACGGTGGGTGGGGAAGCCATTCGAAGCCCAATTCATGAACTTTTTGCCATCGTTCTCAATGACTTGTGGCACGGTGCGTTGTCTTGGTGGAACAACACTTTTTATACCCTTCACCACTACTGTGGTACAGGGCATAATAAGTTTGTGCATTTGTATGTAACGCCAAGAAATAATTGTCATAGACCAATCTTTTGGTATACCGATCGGCTTAGAATTAAATTCTGAGTCGATTTAGCGATGTCCGTCTGTCTGTCCGTCCGTTTGTCTGTATATGTAATTTTGTGCACAAAGTACAGGTCGCAGTTTAAGTCCGATCGTCTTCAAATTTTACATAACGTCTTTCTTCGGGTAGAAGACAATCGCTATTGATTTTGGAAAAAATCGGTTCAGATTTAGATATAGCTGCCATATATAGTTATCACCGATTTGATCATAATTCACGTATTTATGAACCGACGTTCTTCAAATTTTGTACATCTTGTTTTGTCAGTCCCGTAAATACTGCCAAATATCAGCTAAATCGGTTCAGATTTATATATAGCTCCCATATATATCTTTCGTCCGATTTGGACTTATAAGGCCCCAAAAGCTAGAGTTTTGCCCTGTTTTGCTTCAAATTTTGCACAACGAGTACGTTTAATAGTATCGTTAACTGTGCAAAATTTAGTTGAAATCGGTTCAGATTTAGATATAGCTCCAATATATATCTTTCGACCGATTTGGACTTATATGGCCCCAAAAGCCAGAGTTTTGCCCTGATTTGCTTCAAATTTTGCACAACAAGTACGTTTCATAGTATCGTTAAGTGTGCTTAATTTGGTTAAAAACGGTTCCGATTTAGATATAGCTCCGATATATATCTTTCGTCCGATTTGGATATATATGGCCTCAAAAGCCAGAGTTTTGCCCTGAGTTGTTTGAAATTTTGCACAAGGAGTACGTTTTATAGTATCGTTAATTGTGCAAAATTTAGTTGAAGTCGGTTCAGATTTAGATATAGCTCCCATATATATCGTTCGCCCGATTTGGACTAATATGCCCACAGAGGCAAACGTGCTACTCTGATTTACGTGAAATTTTGCAGAGGGAGTAGAATTGAACTTGAAACTTTGCACAGGCAGTAGAATTAAGGTTCTGCATATGCGTGTTTATTTTGGTTGAAATCGGTTCAGATTTTGATATAGCTTCCATATATATCTTTCGCCCGATTTTCCGTCATATGACCACAGAGCTCAAAGTTGTTACTCGATTTACGTGACATTTTGCACAGGGAGTAGATTCAACATAGTAACTATGCATGTGAAATTTGATTGCAATCGGTTCAGATTTCGATATAGATTCCACATATATGTTTTTCCTATTTAGGCAAAACTGGCCCAAATACCTACATTTTCCTTATCAAATCGCCACTGCCAAGTCGAAGACTTATTAAAATTACATTCTTCTATTACTCTAATACACATCTGTCGACCGATAAATCATAAATACACTTTTGCGAAGTTGCCTCAAAATTGGTTCATATTTAAATGTTTCCTATATTTATTTTTTACTAACATTGTGTTTTTTACTAACATTGTGTTCCAGCGCATTAGCCGACTTAAATGTAAAATCTAGAAGTATTGCAGAACTCTTTACAGGTCTGCTCAGATATACAGAATATATGTGTATGGATTAATATAGTATCCAACACATTGGACGGATTTGATATGGTATCGAAAATGTGGACTTACAAAGTGGTGGAGGGTATAATATAGTCGGCCTTGCCCGACTTTAGGCTTTCCTTACTTGTTTCTTCTTCATATGGGGCCGTTTTGCCGCGATTTCGACCTTCCAACGCTCCAATAACCCTTCTCAAGATAATCGATAAAAATTATTCCATGCGCATCCCCGAGGCCATTACTTTGCCAGCGGACTTTTGAGTCTTTCCAAGCTTCGGAGACGGTTCACCGGTCGCTGTCCACTCAGCCGACTGTCGATTGGACTCAGGAGTGTAGTGATGGAGCCATGTTTCATCCATTGTCACATATCGACGTCAAATGTGAGCTTGCGCGGCACCCATTTTGCACAGAGCTTCCGCATATCCAAATATTGATGAATGATATGACCAACACGTTCCTTTGATATCTTTAAGGCCTCTGCTATCTTGATCAACTTCATTTTACGGTCATTCAAAATCATTTTGTGGATTTTTTTGATGTTTTCGTCGGTAACCACCTCTTTTGGGCGTCCACTGCGTTCACCGTCCTCCGTGCTCATTTCACCACGCTTGAATTTTGCATACTAATCAATTATTGTTGATTTCCCCGGGGTAGAGTCCGGAAACTCATTATCAAGCCAAGTTTTTGCTTCCACCATATTTTTTCCCTTCAGAAAACAGTATTTTATCAAAACACGAAATTCCTTTTTTTCCATTTTTTTCACAATAACAAAAGTTGCTTCACAAAAGACGCTCTATCTCACAAACTAATTGACTTACAGACGTCAAATTTTGGCACGAATCATTTGAAGATTGGTACTATATAAAAATAGTATGCATTTAATACTAGCGACGCCATCTATGTGTCAGACCGGGGACTTATCAGCCAACCTGTTATTTGGTGAAAAATATTTCACTGATAATGCAATGAGCACGAGACTTTTGAGTTCCATTTTCAAATTCCGAGGAGAAAACAAATAAGATTGTGTGTATACATGGACGAAAAAGTCTATTTTTCATATGTTTGGGAGTAAAAGTCTTCAAAATATCCATCCAAGAGCATCTACCGTAATGTACGGATTTTGCACCCATCGTTACCGTTGATAATTTCTAAATAAATTCACTTGTAATAAAAGGTGCCACAGACTTTTAGAAAAAAATGTCAAATTTTTGTAAAAAGACAAAATAAGAATTAAATGAATTTTCTATAAAATTATCAAGTCGCATTTTATCTTTATTTCACCAAAAATCAATCTTTGAAATTAACAGGGTTTTATCTACTACAGAAAATTTACGTTGCATATTTTCAGGCGTTATAATTGTCCTCTTGATAACACTACGATTTGAGAAGGAACAAGGGCTCAAAGTTATCGTATTGGGTCAACTAGTTCAATTTTATGTTAAGGCACCGATCATATTTTAAACGGATCCGGGATCAACATTTACAAAAACAATTGCACTAAAAACTGGCACAATATGACAAAAAGGTGGTATAAAAATGTAAAAGTATATACAAAAGCAACACATAAGTACCAACGCCTACAAAAATAATGGCAAATTTGCTACTAAAGTGGTAAAATGGCGAACTTCTCTCTAATCAATGAACCCCATTCTTTATTTAGCTCAATGACAAGGGACCTCATTTTTTATAACTTCAAATAAATTATTGTGCAAAAATTCGATTCTGTCTTATGCCTTGGTGGATATTTCTTGTACGCGACCATTCGACCCTTAATATCCCCGGAAATGGAAAATTTTTATAGTTTACAACAATTTAAGGGAACGAAAAATTTTCAGAAATTTTCTCTCTGTTTTTTTTTTATTTTTTGCTAAGCAATGTGCAGTAATTTTAAGGAACACACCATCCTTATAGAATTTAAGTTCTTATTTAAATTTTCTTCTTTCATCCACATCCTCAAACCCCACTGTTACTACTTGAGAAAATTTAAATAATGTCAAAAAATCAATTTTCACGCTAAGTGAATTGTTATCATCGACATTAACACCAGCAGCGGTAAAATGGAAGGCCATCACAAACTATCATTTTTGGAGAAAATAAAAAAGTGATATAGTGGTGTCTTCATGATTTCCTTTTGAATACCATGAACACAAAGCAGTGAATTCCATCCCCAACCTGTAACGAAGTAAGCAACAAGACTGTTCAAACTTTCCCCATCCATGACGAAAACTTTAACACAAATGGATCATAAACTTACAAAATGCAGTAGCAACCTTGAAAGCATTGATGTACAGCTTGTAAATTTAAAGAATCTCTGGGAAATGAATCAAAATTTTAGTGGAATGAAGTAGTGCACTTCGTTAACGTACAGCTGCAAAATGATGGAAACGAAATGCAAGAAATGGTTCCGTGCTTTTATCACTATTTTAATGTATGGGGCTTTCCACCGCCATTCAGATAATAGAAGAAAATTGAACTTTCTTCAACTAACCGTAAAATATAGGAAGAATTATTAACATGGCAGTTCTTGATTTAAAGAAAAAGTATATACGGCCAGGCCGAATCGTATTTACCCTCCACCATGGATTGCGTAGAAACTTCTACTAAAGATGTCTTAAAACTTTTTAGCATCGTCTTCTAAATTGTAAGTTAGTCCATATGGATATATGCTGGGCAGATTACATACCTATATAATTCAGTTCTTGGCCAGTAAGTCTATAATAATTCAGAACCAATTCGATCTCTAATACTCATCAACACACACACATATATCACGGCAGTCATCAGCACACAAGTAACGCATATAGCCAGGCAGATCTCTCTATAGATCAGAATGTAATGCACACACAGAGCACATTTAAATAAACTTCGTATAATGAAAACAAACAATTTTAGTTTAAAATCTCTGAAACTAAAAAGAACTGTGTAAATGAAATCAACGGTGGTTTTTGAAGAAATTTTTTTTATTTATATAATATTATATTATTTTATATAATTATACCTAACACCATATAGTGGTCAGAGTAAAATAACTTCGACCTGCAAAAAAATATACCTGCCACAAATATTGATTGTAGGCCCCATAAAATATATACCGATCGACTCAGAATAATCTCCAGAGTCGATATATCCTTTGGTGTTTGTCCACGTATTTAGTGTTCGCAGAATTTCGGTCGCGTTGATTAACCCATTTTGATGAAATTTGGTACACGGTGTTTTTTTTTTTTTTTTTGTCACAAGGACAAATGCTATTGAATGTGGAAAATATAGCTCCCATATATATGTATCACCCGATTTCAACAAACAAAGTAATCGAATTATTATATTAAAATTAAAGATTTATATATAATTTTTTTCTGGTCATCCATTTCCTGTAATTTCTGATCAATGCTTTTATTACCATTGGTTCTTCGAGTTACACAAAATCATCGGAAGACGAAAGAAATATTTTTTAATCTTATTTATACGCAAATTGAAGAAATCGTAAATGGAAAATTAATTCGTTGAATTAATGACTGTAATATTGTGACATTTAGCCATGGTGACGTATACGCATTAATATTCGGATTGACTATTTAGAAAGCGTATACGCCACATGTCCCTATGCATCGAAAAACGAAAATAACACAAGGGAACAATGGTTCTGTTGATTTAGAACTGAATATTGTTTTTAAAGTTATTTGGGACGCTGAATCCAAATATGCACTAGGTTTTTTTCTATCAGCTCGAATTTGCGAGATTTATAGTTATGTTCAAAATTAAGGCACTTCCGCTATATATATTGGAATAACTTGAAAACGGTTCACCATATTAAATTATAAACAAAATCAAAAACTCCCAAACAATATTCTCTTTACGCCGTGCTTACATTGTTTTCCTTTTTTCCAAATTGTTTTAGAGATAACGTTGAAGTTTAAAAAAAATGAATTTTTTAACAATTCTTTTTTGTTTGTTTTTTGTTCTTTAAAAATTCCTAAAAATCATACATGGGACAAAAATCACAGCTTTTGGTCCAGAAACATTTAGTTAAATATATTTCGAATAAAATAAGATTTATTTCACTCATGGTATTTCAAATGGACCATATCGGTCCACTTTTACGTATAGCGCCCATATAAACAGACGCTCAGATTTGGCTTGTGGAGCTACTTCGAGGAGCAAAATTCATCCGATCCGGTTGAAATTTGCTACATGGCACTAGTATATGGTCTTTAGCAAACATGCAAAAATTGGTTCACATCGGTCCATATTTATATATAGTCCCCATATAAACCGATCCCCAGATTTGGACTCCGGAGTCCCATGGAAGAGCAAAATTCATCCGATTCGGTTGAAATTTGGTACGTGGTGTTAGTATATGGTCTCTAAAAACCACGCAAAAATTGGTCCATATCGGTCCATATTTATATATAGTCGGTCCCTATTTATATCGGTCCATATTTATATATTCATCCGATCTGGCTGAATTTGGTACATTGCGTTAGTATGTGATCTCTAACAAACATGCAAAAATTGGTCCACATCGGTCCATAATTACATATAGTCCCCACATAAACCGATCCCCAGATTTGACCTCCAGAGCCTCATGGATGAGCAAAATTCATCCAATTCGGTTGAAATTTGGTACGTGGTGTAAGTATATGGTCTCTAACAACCACGCAAAAATTGGTCCATATCGGTCCATAATTATATATAACCCCCATATAAACCGATCCCCTGATTTGGTTTGCGGAGCCTTTAAGAGAAGCAAATTTCATCCGATCCGGCTGAAATTTGGTACATGGTGTAAGTATATGGTCTCTAAGGACTATGCAAAAATTGGTCAACATCGGTCCATAATTATATATAACCGCCATATAAACCGATCACCAGTTTTGACCTCCGGAGCATCTTGGAAGACCAAAATTCATCTGATTCAGTTCAAATTTGGTACGTGGTGTTAATATATGGCCTCAAACCCATGCAAAAACTGGTCGAAACCGGTCCATAATTATATATAGGCCCCATATTAACTCATCCCCAGATTTGACCTCCGGAGCCCCTTGGAAGAGCAAAATTCATCCGATTCGTTTGAAATTTGGTACGTGATGTTATATAGTGTATCCAACAACCATGCAGGAATTGGTTCATAGCAGTCCATAATTATATATAGCTCCCATTTAAACCGATCTCCAGATTTGACTTCCGGTGCCTTATGGAGAAGCAAAATTTATCTGATCTGGTTGAAATGTGGTACGTGGTGGTAGTATATGATATTTAATAACCATGCCAAAAGTGGTCCATATCAGTCCATAATCATATATAGCCCCCATATAAACCGATCCCGAGATTTGGTTTTGGAGCCGCTTGGAGGGGCAAATTTCATCCGAGTCAGTTGAAATTTGGTACATTGTGCCAGTATATGGCCGTTAACAACCATGCCTAACTAGGTCCATATCGGTCTATAGTTATATATAACCCTCAGATAAATCGATGCCCAATCACACAAAAATTGGTCCATATCAAGTCCATAATTGTATATAGCCCCCATATAAGCGACCCCCATATTTTAATTCTGGTAGAAGTTTCTACGCAATCCATGGTAGAGGGTACATAAGATTCGGCCTGGCCGAACTTACGGCCGTATATACTTGTTTTTTTAAATAAAGTCGCATATGACAAAACAACATGAGTCGGTCATTGTGTTACATGCTGGGTGGGTTTGGCAAAGTCTACAAAAAAGCTAGCGAAAATATTAAATATTGTCTAGATCGTTATTGTTGTTTTTTTGATCTCAGTTTAAAGACATGCATTGACTAAACTATAAGTGTAGCTTAACCAACAGAGGAAAAGTATGCTTGTCAAATTTATTTGGATGGTTGGATGTACAGCTGTTTCAGAATTACCACATTCCTCATCAGCATCCTCTACTTGCAGCAAAACTATCAACCAATTATCAGAATAAATTCGGGTAATTCACTCAACCCAAAGTGAACTACACTTGAACCTCCCGAACCTCTAGATCTTTTCTACAGACGTTTTTGTGACCACTTAAAGGTGTATTTCGTTCTCCTCTAAAATTGAGTTTTTAGACTTATGGGGTTATGTCAACAATTCACAGATATGTATCTCTTGATTGTCCCAAATTTGGCCATAATATCTTTATTTGTCTTTAATGTCATTATTAACGCAATGTTACCATCTAGAGTATAAACTTAGGCGTTCAAAAATAATAAAATCGGTTCACATTTAGATATAGCTCCCATATATGTACATGCATCTACATATATTGCCAGATTTTCATAAATTTGGATACATTACCCACAATAAAAGAGACATTTCTTCTATGTTAATAATGGACTCAATATATACATATATCCTAATACAAGATACTAAGTAGGGGTGGTTAATGGCATGAAATAGTCGGCTCCGCCCGACTTTCTACTTTACTTACTTGTTTATACAATAAACAACAAGGTCATGGTTTAATGATCCACGCTGTCTCTTATTCAAGATGTGTTCATTTTATATATTTTCTTTAATACAACCACTTGCTCACATATTTCCAAATTTATAAATTTAATGATTTCTTTAAAGAGACACTTTAAGATCTTCAAAAAAAAAATTAAATGTTTTTACTTGTTGTTCTTCTTTTTCAGCAGCAACAATGATAATCAAAAATTGTAACAACGGAGGTTATTCCCGACTTTCATAACAATTGGTGCTCAAGAGGACATTACAATTTATAATAACACGCCAATAGCCAACATATGCTTCGTTTATTTTCCATTATTGTTGCTAAAAAAAAAGTTTACCAAAAACAATCGAACCAATAATTCGAAAATACGCTAACAATAGCAATGCAATTGCAAGGAAAAAATATTGCAAAAATTAAATTTAATGACCTCTAACGCCACTAGGGAAGCACTACATTGTGTTACATGAAACAAAAATGAAGACACTGAAAAAATTGTAAACATAACAGATGAGCTAAAAAGCTACCGAAGTGAAACACAAATAGCTCTGGTAGAAAAAATCCATATGGTTTTTGGTTATTTCCTTACCCAGCAAAAACAGCGTCGCCAAAAAAAGTAGTGGAAATGTTCTTTTTGGATCCGGAAGTGGTGCCAAATTGAAGCAGAAGTGATGCATTTAACATGGGCTTGTCATAGGACGGATATCCAATATTTCAACAGCCGCTGCACTGAATTTGCATCACTTCTTAAGGTGTGAGGTGGATTATTGAATTACAAATTTTTGTGATATTTTGACAAATAAATAAATTTTAAAATTTTGTATGGGTTTTAATACATTATAACGCTTGTCTGGAACGTTTGTCATCAAATATTTTCAAAAATTCGCACTTTTTCTAGAAATGATTTAACATTTTTTCGGCTAAATTTAAATAATTTGTACCATTTTATTAATTCTTAATATGTTTTTAACCTATTTGAAACAAAAAAAATATTTCCCATTAAAAATATGAAAAAAGCGGGTTATAAAAAATTGACTCAAATGAACTTCCTGTGCAGTTAAAATAAAGAACATCTTTGGGAGGGCATTTTTGGAAGTTCTTTTAAAGTTGTGCCTTGAGAAGAACTTCCAATTTTTTTTGCTGGGTAGTGATAAATTTTTTTCTGAAGTACCCACCAACAAAACGTGGCCATTTTCATTTATGCTCTGTGCTGTGGCTCCTGGTAATAGATGAGATTCTTATCGTCCTGATTAATTGGTATATAAAGGGTGATTCTTTTGAGGTTAGGATTTTCATGCATTAGTATTTGACAGATCACGTGGGATTTCAGACATGGTGTCAAAGAGAAAGATGCTCAGTATGCTTTGACATTTCATCATGAATAGCCGAACGATCTGCCACAACGTCGAATTTTCAGTGAATGGGCCCTAGAAAAGTTGGCAGAAAATCCGCTTTTTTATCGACAAATTTTGTTCAGCGATGAGGCTCATTTCTGGTTGAATGGCTACGTAAATAAGCAAAATTGCCGCATTTGGAGTGAAGAGCAACCAGAAGCCGTTCAAGAACTGCCCATGCATCCCGAAAAATGCACTGTTTGGTGTGGTTTGTACGCTGGTGGAATCATTGGACCGTATTTTTTCAAAGATGCTGTTGGACGCAACGTTACGGTGAATGGCGATCGCTATCGTTCGATGCTAACAAACTTTTTGTTGCCAAAAATGGAAGAACTGAACTTGGTTGACATGTGGTTTCAACAAGATGGCGCTACATGCCACACAGCTCGCGATTCTATGGCCATTTTGAGGGAAAACTTCGGAGAACAATTCATCTCAAGAAATGGACCGGTAAGTTGGCCACCAAGATCATGCGATTTGACGCCTTTAGACTATTTTTTGTGGGGCTACGTCAAGTCTAAAGTCTACAGAAATAAGCCAGCAACTATTCCAGCTTTGGAAGACAACATTTCCGAAGAAATTCGGGCTATTCCGGCCGAAATGCTCGAAAAAGTTGCCCAAAATTGGACTTTCCGAATGGACCACCTAAGACGCAGCCGCGGTCAACATTTAAATGAAATTATCTTCAAAAAGTAAATGTCATGGACCAATCTAACGTTTCAAATAAAGAACCGATGAGATTTTGCAAATTTTATGCGTTTTTTTTAAAAAAAAAAGTTATCAAGCTCTTAACAAATCACCCTTTAAAAGTAGGGGCGTATGCGGACGACGTTGTCATAATGGTGTCAGGCAAATATTTGGACACAATCGTAGACGTGATGAGTGGGTCACTAAAATCTCTATCGGAATGGACCACCAGTGGTGGTTTAGGGATAAATTCTAGGAAAACGGATTTGGTGCTTTTTACCAGAAAAAGAAGATTTGGCGGATACAAAGAACCGGAATTTCAAGGGACAAAATTGACTCTATCAAAATTGGTATGATCTTGGGTGTTGTCCTAGACTCTAGATTGTATTGGGTCGAGAATATAGCGGATCATTTAAAGAAGACCTATGTGGCATTATACGCATGTCAGAAGTTGGTTGGAGAACGTTGGGAAAAGAAACCATCCCTTTTCAACTGACTTTATACAGCGGCAGTAACTACAGTATGTCAAGAAAGTCTTTTGACATTGCCAACTATTTCAAATTCTAGAAATAATTGAAATATTAAATATTTTATTAAATTTTTAATTCTGTGTACGTATGTATACTTTGCAAAATACATAATAAAATATTTTTTTAAAATTTCATTATATTTAATTTTGGAACAAAACATAATTTTTATCCCATTGTCAAAACACTTTCTTGACAAACTGTATGTACGGATGTTACTGAAATTGAGCAGAATAAATAGAACGCCTCTTATTTATATGACCGAGGCGACGAGGACAACGGCCACCGCCGCCCTGGAGGTATTAAAGGGGATATATCTACTGGACCTGAATATCAGGAAGACTGCGGAGGTCATACTAATTCGACTGAAGGGCCTGAACTCATTAGAGAACACGGGTTGTAGACACACTGAACTGATAGCTTTGGCCGGTCGATATATTAGAACTGACTATATGATGATATGGCATATTTATGGGGGTAATCTAAACTCAGTTATCCCGAACATAGAGGACTGGGATGACAATAGGATACATTTCGGTGTTCTTACCATCTATACAAATGGCTCTAAAGTCGCCGAGGGTACAGGCAGTGGTATTTACTGCAACGGGTTGGAGATTAAAGAATTCTTTAAGTTGGACCATGAATGCAGCATATTTTAGGCAAATATATATGCTATTGCAAAAGCTGCAGTACTTCTATCGATGAGGCCATTATTTAGATGCGATATCAGCATTTTTATCGAGAGCCTGGCAGCATTATAGGCCCTAGGCAATACAAACATAGGGTCGAAGGTAGCCAGCCGCTGTCAATTGCAAATCTGATGACTTATTGAAGCGACGTTGGGCTTCTTTTGCCTTGGCCGGTCAATATATTAGAATTGAATATATGGCGACATGGCATATTTATGAGGGTAATCTAAACTCAGTTGTCCCGAACATAGAGGATTGGGACGAAAATAGAATACATTTCGGTGTTCTTACCATCTATACGGATGGCCCCAAAATCGCCGAGGGTACAGGTAGTGGTATTTACTGCAAAGAGTTGGAGATTAAAGAATCCTTTAAGTTAGACGATGAATGTAGCATATTTTAGGCGGAGATATATGCTATTGCAAAAGCAGCAGAACTTCTATCGATGAGTCCATTATTCAGATGCAATATCAGCATTTTTATCGAGAGTTTGGCAGCATTAAAGGCCCTAGGCGATACAAACATAAGGTCGAAGGTAGCCAGCCGCTGTCAATGGCAAATCTGACGACTTATTGAAGCGACATTGGGCTTCTTTTGCGGGTTGCGTGTATACAAAGCTGATATGGAACGAGAAAAATATTAATAAGTCTGAAATTCTAATTTTGATGCAAAGAGTGGAGGTGAGGCCTTAATAGATATCATTATAGGACACAATACTCTTGGAAAACACATGGTAAGGATTGGTATAACGAATGATGATATTTGTATATGGTGTCTGGACCCTGACGCTACGGAAGATTCATTCCATTTTCTGTGCCAGTGTCCAGCATTATCTCTCAGAATAAACAAGTTAATGACTGACTTTCGAGAATGCAGCCTGCGGAGTAATCTCGATTTCTTCAAGGTATCCGGGTGGAGGACCTAGGCATATCTGAAGGACTTTTTATCGTATTATGGGATAATCCAGACCGGAATGGGACAGTCACGAAGAGAAAGAGAAAAGGAGTTTAATGAATCGCAATGGACCATCTATGGTCTAAACGGACACAAATCCGCTTTGCACGGATTCGTGTAATCCTCCATAACTCAACAACAGTTCATCGATTAACTTAATTGAATATTTAGCGATGAAACTTTGTCAAGGACCTGTGTTTATCGATGATATGGTGAATTCAATCACGGTCGTAGTTCACTCTAAGACGAATTTCCTGGAGATCGTCCAAAATAAATTGTTGTTCCTGAAACTATTGATGCTGTACGTCAACTGACATTGCAAGATCGTCAAGTGACCTATCGTGAGATGGAGGTAGGCATGGAACCAGCATACATTTAATATTGCACAGAAAAACGGTGCACAGAAAACACAGTGAACCCACCAGGAAGAATATTTTGGTTAATTTTAGAAAATTTTTAGGAAATTTTAACTAAACAGTATTACAAACGCTGACATCATGCCGATATCACAAAAATACGTAAATATTTTTCGACAAATTCAAGAAAATTTTTTAGACATAATTAATTTTTTTTTTTCACTTGTTAATGAAAAAATTGGAGTTCAAAATTGCAAGAATGTCATTAGTGCCATACGAAGTTCACGATTGGTAAAATTTATAAATTATAAGAAGTCCTGAACTATTTTGTGGAAGACACGACTTAAATTAATCTTTATGCTTCATTTGTGAATAATTTTTCCTCGGTTTTAGTTAATTTAAATAACGTAAAAAACAAAAAAATATTAAAGTCATGGCAAATTTATTAAAACGTAATATTTCCATGGAGGGAAATAAAAGTCGTTTTCATACCTAAAGCGGGAAAAGCATCTCACACGAGTGCGAAGGATTTCCGACCAATCAGCTTGTCCTCATTCCTACTTAAGACTCTGGAGAGGATGATAGACATTTATCTTAGACCTGGCGTCAATTCAAGTTTGCTCTTGAAACGACAGCATGCATTCTCGAAGGGCAGGTATACTGAGACCGCTTTGCATGAACTAGTCAGCTTTATTGAAAGCTCACTATCTGTCAATGAATACACAATCGTGGCGTTTCTAGACATCGAGTGGGACATTCAATAACGTCCATCCGAATGTTGATATTTAGGCTGCTAGACGAACTGCTAATGAGGAGACGTATTTCGGCCACAATGGGACAAACAAACATACAAAGGTATGTGAACAGAGGCACTCCCCAAGGAGGAGTTCTATAACCTCTTCTTTGGAATGTTGCTATAAACAACCTTCTGATTTTCCCTAGAAAAAGAAAGGATAAAAGTGGTGGCATACGCAGTCAGGGGAAAATTCCCATCCACAATCAGAGATATTATTCAGAGGGCCTCCGAGAGAAATGGGCGAAAGACAATGGTCTTGGGGTAAATCCTGCAAAGACAGAACTAGTCATGTACTGCAAAGATCGCAAAACTCCCACGGTTAGGCCCATTTCCTTAGGGGGTATTGAAATTCCCTTTGGTGAGTGTGCAAAATATCTTGGCGTTATTTTGGACAGGAAGCTGTAATTGTACTCATGCAAAGAGGCAATAGGAAAAAAGTGGGGACTAAAACCATAAATTGTGCATTGGCTATACACGGCAGTGGTTAGATCTATAATGCTATATGGTGTTGTAGTCTGGTGACCGGCACTTCAGCAACCGACAAGTTTAGATAAAGTTCAGCGTATGGCGTGCTTGTGTATCTCGGGTGCATTCAGTGAGACAGGAACGATTCCCTTAATGTCATGGTGCATCTATTGCCTTTAGACGTTTTGGCCAAACAGTCAGCTGCAACAACGGCTGTGCGGTTGCGCGAGCTATCGCTGTGGTCGGAAAAAAGTTACGGTCACAGTTCGGTCCTCAAAATAATGCCAGATGTGCCTACCGTAGTGGATTACACTTTGGCGAGTCCCCTTTTCGACAAAAAGTTTGAGACTCTAATCCCCAAAAGTGAGGCGTGGTGCACACAGACCACGGGGAATAAAAGATATATAGATTTCTACACTGATGGCTCCAAATTGGATGGACAAGTGGGTTTCGGAGTATATTCTAAAGATCTGAAACTTCGAATAGCGAAAAGATTAACTAATCACTGTAGTGTTTTTCAGGCTGAAATATTAGCAATAAGAGAGGTGGTGAATTGGCTGAGAAGTAATGTTCCAATAAATGTTGGCATTAATATATACTCAGACAGTCAACCTGCAATAAAATCCTTGGACTCTGTTTTGCTTAATTCGAAAACGGCCATAGACTGCCGCAAATCTCTCAACGAGATGGCTGAGCAGTACACTATTCACCTAATATGGGTGCCTGGCCATAGGAATATACCGGGGAATTGCGAAGCAGATGTGTTAGCAAGGCTAGGAACTACCTTACATATTCCAGGGGAACTAGAATCTGTTTGTATGTCTCTGGCCACCTGCAAGCTCTTACTGCGTGAGAAGGCCGTTATGATGGCAAATGTTCGATAGGAGAATTGCAAGGGTTGTAACGACACCAAGCAAATATGGCCCCATTTAAACTTGAACCACACACTAGATATACTAGTGTTCTTAAGACGTCAGATATCACTCCTGTTATCTGCTATAACGGGTCGCTGCCTCATAGGTGAATTTGCAAAAATTATAGGCGTGAAGTATAATGACTTTTGTGTGAGTGTCCTGCATTTTGTGTAAAGCGCAAGCGAATTTTACGGGCATATAGCTTTAGATTACTGGCGGACCTGGAAAACGTTAACTTAAGCAGTCTGCTCATGTTTTTGGAACAATCTGGTTGGTTCAACAGAAGAAAATAACAGAGAAGGTTCAGTGGTTAAAACTAGAAGTGCCCATATGTAATAGGTACTTTTAGTTAAATGTGGTATCACAATGGACTGAATAGTCTAAGTGAGACTGAAACTTAATGGGGCTGCCACTTTAACCTAACCTAACCTTCCATGAACTAAAGATAGTTAAAGCGGCTTCAGTGAAATGTAGGGTTTACTTTTTTTGAGTGTGACAAAAAATTGTTCGCGTTGAATTCCACACAATTTGGCAAAAGAATATCAAAATACTTTCTTTTCAAGTGAAATTTAAATCTATCTCTAGAAGATCATTTTTGGATGCAGCTAAAAGTAATAACATACGAAGAATTTCCAATCTTTTTTTCTGGGCTTATAATAAACTGAGGCGCAGGGTTATGCAGGGTATAAAAGTGTATTTATACCCTGCGCCACACTGTGGAACAGGGTATTATAAATTAGTGCATAACATATGTTTGCAACACGCACAAGGAGACGAGATAGACACAGGGTGTCTTTGGCAATAATGCTCAGGCTGGGTCCTTGAGTCTATCTAGCCATGTCCGTCTGTCTGTGAACATATTTTTGTGATCAAAGTCTAGGTCGCAGTTTAAGTCCAATCGCCTTCAAATTTGACACAAGTTCCTCTTTTGGGTCAGAATAGAACGCTATCAGTTTTGGATGAAATCGGTTCAGATTTAGATATAGCTCCCATATATATCTTTCGCCCGATATGCACTTATAATGACGCATAAGCCAGAGTTTAATTTTGCACAAACATAGCACTTGGTCGTATAGTCAAGTGTGCAAAATTTGATTGAAATCGGTTCAGATTTAGATATAGCTACCATATATATCTTTCGCCCGATTTTCCGTCATATGACCACAGAGGTCAAAGTTGTAGTCCGATTTACGTGAAATTTTGCACAGGGAGTAGAAATAAAATACTAAGTATGCATGTCAAATTTGGTTGAAATCGGTTCAGAATTCTATATAGCTTCCATATATATGTTTTTCCGATTTGGGCAAAAATGGCCAAAATACCCACATTTTCCTTATAAAATCGCCACTGCTAAGTCGAAAAATTGTAAAAATGACTCTAATTTTCCTAAACTTCTAATGCATATATATAGAGCGATAAATCATAAATAAAATTTGCGAAGTTTCATTAAAATTGCTTCAGATTTAAATGTTTCCCATTTTTTTGTTTACTAAAATTGTGTTCCACCCTAGTGCATTAGCCAACTTAAATTTTGTGTCTATAGATATTGTAAAAGCCTGTCAAATTCAGTCCAAATCGAGTGATATTTAAATGTATGTATTTGGGACGAACCTTTATATATAGCACCCAACACATTTGACGGATGTGAGATGGTATCGAAAATTTAGATCTACAAAGTGGTGCAGGGTATAATATAGTCGGCCCCGCCCGACTTTAGACTTTCCTTACTTGTTTTTTACTAAAATTGTGTTCCACCCTAGTGCATTAGCCAACTTAAATTTTGTGTCTATAGATTTTGTAAAAGCCTGTCAAATTCAGTCCAAATCGAGTGATATTTAAATGTATGTATTTGGGACGAACCTTTATATATAGCACCCAACACATTTGACGGATGTGATATGGTATCGAAAATTTAGATCTACAAAGTGGTGCAGGGTATAATATAGTCGGCCCCGCCCGACTTTAGACTTTCCTTACTTGTTTTTACTAACATAGTGTACCATCCCAGGGCATTAGCCGACATAAATTTTAAGTCCATAGATTATAAATTTTGTTCAGATGGAGTCAGATTTAAATGTATGTATTTGGGACAAAAACCTTTACCAACACATTTGACGGATTTGATATAGTATCGAAAATGTGGATTTACAAAGTGGTGCAGGGTATAATATAGTTGGCCCCGCCCAACTTTAGACTTTCCTTACTTGTTCTCATATTAATTTCCTACAAAACATGGTCTTCGAGCACATCATGGATAAGAACAACTGAGGAATAAAAAATATATATTTTTTAAATGCATATTTCAGTGCTAACAAAATGTAGTGGTTGTTCACTTCATTAAATCTTATCATATAATATTCGGTAGTCAAAAACATCACCAAAAAGGCAAAATGGTTTCAGTGTACTCATACACAATAACATAGTTTTCGATTTACTGCAACAAAAAGATACTCAAGAGAATTTTTTTTCGACATCAACAGAAAAAACACCCATCTCTAATATGTATCGTCATAGTTTTTATAAATATTCAATTGAAACTCAATTTGTTGGAAATAGCACTCATTGTGGAGTTGCATTCATTGAGGGCACTTTTCAGTTTAACAGTACAAATGTAATTTTCCATTCGTACAAATAAGCACATAAAAATAAATGGAGCCATAAATATTTAACATTTTAATCATGTCGCAAAAGTTTTGATTTTTATTTTTTACTTAATTCAAATAAATTCAGTTATATAAACATAAGCACATATCTTGCCAAAGTTCAGGAACGCCTTATGGGGGATATATAAGGCGTTCCTGAACTTTGGCAAGATATGTGCCACATAGAAGAAAATCTTCTAAAGCAATTATTCAGGTCCGCTTTAGTTGGGTTTTAGTTGGAGCGATAGATAGAAACATAGTTTCAAATAATAGTCCATTGCATTGTGTAAAATCAACTAGGTATTGGAATCACAATCAACAATTCGACCTTTAGAATTTTTAAAATTTTGGTTAAGTTGAAATATCTCCAATTTTAAATTATTTTTTGCTTTGTAGTCAAGAAACAAGAAGACAACAAATTTAAAGACAATATCATTTATTTTAAATACATTTTCACAATTATTAAAGACAGGTTGACCTTAGTCAAGCAAAATTTTCTTTCATGTTATTATTTTTAATTCTTTCGTGTTATTTATTTTTAATTCGAATCACTTAATTATAAAGACAACACGACTTCACTGAAGAGTTCATCGACTTTTAGACAAGGAAAAAACTTAATATTAGAGAAATTCGTCTTCTTTGCTAAAATCCGCATTCGTATTTTTAAGGACATGAAATCTTTGGCCTCACGCCAATAAGTTTTTTCAATGTAGGTTATTACCACAACCCAAGTAATTCGATTGTAGGTAACATTCTTTAGTAGAACTTTCTACGCAATACATAGCCAAAGGTACATACGTCGAACCACTACTGTAGTGCAGGGTATACTAAGTTTGTACATTTGTTTATACCGCCCAGAAGGAGCAGTCTGCACCCAGAGAAGGAACATGATCACCTCAAACATGTTATTTTTGTATGGTGACCATGTTGCGAATTTTGGTATGGTTGTTAGCGGCCATATACTAACACCACGTTCCAAATTAGAACCGGATCTGGAGAACGGTTTATATGGGGGCTATATATAATTATGGACCGATATGCGCCAATTATGGCACGACTGTTAGAGACCATATACTAACAGCATGTTCCAAATTTCAACCGGATAGGATGAAATTTGCTTCTCTTAGAGGCTCCGCAAGCCAAATCTGGGGATCGGTTTATATGGGGGCTATATATAATTATGAACCGATGTGGGCCAATTTTTGCATGGTTTTTCGAGACCGTATACCAACATCATGTACCAAGTTTCAACCGGATCGGATTAAATTTGTTTCTCTTTGAGGCTCCGCAATCCAAATCTGGGGATCGGCTTATATGGAGGATTTATATATATAACAAGTAAGGAAAGTCTAAAGTCGAGCGGGGCCGACTATATTATACCCTGCACCACTTTGTAGATCTAAATTTTCGATACCATATCATATCCGTCAAATGTATTTGGAGCTATATATAAAGGTTTGTCCCAAATACATACATTTAAATATCACTCGATTTGGACAGAATTTGATAGACTTTTACAAAATCTATAGACCCAACATTTAAGTTGGCTACTGCACTAAGGTGGAACACAATTTTAGTAAAACATAAATATGGGAAAATATTTAAATCTGAAGCAATTTTAAGGAAACTTCGCAAAAGTTTATTTATGATTTATCGCTCGATATATATGTATTAGAAGTTTAGGAAAATTAGAGTAATTTTTACAACTTTTCGACTAAGCAGTGGTGATTTTACAAGGAAAATGTTGGTATTTTGACCATTTTTGTCGAAATCAGAAAAACATGTATGGGAGCTATATTTAAATCTGAACCGATTTCAACCAAATTTGGCACGCATAGCTACAATGCTAATTCTACTCCCTGTGCAAAATTTCAACTAAATCGGAGCAAAAAATTGGCCTCTGTGGTCATATGACGGAAAATCGGGCGAAAGATATATATGGGAGCTATATCAAAATCTGAAACGATTTCAACCAAAATTTCAATTCATATGCAGAACCTTAATTCTACTGCCTGTGCAAAGTTTCAAGTTCAATTCCACTTCCTCTGCAAAATTTCACGTAAATCAGAATAGCACTTTTTCCTCTGTGGGCATATTAGTCCAAATCGGGTGAATGATATATATGGGAGCTATATCTAGATCTGAACCGACTTCAACTAAATTTTGCACAATTAACGATACTATAAAACGTACTTCTTGTGCAAAATTTCAAGCAAATCAGGGCAAAACTCTGGCTTTTGAGGCCATATAAATCCAAATCGGACGAAAGATATATATAGGAGCTATATCTAAATCGGAACTGATTTTGACCAAATTAAGCACACTCAACGATACTATTAAACGTACTTGTTGTGCAAAATTTGAAGCAAATCAGGGCAAAACTCTGGCTTTTGGGGCCATATAAGTCCAAATCGGTCGAAAGATATATATGGGAGCTATATCTAAATCTGAACCGATTTCAACTAAATTTGGCACAATTAACGATACTATTAAACGTACTCCTTGTACAAAATTTTAATCAAATCAGGGCAAAACTATGGCTTTTGAAGCCATATAAGTCAAAATCGGTCGAAAGATATATAGGGGAGCTATATCTAAATCTGAACCGATTTCAACTAAATTTGGCACAATTAACGATACTATTAAACGTATTCGTTGTGCAAAATTTGAAGCAAATCAGGGTAGAACTCTCGATTTTGGGGCCATATAAGTCCAAATCGGACGAAAGATATATAGGGGAGCTATATATAAATCTGAACCGTTTTAGTTGATATTTGGCAGTTTTTACGGGACTGACAAAACATTCAGATGTACAAAATTTGAAGAACGTCGGTTCATAAATACGTGAATTATGATCAAATCGGTGATAACTATATATGGCAGCTATATCTAAATCTGAACCGATTTCAACTAAATTTGGCACAATTAACGATACTATTAAACGTATTCGTTGTGCAAAATATGAAGCAAATCAGGGTAAAACTCTCGATTTTGGGGCCATATAAGTCCAAATCGGACGAAAGATATATAGGGGAGCTATATATAAATCTGAACCGATTTAGTTGATATTTGGCAGTTTCTACGGGACTGACAAAACATTCAGATGTACAAAATTTGAAGAATGTCGGTTCATAAATACGTCAATTATGATCAAATCGGTGATAACTATATATGGCAGCTATATCTAAATCTGAACCGATTTTTTCCAAAATCAATAGGGATTGTCTTTGAGCTGAAACAGGACCCTATACAAAATTTTAGGAGAATCGGACTAAAACTGCGAGCTGTACTTTGCACACAAAAATACATCAACAGACAGACAGACGGACAGACAGACAGACGGACAGACAGACAGACGGACAGACAGACAGACGGACAGACAGACAGACGGACAGACAGACAGACGGACATCGCTAAATCGACTCAGAATTTAATTCTAAGACGATCGGTTTACTAAACGATGGGTCTCAGACTTTTCCTTCTTGGCGTTACATACAAATGCACAAACTTATTATACCCTGTACCACAGTAGTGGTGAAGGGTATAAATATGGGAAACATTTAAATCTGAAGCAATTTTAAGGAAACTTCGCAAAAGTTTATTTATGATTTATCGCTCGATATATATGTATTAGAAGTTTAGGAAAATTAGAGTCATTTTTACAACTTTTAGACTAAGCAGTGGCAATCTTACAAGGAAAATGTTGGTCGAAATCAGAAAAACATATATATGGGAGCTATATCTAAATCTGAACCGATTTCAACCAAATTTGGCACGCATAGCAACAATGCTAATTCTACTCCCTGTGCAAAATTTCAACCAAATTGGGGTAAAACTCTGGCTTCTGGGACCGTATTAGTCCATATCGGGCGAAATATATAAATGGGAGCTATATCTAAATCTGAACCGATTTCAATAAAATTTGGCACACTTGACTATAGTACTAATTGTTCTTCTTGTGCAAAATTTAAAGCAAATATATATATATATATATATATATATATATATATATATATATATATATATATATATATATATATATATATATATATATATAGTTATACCCTCCACCATAGGATGGGGGTATATTAACTTTGTCATTCCGTTTGTAACACATCGAAATATTGCTCTAAGAGCCCATAAAGCATATATATATATATATATATATATATATA
Source organism: Haematobia irritans (assembly GCF_050003625.1). Lineage (NCBI taxonomy): Eukaryota > Metazoa > Arthropoda > Insecta > Diptera > Muscidae > Haematobia > Haematobia irritans. The sequence goes on along the minus strand of NC_134398.1, from coordinate 138,028,480 downwards.
TATATATATATATATATATATATATATATATATATATATATATATATATATATATATATATATATATATATATATATATATATATATATATATATATATATATATATATATATATATATATATATATATATATATATATATATATATATATATATATATATATATATATATATATATATATATATATATATATATATATATATATATATATATATATATATATATATATATATATATATATATATATATATATATATATATATATATATATATATATATATATATATATATATATATATATATATATATATATATATATATATATATATATATATATATATATATATATATATATATATATATATATATATATATATATATATATATATATATATATATATATATATATATATATATATATATATATATATATATATATATGCTTTATGGGCTCTTAGAGCAATATTTCGATTTGTTACAAACGGAATGACAAAGTTAATATACCCCCATCCTATGGTGGAGGGTATAACTAGACAAAATTCTACTAGAGACCTTGCAACATATACCGGATTTTACCGTATTTTTTTCCTTGTTTCGCTCTCTTGGTTTTGTGCCGTAAACTTTGATTATTTTATAAGCTGGCAGTAAAACTGGGGCATTAGAGGGATAAACAAGAATTGAAATCGGGCGATGGGTCTATATGGGGCTATACCAAAACATGGACTAATATACATTATATTCGGCACATTCACTCGTGGTCCTGAAATACCTCTAGATATAAATTTTCAGGAAAATCTGATAAAAACTGCTGTTTCTAGAATCTCAAAAACTCAACTCAGGAGGTAGGTCGAAACATGAATCAATGCACACAATATTCGGCAGCCCTATTTGTGGTCCTATAATAACTTCAGATTTCAAATTTTATTCAAATCATGTAAAAACTACGATTTCTTGAAGTCCAAGACCCCGAATTGAGGGGTCGGTTTATATGGGGACTATATCGAAACCTGGACCGATATAGCTCATCTTCGAACTGGACCTGCCTGCGAATCTGTGCCCACCTTAAGCACGATAGCGCCATTATTGAAGGCTGCAACGTTATTGTTAAAGACAGACAGATGAACATGGTCCATCGTCTTAGAATCTCTCCCTTATGGTGGGTATTGTCTCTTTCTGATGTAACATGTTGCTCTTGGTAAATTGAATTTTTCCAAATCAACCCTAACACTACAAAAGGTCAAACCAACGACTGACAGATAGAACTGAAGCCTATTCTGCACAAACAACTACCAAAAATATTTATAATTCTCCAGCATTTAAAGTCTATATTAACTTATAGCTCACATTACATAATAAAATATTTCTCTTTAAAAATTAAATTACATTCACATTTAGTGATTTAAGGATATCCAATAACTTGTCCCCATTCGATCATGGTATATTAAAAAACTGTTTTTTTTTTTCATTTTCCGCTCTTGTTGAAGGCATGAAAGCCACAAGAATAAAAAACTGCAAAAAATATGTATAAGCAGTTTCCTTTTTTTATTCACTAGAATATTGATGGTACAAAGCCGTCAACGCCTTTTAGCCTTGAATGACAGGAACATCAACGCCAGAAGCAATAGCATCCCAAGTACTCATAAAATGTGGTTGGCTGCAGTAAATACTTGACCAAGCCACAAACCATCGGCGTCGTTAACACTGCTAATTAATAACACGGCAACGATGGGAAAGTAGAGTGAAAATACTGATGGCCTTGTTGAGTTTCAGAGTTCCCCCCTTAGGGAGGTGGTAAGACATAGTGCATTTTTTTTGTATGGTTACATCATAAACCAAAAAATGTGATATAGCTCAGTTACAATTTTTTATATATTTTTAAAATTTATTGCAATGACCTAAATATGTTATTATGGAATGATTCGAGTATTAAGCAGAAATATATTAAACAGCCTTAAGAATTTATAAAGTTTTATGATTTATTTTTAAATTATTAAGAAAACTTGAAATTCAGACATAGGCAGCTAGTGGTTTTCCCGGTATTATCCGTCAGTCTTTGGCTAGACTTTTTGAGGCGTTGATTTGGAAAAATCACCTTACCAAGAGCATATATGGCCTGAACATGCATATAGCTTGGGGTAACATAGTTGGATGTGAGCTTGTACAACATTATGAGAACATAGATCAAAACTCCGCATGTTAAATAAAACAAGCAAGTCAAATTTTGCTACATTGGACATGAAAGGGTTAATAGACCAACTGTCAAGGAAGAAAGCGTCTAGTTATACTCACCACCATAGAATAGTGTTAGGGGTATAAAAAGTTTGTCATTCCGGTTGTAACACATCGAAATATCGATTTCCGACTATATAAAGTATATATATTCTTGATCAGGTAGAAATTCTAAGACGGTATAACCATGTCCGTCTGTCTGCCGGTCTGGCTGTCTGTCTATCTGTTGTAGTCATGCTACAGTCTTCAATAATGAAGCTATCGTGCTGAAATTTCGCACAAGCTCGTCTTTTGTCTGCAGTTCAAGTTTGAAGATGGGCTATATCGGTCCAGGTTTTCATATAGTCCCCATATAAACCGACCTCCCGATTTGGGGTTTTGAGCTTCTAGAATCCGAAGATTTTATCCAATTTGCCTGAAATTGGAAATCTAGAGGTATTTTAGGACCGTGAAGAGGTGTGCCGAAAATGGTTATTATCGGTCCATGGTTTGGTATAGCCCTCATATAGACCGATTTCCCGATTTTACTTCTTGGGCTTCTAGAATCCGTAGTTTTTATCCAATTCGCCTGAAACTGAAAATCTGGAGGTTTTTTAGGACTATAAATAGGTTTGCTGAATATATTGTGTATCGGTACAAATTTTGATATAGCCAGCCTCCCGATTTGGGGTCTAGATTCTAGAACCGCCATATAGACCGATAAAGAAGGCGCACCGATCAGGAAAATTGCTTGAAACTGAATATACAATTTCCAGGTTTTACTTCTCGTAATCATTTAAATAATGCTGAGTAAAATCTTCAGATTTTAGATCCAGGCGTTATTTAGTCATTTTCTTGCACACTTACACCAGATGATTATTATTCCTCTAAAGCTCAATTATGCATGCCACATATATATCTAAGTCTGAACCGATTGACCGATGACCAAATTTGGCATGCAAACATGGTACTTTTAAAATCTGCTCTAGTCTTCATAGATAGAAATTTGAAATGTATCTTCGGGAAGCGTACTGGTTGAACTCATCTGCTTGGGAGAATATTTGTTATAAAACCCTCCGAAATTGTATATATCCTCAAGTAACCCGCTACGACGAAGAATTTTCAACGTCAACTATTGTATTTGATTAATGGTGGTGGGTATTTAAGTTTCAGCCCGGCCGAACTTACTGCTGTATATACTTGTTTTTTATTTAATTTTTTTCACCTAAAAGCCCTTAATTAAAACAAAAAAAACCAGGCCGTACATCGTCCGTACTCAATCGATTTACTTGGATTATTGTAACAGTTGCCGATACCGAGGAATCTTAAAACTGCATGGTTGTTAGAAGCCCGATCGGAAGAAACTTCGCATCAAAAAAAGTGTAGCCAAAAAAGTACTGAAAATGTTCTTTTTGGATCCGGAAATTGGCGCAGAAGCGATGAATTTAACATGGTATGGCAGCAAGAAAACTTTTGATTAGTTCTAGAAAATTTTGTATATTTTTAGAAAATGTTAACTAAACAGTATTACAAGCGCTGGCATCACGCCGATATCATAAAAATAAGTAAATATTTTTCGAAAAATTAAAAAAAATTAGTGGACATAAATAATTTTCTTCACTTGTTTAAGAAAATTTTGTAGTTTGAGGGAAAAAATTGGAGTTCGAAATTGCAAGAATGTCTCTAGTGACATATGAAGTTCATGATGGACGCTTTTGTAGAAAAATTTACAAATTTAAAGAAATAATTAACTATTTTGTGAGAAATACGAATTTAGTAAAACTTTATACTTAACTTGTGTATAATTTTTCCCTTTTTTTAGTTCATTTAACTAACGTACGCAAAAAATTATTAGAATAAACGAAACTTTCTCCAAACATAATAATTTCATGAACTAAAATATAGTTAAATTGGCTTTAGTGAAATAGAGAGTTCACTTTTTTTTTTGAGTGCATTGAAAATGAGTCTAAAATATGAAACATTCTACCATATTTGCCCAACTCTGGCGTACATATATATTTAAATCTGAACCGATGTTGACCAAATTTGGCATGCATACACTCAAAAAAAGTGAACTCTCTATTTCACTAAAGCCAATTTAACTTTATTGTAGTTCATTGAATTATTATGTTTGGAGAAAGTTTCCTTTACTCTAATAATTTTTTGTTTACGTTAGTTAAATCAACTAAAACCGAGGAAAAAAATAAACTCGAATGAAGCATAATGATTAACTAAATTCGTACCTTCCAAAAATAGTTCAGAATTTCTTTAAATTTGTAAATTTTACCAAAAATATGTTCATCATGAACTTCGTATATCACTAAAGACATTCTTGCAATTTTGAACTCCAAGTTTTTCCTTCAACTACAAAATTTTCTTTAACAAGTGAAAAATCTTAGTTATGTCTAATAAATTTTCTTGAATTTGTCGAAAAATATTTACTTATTTTTATGAAATCGGTGTGATGCCAACGTTTTTAATACTGTTTAGTCAAAATTTTCTACAAATATTCAAAATTTTCTAAAATAAACCGAAACTTTTCTTCCTGGTGGGTTCACTGTTTTTTCAGTGTAGTTAGAAAAATAATTCTGTTATCTCTGCAAAATTTCACGTAAATCGGAGTATAACTTTGGCCTCCATGGTCATATGAGGGTATATCGGGCGAAAGATATGTATTGGAGCTATATATAAATCTGAACCAATTTCAACCAAATTTGGCAAACTCAACGATACTATTAAGCGTACTCTTTGTGTAAAAATTGAAGCAAATCAGTGCAAAACTCTGGCTTTAGAGCCCATATAAGTGAAAATCGCACGTAAGATATATACGGGAGCTATACAATCTGAACCGATTTCAACCAAATTTGGCTAACTTAACGATACTAATCAACGTACTCATTGTGCAAAATTTTAAGGAAATCAGGGCAAAACTCTGGCTTTTGGAGTCATAGAAGTACAAATTGGATGAAAGATGTATATGGGAGCTACACGCAGAGAAGGAATATGATCACCTCAAACATGTTTCAAGAGCAAAATGTTATTTTTGTATGGTGACCATGTAACATGTTTATCACTAAAATGTTATTTTCTCGTCACATATAACCTGCTTGCCGAAATCAGATACATGATTTCCGAGAAAATAACATGGTTGCGAAAACCATGTTACATGGTCACCACCCAAAAATAACATTTTGCTCTTAAAACATGTTTGAGGTGATCATATTCCTTCTCTGGGTGTATATCTAAATCTGAACCGATTTTAACCAAATTTAGAACACTTAAGGATACTATTAAACGTACTCCTTCTGCAAAATTTGAAACAAATCAAAGCAAGCCTCTGGCTTTTAAGGCCATATAAGTGCAAATCGGACGAAAGATATATATGGGAGCTATATCCAAATCTGAACCCCAAAATATTTGGCTGTGCAAAATTTTAATAATATACGTTGATAAATACGTCAATTATGACCAGATCGGCGATAAATATATATGGCAGCTATATCTAAATCTGATCTGATTTTTTTTCAAAATCAATAGCGATTATCTCTGAGCCAAAGTGAAACTCTGTGCCAAATTTGAAGACGATTGGGCTTAAACTGCGAGCTGTACTTTGTACACAAAATTACATATACAGACAGACAGACAGACGGACATCGCTAAATCGACTCAGAATTTAATTCTAAGCCCATCGGTACACTAAAAGATGGGTCTATGACTACTATTTCTTGGCGTTACATGCAAATGCACAAACTTATTATAGACTGTATCACAGTAGTGGTGAAGAGTATAAAAAGTTAAAATTACGCATTAAAATATGAAAAAATCGAGTTATAAAAATTGAATTAAAAGAACTTCCGGTGTAGTTAAAATGAAGAACACCTTTGGGAGGACATTTTTGGAAGTGCTTTTAAAGTCGTGCCTTCAGAAGAATTTGCTTGTTTGTTGCTCCAAGAGGCTAAAAAATTAATATGGGGACTATATATATAAATATGGACAGATGTATTTATACCATTCACCACTACTGCGTCGTTTTTTGGCTCAAAGACGATCCCTATTGAATCCCTATTAAAATCGGTTCAGATTTAGATATAGCTGTCATATATATTTATAACCGATGTGGTCATTAATGACGTAAACTTCAAATTTTCTTCAAATATCGTATATTCAAATATTTTGCGAGTCTCGTAAATCTTGCAAAATATCAGACAAATCGGTTTGGATTTAGATAAAGCTCCCATATATAATTTTCGTCCGATATCCACTTATATGGTCCCAAAAGCCAGAGTTTCAGCCTGATTGACTTCAAATTTTGCACAAAGAGTACAATTGATAGTGTCGTTAGGAGTGACAAATTTAGATGAAATCGATTCAGATTTAGATACAGCTGCCATATATATCATTCGCCCGATTTACATTCATATGACCACAGAGGCTAACGTTTTACGCCGATTGACGTGAAAGTTTGCACAGGGAATCATATTAACAATCTAGTTATTCATGTCAAATTTGGTTAAAATACGTTCATATGTAGATATAGCTCCCATATATATCTTTCGCCCGATATAGATTTAATTGGCCCTGAGGATAGATTGTCCCATTTATTTCCTTCAAAAGGTACAATCCTCCCGCAAAGAGTACAACTGATGGCATTGTTAAATACACGGAAAAAATGTAACCAACATTTTTCTAATTGAAAGTTTAATTGAGTTTTATTTAATTTTTTTTAATATTCAATTAAAAATTTAATTGATTCCAAAAAATTTCAATTATAACAAAAATCAATCATAAAAAGGAATAGCTTATGCTAAAAAATTTATAGCTTATGCTATACATTTTTTAATTTGATCAAAAAATTGTTTAATTGATGCTATCATTTCTGTGATTGAAGAAATTTCAACTAAAAATAAATTGGATTAATTAAGAAAACAAAAAATATAATTTTGTGTGTATGTCAAATTTCGTTGAAATTGGTTCAGATTTAGATATAGCCCCCATGTATACATTTTGCGAAATTTAGATTCATATGACCACCGGAGGTCAAAGGTTTATTCCGATTTACTTGAATTTTGCACTGAGGGTAAAATTAACTTTTTAGCAATGTGCCACATTTCGTTCAAATTGGTTAAGATTTGGGTATAGTTCCCATTTAGATACGCCTGGTTTTGGGGAAATATGATATAAAATTTCATAATTTGCACCCATTTTCAACCCATTGCACCCATTTGTTTTATACAGAGAAAAGATTTTAAATTCTATCGGTGTCGAATTTTATGCAAATCGGTTCAAAATTATGTATAGCACCAAATATTTTTCCGATTTAGACAAAAATGGCACAACGTTATCGATGATTTCCCCAGACTTTCCACAGAATCGGTTAAAAATTAGAAGGCTCCGACTTGTATAAACCTCAATGTAGCCAATTGTTGTCAAAAACCCCACAATTCATCACCTATCTTAGTGAGATCTAGCCCATGATAAAAGCCACTTCTACGTAGCAAAACTTATAAAAATGCCCGATAAATCATAAATTCACTTTTGTGCAGTTGAATAAAAATGATTCTAGCTTTATATTTTGGTTACTAACAATGTCCACATCGGTTGATATTTAAATATTTGTATATGGGAATATAAACTATTATATACCAACAAACAAATGATATAAAAGATTTTGGTACATTAGTGGTGATGGACATAATATAGTCGGCCCCGCCCGACTTTAGACTTTACTTACTTGTTTTTTTTTAATGTCTATACACTGAAATCACGAACCAAATTTCAAGCGGATCGGAAGAACACTGCAACTCCAGGAGGCTTCAGAATCAAAATTTTGATGTCGGTTTTTATGGTGGCTGATATGTATGTCAAAAGGTTACTATTAATTCTAAAACGTTAATCTGACAACTGACTTCCAGTGACAGTAAATTTTATTATTCAAAAGCTTACAAAAGCATTTAGCTATTGCATTCAGATATAAAGTTGTGCGTGGTGGAATTGAAGTGCTTGAATTTAGACTAAAGCCATTAAAGTTCCAAAAAAGTGCAAGAGCTTACCGATGCACAAAACATTTTGACTGAAAAGAACCAAGGAATTGCTTTGCTTGCATGAAAGTGGCCAATTACCGAATTTGGGTTTCTTCAATGAGAAGTCATTCCAGTTGTGAGAACCAGAAGTCGTCCCTCGTTTCTGGTATACATATTTGTGTTTTTTATAATATATAATAAAAAGTATAATAACTTTGATCGGCCAAAAAATATGCCTACCAGAAATATTGATTTTAGACCCCATAAAATATATACCGATCGACACAGAATCACCTCCTGAGTCGATCTAGCACTTGGTGTCCGTCCATCCGTCCGTCTGTCCATGTATTTGTTGTTCACAGGATTCCGGTCGCAATTATTAACCGATTTGGATGGACTACAATATGTGCTAAAAATCATCGAAATCGGTTCATATTTAGATATAGCTCCCATATATATGTATCGCCCGATTTTGCCAAATTTGGCCGTAAAACCCTTATTTATCAACCGATCGTACTCAAAGTTGGCTAAATGTAATCTTCTATAGCACTAACTATATGTGCGAAATTTTATCGAAATCGGTTTAGATTTAGATATAGCTCCCATATATATGTATCGCCCGATTTTGCCAAATTTGGCCGTATAACCCTTATTTATCAACCGATCGTACCCAAAGTTGACTAAATTTAATCTTTTATTGCACTAACTGTATGTGTAAAATTTTATCGAAATCGGTTCAAATGTAGATATAGCTCCCATATATATGTATCACCCGATTTTGAAAAATTTGCCCCTAATAACCTTATTTTTGGCCATAGGGACCTCACTTATTAACTGATGGTACTCAAATTTTACATAAGGTAACCTTCAGTGGTATCAATCATACCTGCAAAATATAATACAAATTGGTTCAGATTTAGATATAGGTCCCATATATATGCATCGCTCGATATTGTCATATTTGGCCATAATACTCTTATTTATTAACCAATGTTATTCATATTTCAAATTTTGATGTATTAGCTAATCGTATTTAGACTTATATGTACCTCTTACATAATAATATTGCCCGATTTGTACAAATTTTGATTTATTATCCGCACTAATTGAGCGATTTCATCTTTTTTAATATTGGTCTCAATATTAGGGGCATACTAACTCTGTAGGTGCAAAATCATCTATTGCCCGTGTTGCCAGAAGTAGGCGTAACTCCCTACATGTCGATTTTTATACCCACCACCATAGAATGGTGACGGGGGTATAATAAGTTTGTCATTCCGTTTGTAACGCATCGAAATATCGATTTCCGACTATATAAAGTATATATATTCTTGATCAGGGAGAAATTCTAAGACGATATAACGATGTCCGTCTGTCTGTCTGTCTGTCTGTTGTAATCACGCTACAGTCTTCAATAATGAAGCAATCGCGCTGAAATTTTGCACAAACTCGTCTTTTGTCTGCAGGCAGGTCAAGTTCGAAGATGGGCTATATCGGTCCAGGTTTTGATATAGTCCCCATATAAACCGACCTCCCGATTTGGGGTCTTGGGCTTATAGAAATCGTAGTTTTTATCCAATTTGCTTGAAATTAGAAATGTAGAGATATTTTATGACCATAAAGGGGTGTGCCAAAAATGGTGAGTATCGGTCCATGTTTTGGTATAGCCCCCATATAGACCGATCTCCCGATTTTACTTCTTGGGCTTATAGAAACCGCAGTTTTTATTCAATTTACCTGAAATTGGAAATCTAGAGGTATTGTAAGACCACAAATACGTGTGCCAAAAATTGTGAGTATCGGACAATATTTTGGTATAGCCCCCATATAGACCGATCTCCCGATTTTACTTCTTGGGCTTATAGAAACCGCAGTTTTTATTCAATTTACCTGAAATTGGAAATCTAGAAGTATTGTAGGACCACAAATACGTATGCCAAAAATTGTGAGTATCGGTCCATGTTTTGGTATGGTCCCCATATAAAAGGACCTCCCGATTTGGGGTCTTGGGCTTATAGAAACCGTAGTTTTTATCCAATTTGTCTGAAATTGGAAATCTAGTGGTATTTTAGGATCATAAAGAGGTGTGCCAAAAATGGTGAGTATCGGTCCATGTTTTGGTATAGCCCCCATATAGACCGATCTCCCGATTTTACTTCTTGGGCTTATAGAAACCGCAGTTTTTATTGTATTTACCTGAAATTGGAAATCTAGAGGTATTGTAGGACCACAAATACGTGTGCCAAAAATGGTGAGTATCGGTCCTTGTTTTGGTATAGCCCCCATATAGACCGATCTCCCGATTTTACTTCGTGGGCTTATAGAAACCGCAGTTTTTATTCAATTTACCTGAAATTGGAAATCTAGAAGTATTGTAGGACCACAAATACGTATGCCAAAAATTGTGAGTATCGGTCCATGTTTTGGTATGGTCCCCATATAAAAGGACCTCCCGATTTGGGGTCTTGGGCTTATAGAAACCGTAGTTTTTATCCAATTTGTCTGAAATTGGAAATCTAGTGGTATTTTAGGATCATAAAGAGGTGTGCCAAAAATGGTGAGTATCGGTCCATGTTTTGGTATAGCCCCCATATAGACCGATCTCCCGATTTTACTTCTTGGGCTTATAGAAACCGCAGTTTTTATTCAATTTACCTGAAATTGGAAATCTAGAGATATTAAAGGACCACAAATACGTGTGCCAAAAATTGTGAGTATCGGTCCATGTTTTGGTATGGTCCCCATATAAAACAACCTCCCGATTTGGGGTCTTGGGCTTATAGAAACCGTAGTTTTTATCCAATATGTATGAAATTGGAAATCTAGACCATAAATTTTATGACCATAAAGAGGTGTGCCAAAAATGGTGGGTATCGGTCCATATTTTGGTATAGCCCCCATATAGACCGATTTCCCGATTTTACTTCTTGTGCTTCTAGAATCCGAAGTTTTTATCCTATTTGCCTGAAATCGGAAATCTAGAGGTATTTTCGGGTCATAAAGAGGTGTGCCGAAAACGGTGAGTATCGGTCCATATTTTAGTATAGCCCCCATAAGAACGATGTCCCGATTTAACTCCTTGGGTTTCTAGAAACCGTAGTTTTTATCTGATTTGCCTGAATTTGTAAATATTCTTATATTTTAGGCTCACAAAATCGTGTATCGGATTAAGTTTTTATCGGTCCATTTGATAATGCCTTCATATAGACCGACTTCACTTCTTGACGGTGTAGAAGGCGCACTGATCATGAAAATTGCTTGAAACTCAATGTAAAATTTCCAGATTTTACTTCCACAGATTTAAGATTTCAAATTAAGACGTTATTTTATAATTTTCTTGCACACTTACAAGAGATTTTAATGATTCCTGTAAAACTCAAACAAAAATGGTTCTTATAAATCCAGAATCTGATATAGTCCTCATAGGTGAAATCTTTAAATTTATCTTCGGGAAGTGTCCTCATGTCCTCAAGCCCTCCTGAAATTTCAAAGGAAACCCTAATATTTGGTTCATGGTGGTGGGTATTTAAGATTCGGCCCGGCCGAACTTAGTGCTGTATATACTTGTTTTTCTAATATTTAGCGTCTTGTCGGGACGTAGGGGCACAATATAGGGACTTTTTCACTCAACACAATTTTTAATAATTTTTACATTTTGGTGCCAAAATAATCTACAAAAATTTGAAGCAAATCTTACCACAAATCTACTAAACAAATATTTCTATAGAATTGTATATCTTTAGACAATTTTGTAAAAATTTTATATTGTCAAAAAAAAAAATTTTTCTATAAAAATTCATGAAAACTTTATGTCTATAGAAAATTTTTTCAAAATTGTATTTCTTTTTGTCAAAATATTATTTTTATAGAAAATTGTCCCAAAATTTGATTTATGTGGATTTTTTTCTCAAAATTTTATTTCTATAGAAAATTTTCTCAAAAAATTTTTAATAGAAACTTTTTCAAAATTTTATTTTTATATAAACTTTTGGCTTTTTATTTCTATAGAGAAAAATCATAAAATTATGTACCGACAATTTTCTACTTTCTATTTTCAAAAATCGGCAAAAACCCCCTCCGTCGCTCCTCCCTGACCAAATATCGTAAATTCACGCACAAACAACCCAACTTCACTATTCCCTTTCCCCAACCAGATATCGAAAAATCATGTACCCTGCATAAATGTAATCATCTTCTCCTAATTTCAAGTAAATCAGATATGGTTAGATGTTGGATTTTTTTTTTCCCCGACCAAATATTAAAAAAATCATAAAAATTTCGTAATCTCCCACAAGTTTTCCATAAAATTTCAGTAAGTCGACAAATTTTAGTTTTTTCACTGTACTTTAAAAAAGTGGGACAAAGGGGAGGCCCCCTCCTCGACGAAATATTGCTGTTCTTTACCTAGACGCCCCTTCAACATCCCCTTCCCGTCCAAATATTAAAAAATCAGGTACCCCATAATAAATTCATAACCTCACGGAGTGTTCTCTCCCAGCAAAAAATACTTCAGCAGTAAGAGTTTAGTTGCTCTTTTTGGTATACAATAAAGTAGGCAGTGCATGAATCGGTGACAATAACGTAAACGAGAAATCAAACTAGTTTATGATCATTCGTTTACGTTATTGCAACCAATTCATGCAATAAATATATATGCATGAAAGGTAGTGCTGTTTTCCTTACCGCCAACAATACTATACTCAAGATTTTATATCACTTCTGAGCAATATTTCTATTACAATGAGCAATTATATGAGCGCTATGTAGAAGCTGCTCTAAATCGGGATATCGCCCACAAAATTCAGCGCTGATTCGGTTGTTTTGTAAGCAGTTGTACTGCCTCTCTCCCTTACAATCTTGCTGAAATATTGCTCCATTTTTTGCTGTGCTGTAAAGTAATTCAGAGATTGTTTGTTTTTTACTGTACTTTAAACAAAAATCGTATAAAGGGGTGGTCCACCTCCACGACCAAATATCGAAAAATAAAATAGCGGGTCTTTGTCTAAACATCACCCCTAACCTTCCTTGGAAATTTCACGTATATTGGACAACTTTGTCCCAATTTAGAAAAGTCAGGCAAGGGGGGATTTTTCCCTCCCCACCAGATATCAAATAATGAGTTACCCTATTATCACCACAATGATTAACCTCTACGCTCTCCGAACATTTTTCATGTGCAAAAATACAATTATTTTATAACAAAAGCATCTGCGATGAATTCAAATTGTAAATTTTTGTAATGTGCGCTGTATATAAAAGAGATTTGCCCACTTTTCCGTTGAAACTTTTCTTAAATTTTCTTTGCTATAAACCTCACGGAGCCCGTGCAACGAATACAAAGCCGTGGAAATCGGTTCGTGCGTTGTAGTTAAAGCGTCAGGAAGGAAACCCCGACTATTAGATTGTCTTTCGTAAAAATGAATTTCCTTTCTTTGAATTATTAGGGAGCCACCGTGGTGTAATGGTTAGCATGCCCGCCTTGCATACACAAGGTCGTGGGTTCGGTTCTTGCTTCGACCGAACTCCAAAAAGTTTTTCAGCGGAGGATTATCCCACCTCAGTAATGCTGGTGACATTTCTGAGGGTTTCAAAACTTATCTAAGTGGTTTCACTGCAATGTGGAACGCCGTTCGGACTCGGCTATAAAAAGGAGGTCCCTTGTCATTGAGCTTAACATGGAATCGGGCAGCACTCAGTGATAAGAGAGAAGTTCACCAATGTGGTATCACAATGGACTGAATAGTCTAAGTGAGCCCGATACATCGGGCTGCCACCTAACCTAACCTAACCTAACTTAACCTTTCTTTGAATTAATACTAAATCTCGAATATACATTCTTAACTTACACTGAAAAAAAAAGCATACTCGGTTCCAAAGATTTTGTCTTTACTTTAAAAAATTTGGTATTGATTCCGAGCCAAAGAAGCGGAGAATACAAGTAAGGATACCTTTAAGACACAATTCTCTTTTAAATTTAGGTTTTGTGTACTTGCTTCTAGGAAGAAAATTTTAACTTTTCGCTTTCTCAGCTTTTTTTCTTCATATGCTATCAAAGTCCTTTAAAAACGATTTAACGGCAAATTTATTTTCCAAATTAAGACTCGACATCCAGTAGAAATTATGCTATGTTTGAAGTAAAAAACTTCTTTAAAATAAAGTTTTGAAAAACATGTCCTATATTTGAACGATTTTTTGCTTTGTAGTCAAGATGCAAAAAGACAACAAATTTAAAGACAATTTCATTAAATTTAAAGAATTTTTCTGAATTATTAAAGTCAAGTTGACCTTAGCCTATAATTTTTTTCTTTCATGTTAAGATACCCATTTTTAAGTCAAATCACTTAATTATAAGGACAATACGACTTCATTGAAAAGTTTATCGACTTTTGGACAAGGAAAATAACTTTATTTTAGAGAAATGCGTCTTCTATGCTAAGCAAAATTTGTATTCGTATTTTAAAGACATGAAATCTTTGACCTCACGACAATATTTTTTTTCAGTGTATTTCGGGACCCTCATACTTGTTTATAACATTTGATAAAATGTTCAGAACAAGTCGCCCTTAGAGAGCACCAACAATGTCCCTTACAACATTGGACATGGTGCATATGTAGAAAACTTGAATTTAACTTCGGGAAGCATACCATCTGAAATTCTATATTTTATCAAAAAATCCGGTATGACGAGTATTTTTTCAAAGAAAATTATGTGATGGGTAAGTATGATTCGGCCCTGTATAATTTACAGCTGTATTCGTTATTAAATAAAATTGGCATAAATCTTTATACACTGAATCCATTTATTCTCGATTTTTGATTAATGATTCTCTTTTTCTCATTACATCCTTCCCACATCAAGTGTACTTTATTCCAAAAGAAAATATATACATATATTTAAAGAAACAAAAAATTGAAATGTGTTTACAGGACAGTCATAACATTCAGTGAATATGGAAGGACAAAATGGTAGGAAAAATATGGACACTATGAGCTGATAGCAGGGATATGCATCTTGTAATTTATTTATGTATTTACGAAAGGATATGACATCCATCATCTTTATCGTCATTCTTAATGGTAATGATAGCAAGTGAAAAAAGGAATTCAATTTAATACCAATCACTTTGTATCTCCATGAAGAGAGTGCGCGTACATAATCACTTCTTGATATTTCTTTTGAAATAAATTTCCAAATGATATCAGAAATTCCATATTGCTATTAAAATTAAATTACGAGTTTTATATATATATATATTTTTTTTTGGTCATACATTTCCTGTAATTTCTGATGAATGCCTTTATTAACATTGGTTTCTCGATTTATATAAATCCATCGAAAGATGAAAGAAATTATTTTTTTAATCTTATTTATATGCAAATTGAAGAAATCGTAAATGGAAACTTAATTCGTTGAATTGTTGACTATAATATTGTGACATTTAGCCATGGTGACGTATACGCATTAATAATCGGACTGACTATTGAGAATGTGTATACGCCACATGTCCCTTTGCATCGAAATCACGATTGACACAGCTGGTAAAATTCTACCAAAAATGGTAAATTTTTTATTGTTTGGCAGATTGGTAGAATTCTTGATGTTTTGGTAGATTTTGTAAATTATTCCTCTCCAATCAAGAGGAACTTCACAAAATTTTCTATAGAACTAAAATTTTGACCAAATTTTCTATACAACAAAAATTATGACAAGATTTTCTATAGAACTAAAATTTTGACCAAATGTTCTCAAAAAATAAAAATTTCACATATTTTTCTATAGAACTAAAATGTTAACAAAATTTTCTATAGAACTAAAATTTTGACAAAATTTTCTATAGAACTAAAATTCCCGATTTCGACAAATGGGGTTATATTACGCTTATTAACTAACCGATCGTCGTAAAATTTAACGACGATGGTCTATTAATCGATTCAGATTTAGATATAGCTCCCATTTATATGCATCGCCCGATTTGCAAAAATTTTACAATAATACTCGTATTTTTTAACCAATGTTACTCAAATAACTAATGTTAACTCTACAAGTATAAAATCCTAAGATCTGGCATTTCAGTTCAGATTGAGAAAAAGCTCCCAGAAAAATTTGCCTCTTAGGATAGGCTAGGTATAGTGGCAGCCCGACATTTCAGGCTCATTTAGGCTATTCAATCCATTGCGATAACACAGTGGTGAAATTCTCTCTGCCCGATTCCATGTTAAGCTCAATGACAAGGGACCTCCTTCTTATAGCCGAGTTGGAACGGCTTTCCACATTGCAGTGAAATCACTTAGAGAAGCTTTAAAACACTCAGGCATGTCACTAGCATTACTGAGGCGGGATAATCCATCGTTGAAAAACTTTTTGGAGTATGGTCGAAACTGGATTTGAACCCACGGCCCTGTGTATGCAAGGCGGGTATGATAATATGGAAATACGTTCTATTTCCCAAATCTTTTCAATCCTATAGTTCAGTAGAGGTGGTTTAAGGTAGAGGTGTCCGCGTGACACGAAATTGTCGTGACACGCGTGAATCACGTGAGTCGTGAATAAAATCTGAAGTAACTCTCGTGAATGTGCGTGAATGGAACTAAAACAAATATGTCGTGCGTGATCGTGCGTGAGTAATAAAATCGGTTCGTGAATGTGCGTGAATACAATTTCTGCAAAATCAAGCTCACGAAAAATTCTCGATTTATTTCTTACTCGTATGTTAACTGAAATTGATTCAGCTGTCGAACTATATTTTATTTATGGATTTTGTTACCCTTGTTCATTCCCGATTGGAAAATGTCGTGGTTATCGTGCATTTGTCGTAGGCCACGTGAATTGTCGTGAATCGTGCGTGAGTCTGTAAAAGTAGTTCGTGCGTGATTATTGTTTTTCATTTCGTGAATGTGCGTGAGTGTGAGCGGTTACGACACTTATCGTGCGTGAATAAATATTTGACTTCGTGAATGTGCGTGAGTGAAATTTCACTCACGCGATCACCTCTAGTTTAAGGTATGATAAGTCGGCACCGCCCAACTTTCTACTCTACTTACTTGCATTTTCATCGATAGTCAGGCAACTATAAAGGCCCTGGGCAATACGAACATAAGGTCAAAGGTAGTCAGCCGCTGTCGTAGAGAGCTTACGGTTCTCACTGAACACCATAATGTAACTCTATGCTGGGTACCTGGACATTATGGCATAACTGGTAATGAAGAGGCAGAAGTACTGGCTAAGGAGACGCATGTGGCACGGATAACGTCATTTCGGACATTTTTCCTCCATAACTGGGAATGAAGAGGCAGATGTACCGGCTAAGGAAGGCGCAAGTTGCACGGATAACGTCATTTCGGACGTTTTTCCTCCGCTTTCTTTGTTTATTTACAGGATCAATAGCAAATATGAAGATTTATGGAAGAGACGATGGGCTTCTTCTATAGGCTGTGAACCAACGAAACTGATATTGGACGAGTATAATATAAGGAACTCTGAAATTCTGATGTCATTGCAAAGAGAGGATGTGAGGTCGATAATAGGCATCATAACAGGACACAACACTCTGGGAAAACACATGGTAAGGATCGGTCTAGCGAATGATGATATTTGTAGGTGGTGTCTGGACCCTGAGGCTACGGAAGATTCATTACACTTCCTGTGCCAGTGTCCAGCACTATCTTTCAGAAGAAACAAGATACTGGGCTCTTATTTTATTCAGACTATGACCGACTTGCGAGAATGCAGCCTCAGGAGTATTCTCGCCTTCATCAAGGCATCGCGGTGAAGTACCTAGATGCATCCGACGGACACATTATCATAAAATGGACTAATTCCGGCCGGAGTCAGATAGACACGAAGAGGAAGATGGAAAGAAGTTTGAGGAACCGCAATGGACCAACTATGATCGGAGTGGACACAAATCCGCCTGTTCGGATCAAAGGCCTGCACAAGCCTTTTCGAAGTAATCGATGTTCTAGTGAAGGCAATACACTCCACGAATACTTAGAATACTTCGAATAATGAATAAAACAAAACCACTGTAAAGCGATTACAGTGTCAAGCATTGCAGAGCCATCATATTCAAAAGGAATCGTTTTACAGTTCTTTTCAATATTTTGGTTTTGAAGTAATCGTCACGATGCGAGTAAATCAAAACATTTTTAGTGAAGATAGAATACTTTGCTTTAGCAACGACGAAACTTCGTATGAGACACGAAGTAACTATCAAACAAAAGACAAACACAATCGTCGATCAGTTGATTGGCAGAAGTCAATGAATGCAGGTTGTGAGCGGGTCTGTGCTTTTTATTGTATGTGCCAACAATAAACAAAATAGGAATGGTGTGTATGTGTGTGTAGCAAACTCTTATAGTTGAGAAAACGAAATAACTTCATCTACACAGAAATGGAAATTATAAAACGAATGGATTTGGAATTCCGATTACATTCAAATACTTCAAAACATTGTTTGGTGCTTGCTTTACTGGGTTCTATTTGTTTTGGTTCACAATGTGCAAGGTTTATATTTCACTCGTTTGAGAAATGGACAATGCAGTTACTACTCGAATTGTGTGGCGTGTGCTTGAAGTATTCGCTTGTGTATTCGTTGCAGAGGTTTGGTTCGGATTCGTGTCATCCTCCATAACCTAACCTAACCTACTTGTTATAAATCAATGTCATGCCCCCTTAAAATAATCTCCTTCCTTAAGATTGTAATCATAATCCAAAAGACGATTTTCGATTAGTTCACAATTTTGGAAAGTCTATTTTCGGATATTTCGACTTTTTCCACATTTTGAAAATTCGATTTTTCCAAATTTCAAAAATTGATATTTATTTTGAAATAAATTTCCAAATATCAAAAATTCCATACTGCTGCTAATATTAAACTACGAGATTTATATATGTATGATCTTTTCGTTTTTCCTTTTCGTGTAATTTATAATGAATGCCTTTTTGACATTGGTTTTTCGAATTACACAAAATCATTAAAAGATGAAATGAAATGTGAAATGTTTTTTAATTGTATTTATATGCTAATTGATGAAATGGACAATTTGTTATTTTAATTATTTTTATTTACTGAAATATTGTGACATTTATCCACGGTGACCTAATTGAAAACCCTAATTGCAAACTACTTAAATGTATGATTTTGTCCGTTAGTCCATTTACTGCAATATTTGATAAATGCATGTATTATAATTGGCCTTTCGCATTAGTACACAAATAAAACGAGAGATGAAAGGAAACTGTTCTCCTTCTTAGTCATATTCAAATAAATCGTAATTATATTTAATCGGTTTGAGTATTTTTTGACTGGACGTTATCATTTTTAGCGATTGTAACGTATATGCATTAATAAACTGACTGACGCTTTAATTTTTTTTTCAATTTTTCAATTTTTATTCATCCAAAATCATCTTATTGCTATAAAGTACATATTTTCAGTTGTGTTTTGAGATTTATCTTGATGATATTTCAACAAAATGTAGTCTATATAATAGTAGTTGATTTGTTAATTTATCTCGTTATGTGGAAGTAAACATGGGCATACATATGTTTTATTTGCATAGGAAAAATGGGAAAAACCTTAAACTGATTAGAGAAATTTATAAATTCAAAACATTAATTAGAAAAAGAGATGGATACAATTAGATTATATAGGTATATAATCAACTGTATACCAAATTTTTCAGATTGGTGATTCTATTTCTATATACATATTGATATGCTGGTTAGTCTAAACATTCTCTCATTATTTCATAATGCGAGTTTCTGATGTTGTTGAAAAATTTTGTATTTTGAATAGATGTGAATTCATTAAACAGTAAGTAATTAGTTTCTTCATGCAGTCTTTGAGTAGGGTGGCGCCAATGTTTATTATAGATCATTTTCAAACATTTGTTTTGTATTATTTGCATCTTCTTGAAGTGAGACTTTGCAGCTTTTTGCCACACCGGACAGCCATATGCGAGAATCGGCCGAATTACGCATTTGTACAACAGATTTTTGTTTTTGGTGTTGAGTACTGATCGTCGGTTTAGAAAGGGCCACAGAGCTCGGAATGACTTAATAGCTTTTTCACAAGATGTTTCAATATGTCGATGGAATAAAAGTTTTTTGTCAAGTATAACTCCGAGGTATTTGACTTCATCTTTGATTTCGATATGAATTCCATTAAAGGATAAAGGTCGTCTAGGAATTCTTTTTGGGGACTTGTTGTATGGAAATATAATGGCCTGTGTCTTATCTTGATTAATTTTAATCTTCCATTTCTTAAAGTAGTTGTTACATGATGTAAGGCTTCTTTCCATTTTCTTAAGCAATGCGCTCGTAAGCTTACTTTTTGTAATTAAAGCCGTATCGTACTGACGCTTTAAAGAAATAACAACATTGTAAGACGTTAAATTTCTCCAAATCCGTTCGTTTTGTTTTGTTATTGTTGGTTTTTTCTTTAATCAGTGTTGTTGTTTTCTTTTTGATTTCAGCTTAAAACCATGCATTGACAAAAAGTGTAGCTTAACCAACAGAGGAAATGAATGTTTGTCAAATTTATTTGGGCAAAGCGCTATAGACTGCAAGATTGTTGGATGCACGCACGTTTCGGAACAAGTATGTGTTTTGGCTCAGAATAGAACCCTATTGATTTTGGAAGAAATCGGTTCAGGTTTCTGGGACCTATATGGCCCCAGAAACCAGAGTTTTAAAATTTTGCACAAGAAGAACAATTAGTACTATAGTCAAGTGTGCCAAATTTTATTGCAATCGGTTCAGATTTAGATATAGCTCCCATATATATCTTTCACCCGATATGGACTAATACGGTCCCAGAAGCCAGAGTTTTACCCCAATTTGGTTGAAATTTTGCACTAGGAGTACAATTAGTAGTGTAGTCAAGTGTGCCAAATTTTATTGAAATCGGCTCAGATTTAGATATAGCTCCCATATATATCGTTCGCCCGATTTACACTCTTATGACCACAGTGGTCAATCTTTTACGCCGATTTAATTGAAGTTTTGCACAGGGAGTAAAATTAGCATTGTAGCTATGCGTGCCACATTTGGTTGAAATCGGTTCAAATTTAGATATAGCTCCCATATATATGTTTTTCTGATTTCGACAAAAATGGTCCAAATACCAACATTTTTCTTGTAAAATCGCCACTGCTTAGTCGAAAAGTTGTAAAAATGACTCTAATTTTCCTAAACTTCTAATACATATATATCGAGCGATAAATCATAAATAAACTTTTGCGAAGCTTCCTTAAAATTGCTTCAGATTTAAATATTTCCCATATTTATACCCTGCGCCACACTGTGGAACAGGGTATTATAAGTTAGTGCATATGTTTGTAACACCCAGAAGGAGACGAGATAGACACATGGTGTCTTTGGCAATAATACTCAGGGTGGGTCCCTAAGTCGATATAACCATGTCCGTCTGTCCGTCCCTCCGTCCGTCTGTCTGTGAACACATTTTTGTGATCAAAGTCTAGGTCGCAATTTAAGTCCAATCGCCTTAAAATTTGTCACGTGTTCCTAATTTGGGTCAGAATAGAACCCTATTGATTTTGGAAGAAATCGGTTCAGATTTAGATATAGCTCCCATATATATCTTTCGCCCGATATGCACTAATATGGACCCAGCAGCCAGAGTTTTATATCGATTTGCTTGAAATTTTGTACAAACATAACACTTAGTCGTATAGTCAAGTCTGCAAAATTTGATTGAAATCGGTTCAGATTTAGAAATAGCTCTCATATATATCTTTCGCCCGATATTGACTTATATGGCCCCAGAAGCCAGATTTTTGGCCGAATTTGGTAGAAATTTTGCACTAGGAGTACAATTAGTAGTATAGTCAAGTGTGCAAAATTTGATTGAAATCGGTTCAGATTTAGATATAGTTCCCATATATATCTTTCGCCCGATATGGACTAATATGGTCCTAAAAGCCAGAGTTTTGGTGAAATTTTGCACAGGGAGTATATTTAGCATTGTAGCTATGCGTGCCAAATTTGGATGAAGTCGATTCAGATTTAGATATAGCTCCCATATATATCTTTCACCCGATATGCACACCCTCAAAAAAAATCGCCTCTCTAACATATGTTCCAAACATATTTTGCAGGAAGCACATATATTATTGGATACTGCCGAAACATTAATATGTTTGTTTTATGTGAACATATAATATGTTTGGAAGCATTTTGAGCCCAAAAATATTATTTGCTTGGAAGAATTTTCCCTAACATAATTTTCACTGCCACGAAATTTTTTAGTAATTGGCACCTTTTCTATAATACAAATAATGTTGAAGAAATTATTCAATTTTATAATTTTTTTAAATTCGCCTGGACGGAGAATCGAACCGAGGACCATACAGTTTGTAAGCCAACACACTACCACTGAGCTACGTAGCTGTTATAGTCACCAGTAGACAATTATCGTTATAAGTTACATTTATATAGCATAGTCTGCAGCGCCCACGAGCCCATGCAAACATAACATTATTTAACAGAAACATACATGTGTTGGCAACGTGGAGCAGTGGTTAGCATATCTGCCGTACATGCAAAGGGTCGTGTGTTCAATCCCTGCTCCGACCAAACACCAATTTTTTTTTTAATTTACACATTTATATTTATACTATATTAAATTTTTATAATGAAACTTCGAAATGTGGGTTATTAAAGATTTACAGTCAGAAACAGTGCTTGATATAAACGAAATGGACTGAGCTTTTAGCTAAGATATTATTTTTTTATTGCAAAAATAACAATTTTGTAATAAAAAACTTGTTTTGGTATAAAAGTTTGACATTTTGGAAGGAATTCAAAAACTCTAACAAAGGAAGAACGTGGGGTCGAGTATAAACATACATAAATAATTTTATAATATACACAAATTAAATAATAATTAGGCTTAAATTAAATAATATTTAGACTTAGGCATATACAATTTTTGGCCTTATCATAAAGCAGTTTCCGAAACAACATATAAGCGGTTTCACAGAAATTGCTCTCTTTTGATTCTCCCGCTGTGTTAATTTGATATCTTTCGTCGACCCTCCCGGTTTTTATCTCTATTTCTTTCTCTATACTCTCTCTCTCTCTCTCTCTCTGTCGCTCTCTGAATAAAATATCACAACATATATATGTTTACTCGAAATTTGTAAATTTATATATGTTTACACTCACACATAAAATTTTTATGAAACATGCATTCCCCAAACATAATATATTCTAACATATTAACATATGTGTTCCAAACATTTAGTGTTAGTTTGAGAACATTACATGTTTGCACTTAAATATATTGTGTTTAAAAATTGTGCCCGAAACACATTTTGCTTATATCGAAACATATGAAAAACATATTTTTCTAACAGTGCACTTATATGGACCCAGAAGCCAGAGTTTTATCCCGATTAGCTTTAAATTTTTGCGCAAGGAGTACAATTAGTAATATAGTCATGTGTGCCAAATTTTATTGAAATCGGTTCAGATTTAGATATACCCCCCATATATATGTTTTTCTGATTTCGACAAAAATGGTCAAAATACCACTGCTTAGTCGAAAAGTTGTAACAATGACTCTAATTTTCCTAAACTTCTAATACATATATATCGAGCGATAAATCATAAATAAACTTTTGCGAAGCTTCCTTAAAATTGCTTCAGATTTAAATATTTCCCATCTTTTTTACTAACACTGTGTTCCACCCTAGTGCATTAGCCGACTTAAATTTTGAGTCTACAGATTTGTAGAAGTCTATCAAATTCTGTCCAGATCGAGTGATATTTAAATGTATGACTTTGGGACAAACCTTTATATGTAGTCCCCAACACATTTGACGGATGTTATATGGTATCGAAAATTTAGATCTACAAAGTGGTGCAGGGTATACTATAGTCGGCCCCGCTCGACTTTAGACTTTCCTTACTTGTTTTTTTTTTTTTTTTTTGTGAGCACTCAAAACATCGATTTGATATGCCGTCCGCCGTTTAGCCCTTACTTTGCACTGAATGACTTCTTTTTATTTAAAATGAGTGGTCAACGTTTTTAGACACCTGAAGAAGGGTCCAATGCATTCAAAATTCATGTTTTGGAGATACCTCAATCGGAATAGCAAAAGTATTTCAAACACATCCAAGTGTATAGATCTTAGGTTAGGTAGCAGCCCGATGTATCAGGCTCCCTGAGACTATTCAGTCCATTGTGATACCACATTGGTGAACTTCTCTCTAATCACTGGGTGCTGCCCCATTACATGTTAAGCTCAATGACAAGGCACCTCCTTTTTATAGCCGAGTCCGAACGGCTTTCCACATTATAGTGAAACCTCTTAGAGAAGCCTTGAAACCCTCAGAAATGTCACCAGCATTACTGAGGTAGGATAATCCACCGCTGAAAAACTTTTTGGTATTCGGTCGAAGCAGGAATCCAACCCACGACCTTGTGTTGGTATATAGATCTTAATGGGGAATATTTTGAAAATCAAAAAGTCGATTTTCGTTGATGCAAAATAGACCCGTGTAGCCATTAGCACCATTTTTACACCCTCCACCATTAACTTTATCATTCCGTTTGTAACACATCGAAATATGGCCCATATTCTGGGTCGTGGTGAAATTCTGAGTCGGTCTGAGCATGTCCGTCCGTCCGTCTGTTGAAATCACTCTAACTTCCGAACGAAACAAGCTATCGACTTGAAACTTGGCACAAATAGTTGTTATTGATGTAGGTCCGATGGTATTGCAAATGGGCCATATCGGTTCACTTTTACGTATAGGCCCCATATAAACGGACCCCCAAATTTGGCTTGCGGGGACTCTAAGAGACGCAAATTTCATCCGATCCAGCTAAAATTTGGTACACGGTGTCAGCATATGATATCTAACAACCATGCAAAAATTGGTCCACATCGGGTTATAATTATATATAGCCCCCATATAAACCGATCCCCCGATTTGGCTTGCGGAGCCTCTAAGAGAAGCAAATTTCATCCGATCCGGCTGAAATTTGGTACATGGTGTTAGTATATAGTCTCTAATGACCATGCAAAAAATGGTCCACATCGGTCCATAATTATATATAGCCCCCATATAAACCGGTCATCAGATTTGACCTCCGGAGCCTCTTGGAAGACCAAAATTCATCTGATTCAGTTGAAATTTGATACGTGCTCTTAGCATATGGTATCCAACAACCATGCAGGAATTGGTTCATATCAGTCCATAATTATATATAGCTCCTATATAAACCAATCCCCAGATTTGACCTCCGGTGCCTTTTGGAGAAGCAAAAATCATCCGATCTGGTTGAAATTTGGTACGTGATGGTAGTATATGATATTTAAGAGCCATGCCAAAAATGGTCCATATCAGTCCATAATCATATATAGCCCCCATATAAACCGATCCCGAGATTTGGTTTTGGAGCCTCTTGGAGTAGCAAATTTCATCCGAGTCAGTTGAAATTTGGTACATTGTGCTAGAATGTGGCCGTTAACAACCATGCCTAACTAGGTCCATATCGGTCTATAGTTATATATAGACCTCAGATAAATCGATCCCCAATCACACAAAAATTGGTCCACATCAAGTTCATAATTGTATATAACCCCCATATAAGCGACCCCCATCAATTCTGGCTCCGTGCAAAAGTCCATATCGATTCGTAATTATTTGTAGACTTACATACCTTCTTGTCTAATATATACCACATGTGGACTAACTCACAATTTAGAAAACGCTTTAAGATACCACAACCCAAGTAATTCGATTGTGTATAACAGTCTTTCGTAGAAGTTTCTACGCAATCCATGGTGGAGGGTACATAAGATTCGGCCTGGGCGAACTTACGGCCGTTTATACTTGTTGAATTTCTTTTATCTCTGCAATCTACTTGAAACGCGTTCCCCAGAATGATCTCTTGGCTATGGTTTCTTAAATTTTCATTTAGGTTCACGAAAGTGGAATGAATTAACGGTCTATTGTGGTACTAGGTTAAAGTGGCAGCCCGATTAAGATTCAGGCTCACTTAGACTATTCAGTCCATTGTGGTACTACAGATTATCAATGAGTGGTACCCGATTCTATATTCTGTATTTGGTGGAGGCTACAAAAATGGATTGAAATATTGTCCATATAGTGCAAAGGGGATGATAAAATTCTAATACTAACAACTCCCACTCTTCTTATGTATATTTATCCCTTGAGTATCTTTAATTATTATTTTTTCCAATCTAAAGAAAACGAGCAATGCTATATTTGTTGATTTTTGATACAAACCAAAATTCATTGAAAACAGAATTAATGCAAGAAAGCTTTGTAAGAATTGGCTCGAAATCAATGCCAGAATCCTTGAGATGAAATCAACATCTTTGAGTCCAAGTAGATTTTTTTTCGTTGTGATAAAATTTAATTTACAATTTCAGGCCAATCCGTTAAAAACAGCATTTTATAATTTGTTTTTTTGCATCCATAGGAAAATGTCTTGGTCAATTAGATTCAGAAGTATTGTTTTTGCTTTCCCCACCACCATTCTAAATAGATTTCCGTGCACTTTGGCGTTCCAAATTGCACTGAAACCACTTAGAGAAGCTTTGAAATCCTCAGAAATGTCACCAGCATTACTGTGGTGGGATAATCCACCGCTGAAAAACTTTTTGGTGTTCGGTCGAAGCAGGAATCGAACCCACGACCTTGGTTATGCAAGGCGGGCATGCTAACAATTGCACCACGGTGGCTCCCTTCTAAGGGAGTATATCAGAACCTAAAGCGATATAGCCCATCTTCGAGTTGGAGCTACTTGCAAACAAAATATGTGTGTTTTTCAACAAAACCTTTATTGGGTACAACAAGGCACGTTAGACTAATTTGGTGAACTAAAATTCCTCCAATATTCACGGATGTTCTCTACAAATCCCCATCTATATTCGTATCATTAGTGAACTCGTAGCATCATTTAATGTCCTTTGGAAACCCATTCATGATGAAATAGAAAAACTAAAAATAGAGATTGTTCTACGATGCAAACAACCTACTTGAGTTTTGCTTTGATTAATGGAGTAGATTTACATTTGACCACAGCTCAGTTGCATTCCCATGTCATTCATTCGTGTGGATTTTAATTGCCATCAAGTCCAACAGATGCTTAAGTGGCATCACTCAACTGTCAAGAGCGATGCTTCATTTCATATGGACGTAGTAGTATCACTATCGACAGTGACCCATTTCTAGGGCTGGAGCAGAAGAGGTCACAGAAGCATGGTCCTCTCTCTCAATGTCAATAGAAAGACAAAAACCATTTGACCACCCAAAAGTGACTGCTTGTTGGCTTTGTCGATTGTTTGTTGCCATCCATCTGCAATTGACAGAACAAATCTTTGAACAATCCCATTTGAAATTTGGTTTTTGCACAAAAATTGGAAGATTTTAAAATGAATATGTTTTGTTTTTTTACTTGGTATAGAATGCGCTTCAATGAATTATGGTTTGTATCAAAATCCAACAAAGATAGAGTTGTTCTTTTGTGTTGTGAAGAATAATAATTAAATATACTCAAGGGGTAAATATACATAAGGATATTGGGACATTTAATATAAGAATTTTGACATACCGTTTGCACTATGTTTGCAAGTTTTCGAACACGTTGTATTAATCCTTGAGCTTCCTGGATTTATATAAAAAAGTTTTTTTTCAGAAAGAAGTTTTACGATTTATTAATCAGCATAAAATCTATGCATTTAGTAACATATTCTTATGGCAAAAGCGTTTTTGGATCGTATGCCAACAATGACATACTTTTGTGCCAGTATTTTCCGGGATCTTGTCCCCAAAATGGGACGCTTTTATCCCCAATTTAATTTGGAGTTTCCCACAAAAAACCCCAATACATTTTGGTAAGTTTTTGAAAAAAGTGAAGGAATATAAAAATTGCAAATTACAATAAGATAAAGATAAACAAGTAAGGAAAGTCTAAAGTCGGGCGGGGCCGACTATATTATACCCTGCACCACTTTGTAGATCTAAATTTTCGATACCATATCACATCCGTCAAAAGTGTTGGGCCTATATATAAAGGTTTGTCCCAAATACATACATTTAAATATCACTGGATCTGGACAGAATTTGATAGACTTCTACAAATCTATAGACTCAAAATTTAAGTCGGCTAATGCACTAGGGTGGAACACAATATTGGTAAAAAAATATGTGAAACATTTAAATCTGAAGCAATTTTAAGGAAACTTCGCAAAAGTTTATTTATGAATTATGGCTCGATATATATGTATTAGAAGTTTAAGAATATTAGACCCATTTTTACAACTTTTGGACTAAGCAGTGGCGATTTTACAAGGCAAATGTTGGTATATAGACCATTTTTGTCGAAATCAGAAAAACATATATATGGGAGCTATATCTAAATCTGAACCGATTTCAATCAAATTTTGCACGCATAGCAACAATGCTAATTCTACTCTTTGTGCAAAATTTCAACTAAATCGGAGTTAAAAATTGGCCTCTGTGGTCATATGAGTGTAAATCGGGCGAAAGCTATATATGGGAGATATATCCAAATCTGAACCGATTTCAACCAAATTTGGACCGCATAGCTACAATGCTAATTCTACTCCCTGTGCAAAATTTCAACTAAATCGGAGCAAAAAATTGGCCTCTGTGGGCAAATGAGTGTAAATCGGGCGAAAGCTATATATGGGAGCTATATCTAAATCTGAACCGATTTGGCTGATATTTTGCAAGTTTTTCGAGACTCATAAAATATTCGGATGTACGGCATTTGAGGACGATCGGTTGATATACACACCAATTATGACCAGATCGGTGAAAAATATATATAGCACCTATATCTAAATCTGAACCGATCTTTTCCAAAATCAATAAGGATCGTCTTTGAGCCGAAACAGGTCCCTATACCAAATTTTAGTACAATCTACTAAAACTGCGAGCTGTACTTTGCACACAAAAATACACCAACCGACAGACAGACGGACACGCTAAATCGACTCAGAATTTAATTCTAAGCCGATCCGTATACTAAAAGGTTGGTCTATGATTACTCCTTCTTGGCGTTACATACAAATGCACAAACGTATTATACCCTGTACCACAGTAGTGGTGAAGGGTATAAAAACACGTATATAAAGCAGTAAGTTCTGCCGGGCCGAATCTTAAATACCCACCACCATGACTCAAATATTATAGTTTCCTTTGAAATGTCAGGGGGTTTGACGAGAGATATTCTCCCAAGCAGAGCAGTTCAACCAGTACACTTCCCGAAGATAAATTTAAAGATTTTACCGCCTTCTATACCCTCAAGAAGTGAAATCGGCCTATGTGGAGGCCTTACCAAATGGACCGATAAAAACTAAATCCGATACACGTTTCTTTATACCCTCCACCATAGGATGGGGGTATATTAACTTTGTCATTCCGTTTGTAACACATCGAAATATTGCTCTAAGACCACATAAAGTATATATATTCTGGGTAGTTGTGAAATTCTGAGTCGATCTGAGCATGTCCGTCCGTCTGTTGAAATCACGCTAACGTCCGAACGAAACAAGCTATCGACTTGAAACTTGGCACAAGTAGTTATTATTGATGTAGGTCGGATGGTATTGAAAATGGACCATATCGGTCCACTTTTATGTATAGCCCCCATATAAACGGACCCCCAAATTTGGTTTGTGATTGCTCTAAGAGAAGCAAATTTCATCCGATCCGGCTGAACCATGCAAAAATTGGTTAACATCGGTCCATAATTATATATAGCCCCCATATAAACCGATCCCCCGATTTGGCTTGCGGAGCCTCTAAGAGAAGCAAATTTCATCCGATCCGGCTGAAATTTGGTACATGGTGTTGGTATATGGTCTCTAACAACCATGCAAAAATTGGTCCACATCGGTCCATAATTATACATAGTCCCCATATAAAGATCCCCAGATTTGGCTTGCGGAGCCTCTAAGAGAAGCAAATTTAATCCGATCCGGTTGAAATTTGGAACATGATATTAGTATATGGTCTCTAACAACCTGCGAGAATTGGTCCATATCGGTCCATAATTATATATAGCCCCCATATAAACCGATCTCCAGATTTGACCTCCGGAGCCTCTTGGAGGAGCAAAAGTCATCCGATCCGGTTCAAATGTGGAACGTGATGTTAGTATATGGTCTCTAACAAACATGCAAAAATTGGTCCACATAGGTTAACAATTATATATAGCCCCCATATAAACCGATCCCCCGATTTGGCTTGCGGAGCCTCTAAGAGAAACAAATTTCATCCGATCCGGTTGAAATTTGGAACATGGTGTTAGTATATGGTCTCTAACAACCGTGCCAGAATTGGTCCATATCGGTCCGTATATATAGCCTCCATATAAACCGTTCTCCAGATTTGACTTCCGAAGCCTCTTGGAGGAGCAAAATTCATCCGATCCGGTTCAAATCTGGAACATGGTGTCGGTCTATAGTTATATATAGCCAATCCCCAATCACACAAAAATTGGTCCATATCGGTTCATAATCATGGTTGCCACTCGAGCCAAAAATAATCTACCAAAATTTTATTTCTATAGAAAATTTTATAAAAAAATTATTTCTATAGAAAATTTTGTTAAAAATTCACATCTATAGAAAATTTTGTCAAAGCTTTATTCCTATAGAAAATTTTGTCAAAACTTTATTTCTATTGAAAATTTTGTCAAAATTTTATTTCTATAGAAAATTTTGTCAAAATTTTATTTCTATGGAAAATTTTGTTGAAATTTTATTTCTATAGAAAATTTTGTAAAACTGAATTATATACGTATTTAATCGGTCTTTTTTAATTAAATATATACCACGTATGGACTTACTTACAGTTTAGAAGACGGTGTTAGGAGGTTTTAAGATACCTTGCCATCGTCAAGCGTTACCGCCAGTCCGAACTTACGGCCGTATATACTTTTAATTCTAAAATTCCTTAATACCTCCAGATTTCCAATTTCAAGCAAATTGGGTAAAAGCTACGGTTTCTATAAGCCCAAGAAGTAAAATCCAGAGATCGGTCCGTATGAGGGCTATATCAAAACATGGACCTATATTCACCATTTTCGGCACACCTTTTTATGGTCCTGAAATACCTCTAGATTTTCAATTTGAGGCAAATTGGAAAAAATACAATGATTTTTATAAGCCCAAGAAGTAAAATCGGGAGATCGGTCTATATGGGGGCTATACCAAAACATGGACCGATGCTCACCATTTTTGGCACACCTCTTTATGGTTCTAAAGTGCCTCTAGATTTTCAATTTCAGGCAAATTGGATAGAAACTAGTGTTTCTATAAGCCCAAGACCCCAAATTGGGAGGATGGTTTATATGGGGACTATATCAAAACCTGGACCGATATAGCCCATCTTCGAAATTGACCTGCATGCAGACAAAAGACAAGTTTGTGCAAAATTTCAGCACGATTGCTCCATTATTGAAGACTGTAGCGTGATTACAACAGACAGACGGACATGGTTAAATCGTCTTAGAGTTTCTCCCTGATCAAGAATATATATACTTTATATAGTCGGAAATCGATATTTCGATGTGTTACAAACGGATTGACAAACTAATTATACCCCCATCACCATTCTATGGTGGTGGGTATAAAAAAACAGGAGACGGGTGCTCAAAATAACATCCGATACAATCCGATCATCAGAGTTATTTACGGGTATAAAGTGTCATCGAATTTTTATCTTATCGTCTTCTAAATGCTCGAGAATTAAAAATGGAAGTTAGGTCAACATGTGTATTTATGAGTTAAAACTTAGTCCTAAATAGTCAAAAATTATATTGGGTGATCGATCAAAAGGCGTTGTTGTCTCGATATGAACTCTATTCTACATATATGGAATATATTTTCCAAATCAGTGATATTCTCAGATGAGGGACAACACTTTCATCCGATTCCTTACGAAATAATTTCACAATTGTAAACAATTTTTTTGGAAACCGTGTAAACTGTAATGTAGCTGTGGGGCCCCACATAAATGCCGCGGAATAAAGAGGAGGAACGTTTTTTTACATTTTGAAGATTCTTCATACTTCTTTAAGCTCTTTTTAAATATGTAGAAATAAATAATTTCATACAAACCATAACTCTAAACCTGATTTATTATACTGAACAGATTTCGAAAATTGCCCACAAAAATGTCCAACTTTGAGGAAATCCCCAAGTCCCAAACTCAAAAATTGTGCCCGGATCCACGAAAAAATACCCCCGCTTTGAGGAGAAATCCCCAATACTGGCAACACTGAAAATATCCACAACTTCTAGTGGTATTGAGCTATAGTATTTTCCAAATTTTGAAGCCGTAAGATCGAAAAGTCGACCTTTGCCAAACTCGTTTAGTCGAAAGTCTGCAATTTATGATTTATAACTCTATATATACCAATTAGAGCATAGGTAAATTTGAATCATTTTTCGACTTAACAGTGACGATTTTACAAGGCCATATTTGCTAAAATCGGAAGAACATATACGAGTATATTTGGGGCTTTGTCTAATTCTGAGCCGATTTTGATAAAATTTGACACACATTGCTAAAATTTTAATTGAACTCTCAGTGCAAAACTTTCGAAATGAAACTTTAACCTCCGTGGTCATATTAATCTAAATCGGGCGAATATATATGAGAGTTATATCTAAATCTGAACTGATTTTAACCCAATTTGGCATGTGTAGCAAGAATGTGAGTCCTAATTTTGACCTCTGGGGCCATATAAGTGCGTATCGGACGAAAGATATATATGACAGCTATGAACCAATTTCAACTAAATCTGAACCGATTTCAACCAAATTCGGTGTGTATATTTATAATGTTAGTTCTACTCCTTGTGCAATATTTTACGTAACTCGGGGAAAAACTTTGGCCTCTGGGACAGGGCTGCCAATAAAATTTTAAGAAAAATCGTCACTTTTTCCCAACAAAAATCGTCATAATCGGCACTTGAATTTTAAAAATCGTCAAAAAATCGGGAATTTAAATAATATTAAAATAAAACATATATTTTGGTCAAAAACATAGCAAAAGTATTCATTTCATATAAAAACACACAATTCTATTATAATTACTACATGCTTGTATTACGCATTCTGAGTAATTTATAGCCGAAAAGTACGCGAACGCCATCCAGTAACTATTTTCATATTCTAAATGTCAGCTTCTAAACATTAAAAACAATAAACGCATCCAGATTTTATAATAATTTTTTATTGATTTTATTGATTTTAGGCTCCATAAAACATACTGATTGACTCAGAATCACCTTCTGAGTCGATCTATTCGTATCCGTCCGTTCATTGGTCGGTCTATGTATTGTTCGCAGGATTTTGATGAAACTTTGTTCAGTCCTTTTTTTTGGCACGAGGACGAATTTGGAAAAAATTGGAACAAATTTATATATATATTTATCGGCAGATTTCAACAAATGGAGTCGTATTGAGCTTATTTACTAACCGGTCGTCTTCAAATTTAATACAAGGTAATAAAGCACACTGTTAGAAAAATATGTTTTTCATATGTTCCGATATGAACAAAATGTGTTTCGGGCACAATTTTTAAATACAATATATTTAAGTGCAAACATGTAATGTTCCTAAACTAGCACTATATGTTTGGGACACATACGTTAATATGTTAGAATATATTATGTTTGGGACATGAATGTTTCATAAAAATAATATGTGTGAATGTAAACATATATAAATTTACAAATTTCGAGTAAACATATATATGTTGTGATATTTTATTCAGAGAGCGACAGAGAACGAAACAACGATGGAAACAGGGAGGGTTGACGAAAGATATCAACATAACACAGCGGGAGAATCAAAAGGGAGCAATTTCTGTGAAACCGCTTGTATGTTGTTTCGAAAAACTGTTTTATGATAAGGCCAAAAATTTGATATTTGACAAACGAAAAAGTTTATTTTCTTTAAAATGAATTATTAAAGAAAAGAAAAAGGCAAAAGGGTCATTTTAGCGCAATAATGCCAACTTAATACCGGCCTTAAAGGTAAAAATGAAATTAAGTACAAAACACGATAAGTTTTAAATGCATTTAAAGTGGTGTTTAATGCTAGTAAAAAACTGTTCACGCCTAACATAAATAAATTTATGTGTATATTATAAAATTATTCATGCATGTTTATACTCGACTCCACGTTCTTCTTTTGTTAGAGTTTTTGAATTCCTTCCAAAATTTCAAACTTTTATACCAAAAACAGTTTTTTTTTGTTACAAAATTGTTATTTTTGCACTAAACAAAAAGCTCTGTCCATTTTGTTTATATCAAGCACTGTAAATATAAATGTGTAAATTAAAAAAAAATCGTGTTCGGTCGGAGCAGGGATTGAACCCATGACCCTTTGCATGGAAGGCAGATATGCTAACCATTGCTCCACGTGGCCAACAAATGTATGTTTCTGTTAAATAATGTTATGTTTGGATGGGCTCGTGGGTGCTGCAAACTATGCTATATAAATGTAACTTATAACGATAATAGTCTACAACAGCTACGTAGCCCAGTGGATAGTGTATTGGCTAACAAACTATATGGTCCTCGGTTCGATTCTCCGTCCAGGCGAAAGGTAAAATTTATAAAAATTATAAAATTGAATAATTTCTTCAATATTATTTTTATTACAGAAATACTCGTAGGTGCCAAGAACTAAACAATTTCGTGGACGTGAAAATTATGTGAGGGAATGAGCACAATCTTCTTTTGGGAAAATTCTTCCAAGCATATAATATTTTTGGGCCCAAAATGCTTCCAAACATATAATACATGAAACAAACATATTAATGATTCGGCAGTATCCAATAATATATGTGCTTCCTGCAAAATATGTTTGGAACATATGTTAGAGAAGCGATTTGTTTTGAGGGTGCACCCTTAGAGTAAGCAAAATTTAATCGAAATCCATTCAGATTTCAAATTTTCTCGATTTTCTCAAATTTTTGAACGGAGTAAATAAATCGCCAAAATTGGTAGCCCCGCTCTGGGGCCATAGTATTGTAAATCGGGTGAAACATATATATGGGAGCTATATCTCAATCTGAACCGATTTCAACCACATTCGGTACGCATATTTCTAATGTTAATTCTACTCCCTGTGCAAAATTTCACGTAACTCGGGGTAAATCTTTGGCCACTGGGGCCATAGTATTGCAGTGTCGCCAGGCAATTTTTGATTCTTCCCCCCAAATCTTAAGAAAAACCCCCAAATTTCGTGAAAAAGTCCTGTAGTGATGCACTTTAAAAATTAAATTTAACACAAATATATATATACTGAAAGAAGAGTTTTCTTTTCTGAGAAACGAAATTTTAGACAAACTAAGTTTTCGTTTGATGCTAAAAAATATTCTTTTGAAGTAAATAAAAAATACAATTTGCTCTTTAAGAAAATACTTTATAAAAAAAACAATTTTGTTTGTTTAAAATTTCGTCCCTGACGAAATTATTTTTTCTTCGGATGTAATAATACAATATGTATATCAATTTAAAAAGCAGGCTTACTCTCAAAATGCTTTCAGCTGCTAAGTTAACATATTATTGTTTTTAATTGCAGCAAATTTTAAAAATGCCCTTTCAACAGAAGCGTTTAAAAAAGATAACGAAAATAATGGTATTGCATACTTGCTTGTATTTAGGATCTTATTGTTTACTTCCCTCATCTTGTTGTCTCATAATTCATGCCAGAATTGTTCCGAATATGCTTGAGAATTGCTCCACTTCATAAGGTCTAAGATATTTTTTACCCCCAAAAATCCCCCTAAATAAATGTTACCCCTAAAATCCCCCTAAACGTGAAAAAAATCCCTAACCTGGCAACACTGTAGTATTGTAAATCGGGTGAAACATATATATGGGAGCTATATCTAAATCTGAACCGATTTTAACCAAAATCGGTACGCATATTCATAATGTTAATTCTACTCCCTGTGCAAAATTTCACGTAAATCGGAACAAACGATTGGCCTCTGGGGCCATAAGAGTGTAAATCGGGCGAAAGCTACATATGAGACCTATACCTATATCTGAATCGATTTCAACCAAATTCGGTACGCATATTTACAATGTTAATTCTACTCCCTGTCCAAAATTTCATGTAACTCGGGGTAAACATTTGGCCTCTGGGGCCATATGAGGGCGAAAGCTATATATGGGAGCTATATCTAAATCTGAACCTATTTCAACCAAATTCGGTGTGGATACATAAAATGTCAATTCTACTCCCTGTGCAAAATTTCACGTAAATCGGAATAAATGATTGGCCTCTGGGGTCATAGGTGTGTAAATCGGGCGAAACCTATATACGGGACCTATATCTATATCTGAACCGATTTGACTGATATTCTGCAAAATTTACGAGACTCACAAAATATTCATTTATACGAAATTGAACGAAGATCGGATAATAAATACGTCATTTATGACCATATATATTGGCAGCTATATATAAATCTGTACCAAAATCAATACGATCCCTATAGAGCCAAAAAAGGACCCTATGCCAAATTTGAGGACGATCGGACTTAAACCGTGAGCTGGACTTTGCACACAGACGGACATCGCTAAATCGACTCAGAATTTAATTCTAAGCCGATCGGTATACTAAAAGATGGGTCTATGACTATTCCTTCTCGGTGTTACATACAAATGCACAAACTTATTATACCCTGTACCATAGTAGTGGCGAAGGGTATTGACATATGAGTAAAATTTTAAGTCTGGCGGGGGGTCGTCTGTATTTACCCTTCGTCACTATGTAGGCCAAATTTTGGAAATATTAACGTTTTGATTTGATTTTGAAATAATCGAAAAGTTTAGATTTTTGCTTATATAATGGGCTCGTCTTTGTGACAATTTCGCCTACATCGGGCAGCACTCATTAATAATCTGTGGTACTACAATGTACAAACTATTTAGTGCTTTCAAGTGTTATTAAATTAAATTTTCCTAAACCCAACCCAGAAGTCCACTCGGGCTAACGCGTTTCGAGTATATTGGAGAGATAAAAGAAATTCGAAGATAGTGTTGATGGCTATACTGGAATTGGTCTATTTTGCATATTTCGAGGAATAGAAAAATATTTGGAATCAGAAATGTCAGCAATATTACTGAGAGGGGATAATCCACCGCTGAAAAACTTTTTGGTGTTCGGTCGAAACTGAGGTTGAACCTACGACCCTATATATGCAAGACGTACATGCTAACCGTTTCACCACGGCGGCTTTTATATTTCGGGATTGGATAACAAAGCCAAATGCTAATAATCTAAAATCGCTTTATTGTTTATCCAATCCCAAAATATAAAGACAACTATCGTGTCGCTTTTTCGCCATTCACGAAACGAATATAAATATTTACCATACAAAGCTCTCTTTCCAAGAATGTACCTAGAAAAGTATAAAATTGGATGACTTTAATTGCCTTTAGATACTAAACAGAGGAGCATCATATGGTCAACTTTGAAGATACAAAAAGTTTGTCCTTCCCGCCATTTCCTCCTTTCTCTCTATCAGTAACTTTCATTTGCTCAACCAAGCACAGGCTCATCCTCGGAATTGTAGTTACGAGTTTAAATTGCCAGTGTAATAAAAACGGAAATCTCATAACTCATATCCTTAGATACAAACAGTGGCCATCATTAATGTGTTCTTGCTTTCCTTTCACATGGAGATAGGTCACGGATCCAATATACGAGTGCAGGCCTATTAAAAAACTTCAAAGACATACGAATTTAACGAACGCAAATTTCCAAGATTGGTGTCCTACCTTTAAAGAAAGAAGATTTATAAGCAAAGATTATGAATTTTTATACCCATCACCATAGAATGGTGATGGGGTATAATAAGTTTGTCATTCCATGTGTAACACATCGAAATATCGATTTCCGACTATATAAAGTATGTTATATATATTCTTGGGAGCCACCGTGGTGCAATGGTTAGCATGCCCGCATTGCATACACAAGGTCGTGGGTTCGATTCCTGCTTCGACCGAACACCAAAAAGTTTTTCAGCGGTGGATTATCCCACCTCAGTAATGCTGGTGGCATTTCTGAGGGTTTCAAAGCTTCTCTAAGTGGTTTCACTGTAATGTGGAACGCGTTCGGACTCGGACTCGGCTATAAAAAGGAGGTCCCTTGTCATTGAGCTTAACATGGAATCGGGCAGCACTCAGTGATAAGTGAGAAGTTCACCAATGTGGTATCACAATGGACTGAATAGTCTAAGTGAGTCTGATACATCGGTCTGCCACATCACCTAACCTAACCATATATATTCTTGATCAGGGAGAAATTCTAAGACGATATAAGCATGTCCGTCTGTCTGTCGTAATCACGCTTCAATATATTATTCAGATTTTTTGTTTTGTTGGCAGGCAGGTCATTTTCCTCAAATTGAAAATCTAGAGGTATTTTTGGTATTTTGGAAAGAGGTGTGCGAAAATGGTCCGTATCGGTCCATGTTTTAGTATATTTATTACCCGATTTGCCTGAAATTAGGTTAGGTTAGGTTATGTGGCAGCCCGATGTATCAGGCTCACTTAGACTATTCAGTCCATCGTGATACCACAGTGGTGAACTTCTCTCTTATCACTGAGTGCTGCCCGATTCCATGTTAAGCTCAATGACAAGGGACCTCCTTTTTATAGCCGAGTCCGAACGGCGTTCCACATTCCACTGAAACCACTTAGAGAAGCTTTGAAACTCTCAGAAATATCACCAGCATTACTGAGGTGGGTAATCCACCGCTGAAAAACTTTTTGGCGTTCGGTCGTTGCAGGAATCGAACCCACGACCTTGTGTATGCAAGGCGGGCATGCTAACCATTGCACCACGGTGGCTCCTGAAATTGGAAATCTAGAGGTATTTTGGGACCACAAATAAGTGTGTCGAAATATAGGTGTATCGGTCCATTTTTTGGTATAACCCCCATATAGACCGATCTCGCGATTTTACTTCTTGGAACCCTAGAGACTAAATTTTCTAGCCGATTTGCTTGAAATTGAAAATCTAGAGGTATTTTAAGATCACAAATAGGTGTGTCGCAAATGGTGCCTATTGGTCCATATTTTGGTATAGCCCCAATATAGACCGATCTACCGACTTTATTTCTTGGGCTTCTAGAATCCGTAGGTCAGCCGAATACGGAACCCGTAGGTCAGCCGAATATGATGTGTGCCGACCTATGTTTTAGTATAGCCTCCACATAGACTGATGTCCCGATATAATTACTTGGGCTTTTAGAAACCGTAGTTTTTATCCGATTTGCACAAAAATTTAAATATACTGGAATTTTAGACCCTCAAAAATCTGTATCGCATTTACTTTTACAGGTCCATTTGGCAAGGCATCGATATAGATCGATTTAACTTCTTGAGGGTACACCCAAAGAAAAAATATTTTCCTCCGGAATGAAATTTAGACAAACGAAATTCCCCTTTCGTATAAAGTATTTTCGATTGTCTCTAAAATTTGTGTCAGAAGAAAACTTTGCTTGTCTAAAATTTCGTTCCTCAGATATGAAAACACTTCTTTCAGGGTATAACAGGCGCACTGATCATGAAAATTGCTTGAAACTGAAAGTAAAATTTCCAGATTTTACAAATGATATTCATTTAAATAATGGCACAAAAAAACTATAGAATTAAGATTTCAAATCAAGGCGTTATTTCATCATATACACGATATGTTTATGATTTCTCTAAAACTCAAACAAAATTGGTTCTCATAAATCCAGAATCTGATCTAGTCTTCATAGGTAGAATCTGGTTGAACTGATTTGCTTGGGAGAAAATTTGTCATCAAACTCCCTAAAATTCTATATATTATCAAGAAACCCACTACGACGAAGAGTTTTCAAAGTAAACTTATATATTTGATTCATGGTGGTGGGTATTTAAGATTCGGCCCGGCCGAACTTACTGATGTATATATTTGTTTTTCATTAAATTTTTCATTTATTTAAGAAATGTTTCCTGAATATTATTTAAACTTTTATATTGCATGTGCTTAAATTTCAGTTGCATAATCTTTCATATTATAACAATATTTTTGTGAGAGCAAGCACATATCTCTGGACTGAAAAATATGGAAAGTACTGTTCAATCATCGAATGTATTGACTCTCGAGGATCACCGGGGCGTATTATTTATTATATGTACTTCAACGACTTACATACTCATACGCCTATGGGTATAGGCCAAGATGGATGCTGATTCTTTCCAGTAAAAAAAAAAAACATTTTTGGGAAACCATTTAACATTAAATCTGGACTCTCGAAAATCAAAATTAGGATACAGATCCTCTTTATCCAATTTCCATTCTCCTTTTGCGACATATTACCAAGCAAAATAATTTGAAAGTTCTTCCAAAGGCACAACTTTAAAAGCACTTCCAGAAGATGCATTCCCAATGATATTCTTTATTTTAACTACCAACAGGGACGACAAATACTGTTTTTCATATGTTTGGGTGTAAAAATTATATGTTTGGAACTCAAACTTTTTAACACAAGCATATAATGTTCATAAACAAGCATAACATGTTTGGGACATATATGTTAATATGTTAGAACATATGTTTGGTACAAAAAATCTTTGTAAATATAATAGGCTTAGATGCAAACATATATTAATTAAGAAATAGCCCATAAACATATATGTGTTTAGAAAGAGAGACTTAGAGAGTATGCTGCAAGTAAAATAGTGGAAGTTACCAATTGGCGCCTTAAAAATATATCCACACAAAGAATATTTCATTAAAATTTTTTTCTACCAGTGTATGCCCTAAGGTGATACATAATATATTTGAATAACACAAACAATATTTTCTTTGGACTAATCCTGAAAATATATATGCTTGAAGCAAAATGTGTTTGGGGTATATGTTACAGAAGCGATTTTTTTCAGGGTGCTGGAAGTTCTTTTATTTCAATTTTTATACCCTACGCCACACTGTGGAACAGGGTATTATAAGTTAGTGCATATGTTTGCAACACCCAGAAGGAGACGAGATAGACACATGGTGTCTTTGGCAAAAATGCTCAGGGTGGGCTCCTGAGTCGATATAGCCATGTCCGTCTGTCCGTGAACACATTTTTGTAATCAAAGTCTAGGTAGAAGTTTTAGTCTAATCGAATTAAAATTTGGTACAATTATGTGTTTTGGCTCAGAATAGAACCCTATTGATTTTGGAAGAAATTGGTTCAGATTTAGATATAGCCCCCATATATACATTTCGCCCGATATGGACTTATATGACCCAAGAAGCCAGAGTTTTACCCTAATGTGCTTAAAATTTTGCACAAGAAGAACAATTAGTACTATAGCCAAGTGTGCCAAATTTTATTGAAATCGGTTCAGATTTAGATATAGCTCCCATATATATCTTTCGCCCGAAATGGACTAATAAGGTCCCAGAAGTGAGAGTTTTACCCCAATTTGTTTGAAATTTTGCACTAGGAGTACAATTAGTAGTGTAGTCAAGTGTGCCAAATTTTATTGAAATCGATTCAGATTTAGATATAGCTCCCATATATATCGTTCGCCCGATTTACACTCATATGACCACAGAGGACAATTTTTTGCTCCGATTTAGTTGAAATTTTGCACAGGGAGTAAAATTAGCATTATAGTTATGCGTGCCAAATTTGGTTGAAATCTGTTCAGATTTAGATATATCTCCCATATATAGCTTTCGCCCGATTTACACTCATATGACCACAGAGGCCAATTTTTTGCTCCGATTTAGTTGAAATTTTGCACACGGAGTAGAATTAGCATTGTAGCTATACATGACAAATTTGGTTGAAATCGGTTCAGATTTAGATATAGCTCTCATATATATGTTTTTCTGATTTCGACAAAAATGGTCAAAAAACCAACATTTTCCTTGTAAAATGGCCACTGCTTAGTCGAAAAGTTGTAAAAATGACTCTAATTTTCCTAAACTTCTAATACATATATATCAAGCGATAAATCATAAATAAAGTTTTGCGAAGTTTACTTAAAATTGCTTCAGATTTAAATGTTTCCCATATTTATACCCTTCACCACTACTGTGGTACAGGGTATAATAAGTTTGTGCATTTGTATGTAACGCCAAGAAGGAGTAATCATAGACCAACCTTTTAGCATACGGATCGGCTTAGAATTAAATTCTGAGTCGATTTAGCGATGTCTGTCTGTCTGTCCGTCTGTCTGTTGATGTATTTTTGTGTGCAAAGTACAGCTCGCAGTTTTAGTCCGATTGTCCTAAAATTTGGTATAGGGTCGTGTTTCGGCTCAAAGACGATCCCTTTTGATTTTGGAAAAAATCGGTTCAGATTTAGATATAGCAGCCATATATATTTTTCACCGATCTGGTCATAATTGGCGTGTATATCAACCGATCTTCCTCAAATTCCGTACATCCGAATATTTTATGGGTCTCCAAAAACTTCCAAAATATAAGCCAAATTGGTTCAGATTTAGATATAGCTCCCATATATAGCTTTCGCCCGATTTAGACTCATTTGCCCACAGAGGCCAATCTTTAACTCCGATTTAGTTGAAATTTTGCACAGGAAGTAGAATTAGCATTGCATCTATGCGTGCCAAATTTGGTTGAAATCGGTTCAGATTTAGATATATCTCCCATATATATCTTTCGCCCGATTTACACTCATATGACCACATAGACCAATTTTTAACTCCGATTTAGTTGAAATTTTGCACAGGGAGTAGAATTAGCATTGTAGCTATGCGTGCCAAATTTGGTTGAAAGCGGTTCAGATTTAGATATATCTCTCATATATAGCTTTCGTCCGATTTGCACTCATATGACCACAGAGGCCAATTTTTAACTCCGATTTAGTTGAAATTTTGCACAGAGACTAGAATTAGCATTGTTGCTATGCGTTGGTTGAATTCGGCTCAGATTTAGATATAGCTCCCATATATATGTTTTTCTGATTTCGACAAAAATTTTCAAAATACCAACAGTTTCCGTGTAAAATCGCCACTGCTTAGTCCAAAAGTTGTAAAAATGACTCTAATTTTCCTAAACTGCTAATACATATATATCGAGCGATAAATCATAAATAAACTTTTGCGAAGTTTCCTTAAAATTGCTTCAGATTTAAATGTTTCACATATTTTTTTACTAATATTGTGTTCCACCCTAGTGCATTAGCCGACTTAAATTTTGACTCTATAGATTTGTAGAAGTCTATCAAATTCTGTCCAGATCGAGTGATATTTAAATGTATATATTTGGGACAAACCTTTATATATAGCCCCAACGCATTTGACGGATGTGATATGGTATCGAAAATTTAGATCTACAAAGTGGTGCAGGTTATAATATAGTCGACCCCGCCCGACTTTAGACTTTCCTTACTTGTTTTTTACTAACACCGGGATGGACCGGTCATTAACCAATTTAAATTTAGATTTTGGGCATTTTGTGAAAGTTTAAAAAATGTTGTCCAATCAGTTCAAATTAAAATATTTGTATATGGAAATATAAACCTTTATATAGCTCCTAACAAATTTGAAGGTGTTAAAATGGTATCAAAAATGTTTGTATACATATTGGTGACGGGTATA
This sequence comes from Haematobia irritans, assembly GCF_050003625.1. Classification (NCBI taxonomy): domain Eukaryota; kingdom Metazoa; phylum Arthropoda; class Insecta; order Diptera; family Muscidae; genus Haematobia; species Haematobia irritans. Next base: position 137,984,586 of record NC_134398.1, on the reverse strand, counting down.
ATACAGTCGGCCCCGCCCGACTTTAGGCTTTCCTTACTTGTTGGTATTTATGTTTCCTTGGAAGAGTATATGTCATCAAATCCCCCTGAAATTCTATATATTTTCGAGAAACCCGCTACGACAAAAAGTTTTCAAAGAAAACAATTATATGTGATATATGATGGAGAGTATATAAAATTCGGCCTATGATTCAGATTTTTTCTTTAAAACAAAACTGTTTTTCTTTAAGAACATTTTCTTATTCTTATTCAGGGAGGAATGCAAATCTCAAAGATTTTAAAGCAAATATGATGAAAACCGTTTTAGTTAAAATTTCTTTTCTTTTAATTAAATTTCTTTAAAGCAATTTGTTCTTAAAATTGTGTAATTTGTGTGACCTAAAATTTCGGTTGAATCATCTTGCATATTATGTTAATATATGTTTCAGTGTACGAGTACTTCAACTGAGAAGTTCGTCCTCCCTAGTTTTGAGAAGTGTAGGACCAACGCTGTTAGAAATTTAGATTTTCCTTTATATTGTGTGAATTGAGTGTAAGTATTCTCGGGTTCCTTGTAAAATTGCTGAACTCCTAATATGCTTACCAAAATTTTATAAATTTGTTAAAACAAAATTATTTATTCCTTTCTTCTATCTTCCAAGAGGGCTGCCATTCATTTGAATGTTACACATTTGTCTTTCTTGTCACACAAAAACCAAACATAAGCTTAATTGTTGACAACAATGTCCTTATTTTCGTCCATTGTTCTTCATGTGTTGTGAAGTCAGTTTTTTTGTTTTCTTCTTTCTAGAAAACAAATGAAACCTAAATTCTAGAGTCTGGGGTCTGTGTGCATGTGTCCGTCTGTAATTAAAATATATTTAATTGTTTTATTTAACAAAAGGGCGCGAAGGGATAACAAAACATTGCTAACAAAATGAAATAAAACTACAAAAAGGAAATCCACAAAGCTAAAAAGAAACAAACAATGAATATAAACGAATCCCTAAATGTGGTCACAATAATTGCATTTTTATGTGGGTATTACAACCGTTGCGGAGAACAGAGAGTAAAGAGCAAATGTACACTAGAAAATATTTGTTAAAAAATTTGCTTTAAAAAGGGGATAGCATTTTGTGCTCCACCATATGACTAAGGGCATAGAAATAAGGGGCGATTTTTTACTTATTATTGTTTTGACAACACCGGTTTAAACACCTGTTGTGTTTTTTCACTGCCAAAAATCTTCCGTTTGGTCCACAATTTAACCATGAAACATTTTACAATCGAACAATACTTGTAAATTATTGGAAATTTCAACCGATCCCCAGATTTGCTCTCCGGAGCCTGTTTGAGGAGCAAAACTCATCCGATCCGGTTGACATTTGGTACGCGGTTTTAGAATATGGTCACTAATAACCATGCAAAAATTTCTCCATATCGGTCCATACTTATACTTTAGCACCTATATATAACGATTCCCAGATTTGACCTCCGGAGCCTCCGATCCGGTTGAAATTTGTTACGTGATGTTAGTATATAGTCCTAACAACCATGCAAAAAATGGTCCATATCAGTACATAATTATATATAATCCCCATATAAACCGATCCCCAGATCTGATCTCCGGAGCCTCTTGAAGGAGCAAAATTCATCCGATGCGGTTGAAGTTATATATAAAGGGTGATACGGTCAAAATTTGGTCAAGGGAAAACGCGTGTAAATCGGTGAAATCGTTTATTTAAAAAATCAAATTAAATTTCTTTTTCAAGTTCAATTAGTATAAAAATCAGGAAAAATATTCAGTTAGGCTTTCGCTTTTCCAAATCCGAATTGCCGGGCCTCACGCTTGACACCTGCCATCAGATTTTGTACAGCCACCTTGTCCACCTTCTTCGCCGCAGAATGCCAGTTTGCCTTGAACTGCTGCTCGTCCTTAGCAGTTTTTTGGTCTTCTTTAGGTTCCGCTTGACAATAGCCCAGTATTTCTCAATTGAGCGGAGCTCTGGCGTGTTGGGAGGGTTCTTGTTTTTGGGAAGCACCTGCAAGTTGTTGGCGACGTACCACTCCATGGCCTTTTTACCGTAATGGCAAGATGCCAAATCCGGCCAAAACAGTACGGAACAACAGTGTTTCTTCAGGAAAGGCAGCAGACGTTTATTCAAACACTCTTTCACGTAAATTTCTTGGTTGACAGTCCCGGAAGCTATGAAAATGCTGCTTTTCAAGCCACAGGTACAGATGGCTTGCCATACCAGATATTTCTTTGCGAACTTTGACAGTTGTATGTGCTTGAAAATATCTGTTACCTTTCCCCTTCCTTTTGCCGTATAAAACTCCTGTCCTGGAAGCTGCTTGTAGTCGGCTTTGACGTAGGTTTCGTCGTCCATTACCACGCAGTCAAACTTCGTCAGCATCGTCGTGTACAGCCTCCGGGATCGCGCTTTGGCCGTCGTATTTTGTTTATCATCGCGATTTGGAGTCACTACCTTCTTGTAAGTCGATGGTCCGGCTCGTTTTTTGGCTCGATGTACGGTTGAAAACGATACACCCGATGCGCGAGCAAAATTTTGATACGCAGCTCTTTTTGCTTGGATGGCATTTTGACAAATGAAGAGTGAATTCCATAATCAAAATAGGAGCAATATTCTACACACACACACACCTTCAAAATGAGGGGTGTTTTTTAAATGCAAAATTGAAAGAAATACGTCAAGTTTATATTGAACAAATTTTGACCGTATCACCCTTTAGACCCAGATAAACCGATCCCCAATCACACAATTATGCACCATATCGGTTCATAATTGAATATAGCCCCCATATAAAGCTACCCCCATATTTAAATTCTGGCTCTAAACACTGAAAAAATATTATCGTGAGGTCAAAGATTTCATGCCTTTAAAATACGAATACAAATTTTGCTTAGCATAGAAGACGAATTTCTCTAATATAAAGTTTTTTTCCTTGTCCAAAAGCAGATAAAGTTTCCAATGAAGTGGTGTTGTCCTTATAATTAAGTGATTTGACTTAAAAGTGGTTATCATAACATGAAAGAAAAAATGTTTGGGCTTAGGTCAACTTGACTTTAATAATTCACAAAACTTCTTTAAAATTAATGAAATTGTCTTTAAATTTGTTGTCTTTTTGCATCTTGATTACAAAGCAAACAAGTAAAGGGTGATTTGTTAAGAGCTTGATAACTTTTTTTAAAAAAAAAAACGCATAAAATTTGCAAAATCTCATCGGTTCTTTATTTGAAACGTTAGATTGGTCCATGACATTTACTTTTTGAAGATAATTTCATTTAAATGTTGACCGCGGCTGCGTCTTAGGTGGTCCATTCGGAAAGTCCAATTTTGGGCAACTTTTTCGAGCATTTCGGCCGGAATAGCCCGAATTTCTTCGGAAATGTTGTCTTCCAAAGCTGGAATAGTTGCTGGCTTATTTCTGTAGACTTTAGACTTGACGTAGTCCCACAAAAAATAGTCTAAAGGCGTCAAATCGCATGATCTTGGTGGCCAACTTACCGGTCCATTTCTTGAGATGAATTGTTCTCCGAAGTTTTCCCTCAAAATGGCCATAGAATCGCGAGCTGTGTGGCATGTAGCGCCATCTTGTTGAAACCACATGTCAACCAAGTTCAGTTCTTCCATTTTTGGCAACAAAAAGTTTGTTAGCATCGAACGATAGCGATCGCCATTCACCGTAACGTTGCGTCCAACAGCATCTTTGAAAAAATACGGTCCAATGATTCCACCAGCGTACAAACCACACCAAACAGTGCATTTTTCGGGATGCATGGGCAGTTCTTGAACGGCTTCTGGTTGCTCTTCACTCCAAATGCGGCAATTTCGCTTATTTACGTAGCCATTCAACCAGAAATGAGCCTCATCGCTGAACAAAATTTGTCGATAAAAAAGCGGATTTTCTGCCAACTTTTCTAGGGCCCATTCACTGAAAATTCGACGTTGTGGCAGATCGTAAGTCTATTCATGATGAAATGTCAAAGCATACTGAGCATCTTTCTCTTTGACACCATGTCTGAAATCCCACGTGATCTGTCAAATACTAATGCATGAAAATCCTAACCTCAAAAGAATCACCCTTTATATACGGCCGTAAGTTCGGCCAGGCCGAAGCTTATGTACCCTCCATCATGGATTGCGTAGAAACTTCTTCTAAACACTGCCATCCACAATCGAATTACTTAAGTTGCGGTAACGCTTGCCGATGGCAAGGTATCTTAAAACCTCCTAACACCATCTTCTAAATTGTATGTAAGTCCATACGTGGTATATATTAAATCAAAAAAGATCGATCCAACGATCAGTTTGACAAAGTAGACATAAAACTTTGGCAAAATTTTCTACAGAAATAAAATTTTAACAAAATTTTCTATAGAAATAAAATTTTCACAAAATTTTCTATAGAAATAAACATTTGACAAAATTTTCTATAGAAATAAAATCTTGGTAGATTATTTTTGGCTCGAGTGGCAACCATGATTATGAACCGAATAAAATTTGAACAAAATTTTCTATAGAAATAAAATTTTGACAATGATGAAAATTTTATTATGAACCGAATAAAATTTTAACAAAATTTTCTCTAGAAATAAAATTTTGACAAAATTTTCTATAGAAATAAATTTTTGGCAAAATTTTCTATAGAAATAAAATTTTGGTAGACTATTTTTGGCTCTAGTGGCAACCATGATTATGAACCGATATGGACCAATTTTTGTGTGATTGGACCAATTTTGGTATGGTTGTTAGCGACCATATACTAACACCACGTTCCTAATTTGAACAGGATCGGATGAATTTTGCTCCTCCAAGAGGCTCCGGAGGTCAAATCAGGAGAACGTTTTATATGTGGGCTATATATAATTATGGACCGATATGGACCAATTCTGGCACGCTTGTTAAAGATCATATACTAACACCATGTTCCAAATTACAACCGGATAGGATGAAATTTGCATTTCTTGGAGACTTCGCAAGCCAAATCTGGGGATCGGTTTATATGGGGGCTATATATAATTATGAACCGATGTGGACCAATTTTTGCATGGTTGTTAGAGACCATATACTAACACCATGTACCAAATTTCAGCCGGATCGGATGAAATTTGCTTCTCTTTTAGGCTCCGCAAGCCAAATCTGGGGATCGGTTTATATGGGGGCTATATATAATTATGGACCGATGTGGACCAATTTTTGCATGGTTGTTAGAGACCATATACCAACACCATGTACCAAATTTCAGCCGGATCGGATGAAATTTGCTTCTCTTTTAGGCTCCGCAAGCCAAATCTGGGGATCGGTTTATATGGGGGCTATATATAATTATGGACCGATGTGGACCAATTTTTGCATGGTTGTTAGAGACCATATACCAACACCATGTACCAAATTTTAGCCGGATCGGATGAAATATGCTTCTGTTAGAGGCTCCACAAGCCAAAACTGAGGGTCCCTTTATATGGGGGCTATACGTAAAAGTGGACCGATATGGCCCATTTGCAATACCATCCGACCTACATCGATAACAACTACTTGTGCCAAGTTTCAAGTCGATAGCTTGTTTCGTTCGGAAGTTAGCGTGATTTCAACAGACGGACGGACGGACGGACATGCTTAGATCGACTCAGAATTTCACCACGACCCAGAATATATATACTTTATGGGGTCTTAGAGCAATATTTCGATGTGTTACAAACGGAATGACAAAGTTAATATACCCCCATCCTATGATGGAGGGTATAAAAATCGTTCAAATATAGGATATGTTTTCCAACACTTTATTTTAGAGACGTTTTTTACTTGGAACATAGCAAAATTTCTACTGAAAGTCGAGTCTGAATTTGGAAAATTAAGTTGTCGTTAACTCGTTTTTAAATGACTTTGACTTTATGAAGAAAAAAGGCTGGAAAAGCGAAAAGCTAAAATTTGCTTCCTAGAAGCAAGTATACAAAACCCAAATTTAAAAGAGAATTGTGTCTTAAAACTATCCTTACTTGTATTCTCCGCTTCTTTGGCTCGGAATCAATACCAAACTTTTTAAAGTAATGACAAAATCTTTGGAACCGGGTATGCTTTTCTTTCAGTGTAATTACCGTACAAAATCGGTTCGTAATTATTTCCCATACCGATCATGAACTGAATTATATACGTATTTAATCTCCGTTTTTGTCTAATATATACCACGCATGGACTAACCTACAATTTAGAAGACGATATTTAGAAGTTTTAAGAGAGTGGAATTTCACATACACCCAAAAATAGTTTACTTGGATCCAAAGATTTTGACCTTCCCTTAAGGATTTTGGTATTGATTCCGAGCCAAAGATGCGGCTTCTTTAAAATAAAGAAATTTTTATCGACCTATATGGTTTTAAATCTAGGGCCAATAAACTTAAAATTATGATACAGATCTCATTTATCACATTTTCATACTCTTTTCGCGGTTTATTAATAAAGGTACTCACGTGCAAACAAATGCCAGCTTAAAAATTCAAATTATAACGGATACTTCAACGTAAAAAATGTTTTCTTGACTCCAAAAAAACAAACTCTAAACCAAAGACGAAAATTCTCAAAATAAGTCTTAGCCTATATTTGAAGCATTTTTATCTTAAATCTAAAGTTTCAATATTTCAGTTAATTTAAGGACAATTTCTTTAAATCAAAAATGTGTTCTTTACTTTAAGGAAAGTTAGCGACGGAGGGACGAAAATTTACAAAATTTGTGTCCTAAATTTAATAAAAAAATTTTTTGAAGCAAAGATTATTCTAATTAAAATTTCATTATTTCTGTCCTTAATATTTTGTAAATTTCGCATCCTAAAATCTAGGTTGCGTAATCTTTAATATCACGTAAATGTTTTCTTTTCAGTGTAGGTACACAATTTTATCTTCTAAATTTGTCAATTAAAAAAAACAAGGATTTGCCCAAAAACAGACCATCTAGGTTCAAAATACTAAGACTACTTTATTAAAATTTTTCAAAAAAAAACTAAATTGTGGGCCCTATATCTCACAAACTATACAAGATATTGGCACACACAACCGAACAAGTTCTATACAGCAAAAAAAAAAACAATCATCAAAATTGGATAATTGCGGATTTTGCAGCTAAAACAAAATTTCATACCCCCATGTGACCAATTTTCAATGACTACAGGTCAGCACGTGGACCCACAAACTTAGAGAAAAACACCTCAGCTTCGATATCTTTATCCGTTCAAAAGTTACAGAATTATTTTCAGAATTTCTGCTGACATTTCAAACTGTTCTTCATTTTTAATTCATAATAAAGAACGTCTCGAGAAGCAGTTCGAATATTATGCCTTGGTGTTACGATCATATCAGGTACATTTTAATTGGCGTTTCAATCTTCTTGTTCAATGGCGTTTGTGGCTCCGTGTGTTATGGTGCCAACACACCAAGGATGAACACCAGGTCGGAGCGAAAAAGTTTTCAAATTTAAAATTTAGATAATAAGAAGATAAAAGTGTTATAAAAAATATTGATCGGAATAAAGTGATATTGGTGAAAATAAAATTTTTTCGTATTATTAAATGAACTTCCAAGGCACAACTTCTAAAGCAAAAGATCCAAAAACGGGAGATTATTCATTGGAGATTATCCAAGTTTTCACTACTTTTGGATCACAAATTGGGGATCCAAACTACTTTTTTGGAAGCTCTTTTTTTGGCTGGGATTGTTATTACAACACAGACAGACACACAAGCATGATTAGATCGTCTTCGAATTTTATCCTGTGTTTTATAAACAGAATGACAAACTTTTTATAGCATCCTATGGTGTTGCTTATAAAAATTAATGCAATGTCTGAGTCACCTTAAAGTTAAATTTTTGTAAATACATATTTTTATGTATTTGTTGACAAGCAAATGACTTCACATATTTCTCAAATCTCACCTTGAATGAAGGTTTTTTCTATGCAAAATTCCACGTGCTTTTGTATTATATGACCGGATGTGGGTATGATAGCATGCATCACTCCATGATTTGAGATACGCTTACGTGCTTGGAATTAATTATAACACGGTAGCTTCTACACTACATTGACATTCTTTCCTGTCACATACTTTCAAAAAGATTTCTTAGAAACATGTCTGTATAAATTTGACAGTATTTTGTCATAAATGTCATTAAATGTAAAATATATGTTCTATGTTTATTTGAAATTGAAAATGTTGAAATAAAAACTAGGAGGTGTGAGAAAGATCAGAAGTCGAATTATTAGTATCAGTTAAGAAGGACTACTGAAAATAAAACTTGTTTTTTATACCCTCCACCATAAGATGGGGGGTATATAACATTTGTCATTCCGTTTGTAACACACCGAATATTGCTCTAAGACCCCATAAAGTATATATACATTCTGGGTCGTGGTGAAACCGATAAACCGATATAAACCGATCCCCAGGTTTGGCTTGCGGAGCCTCAAAGAGAAACAAATTTCATCCGATCCGGCTGAAATTTGGTACATGGTGTTGGTATATGGTCTTCAATAACCATGCAAAAATTTGTCCATATCGGTCCATAATTATATATAGCCCCCATATAAACCGATCCCCAGATTTGGCTTGCGGAGCCTCAAAGAGAAGCAAATTTCATCCGATCCGGCTGAAATTTGGTACATGGTGTTGGTATGTTATGTGGTCTTTAACCACTATGCAAAAATTGGTCCACATCGGTCCATAATTATATATAGCCCCCATATAAACCGACCCCCAGATTTGGCTTGCGTAGCATCTAAGAGAAGCAAATTTCATCCGATCCGCTTCAAATTTGGTACACGGTGTAATTATATGGTCTCTAACAACAATACAAAAATTGGTCCACATCGGTCCATAATTATATATAGCCCCCAAATAAACCGATCCCCAGATTTGGCTTGCGTAGCATCTAAGAGAAACAAATTTCATCCGATCCGGTTAAAATTTCAAGGGCCGATGTTGATTTTGAATAAAACAAACTATTTAAGAAATTATTGTAATTTTATTTTATTATGATATATTGGTATTACTCAATTATGTATGAAACAAAATATCGGCCAAATGGGCGCCGCGACCTCGGTGGCACACCTTCATCCGATGGTCCACATTTTCGATGACGCTGAGGCATAATGGAGGTTCTATGCCGTTAATGTGCCGAATTATCTCATCCTTTAGCTCTTTAATTGTTGCTGGCTTATTGACGTACACCTTTTCTTTCAAATAACCCAAAAGAAAAAAAGTCCAACGGTGTCAAATCACATGATCTTGGCGGCCAATTTACATCGCCATTACGTGAGATAACACGGCCATTGAATTTGTTGCGCAAAAGAGCCATTGTTCCGTTAGCTGTGTGGCAAGTGGCACCGTCCTGCTGAAACCATAAAAAGTTCGTTATCATCTCACGATAGCGAACACCATTCACAGTAACTGCCTGACCAGCCTCATTGGCTTTTCACCAAACATTGGTTTTTCGACAATCACTCTTGGATTCTCATTCGCCCAAATGCGGCAATTTTGTTTATTGACGAATCCACTGAGGTGAAAATGTGCCTCATCACTGAAGATGATTTTCTTCGAAAATTGATCATCCACTGTTGCCATTTCTTGGAACCATTTAACACTTTTTTGGATTGTGTATCTCTCCATGGTTCAAATTGAATAAGTCTGAAATAGAGAAATGTCAAAAAAAATTCGGAAAAAAACTTGGCGTTTAGGTGTGGTTCACATTCAACATCGGCTCTTACAATTTAACCACCCTTTATATGGTATCTAACAACCATGACAAAATTAGTCCACATCGGTCCATAATTATATATAGCCCCCATATTAACAGATCCCCAGATTTGACCTCCTGAGCCTCATGAAGAAGAAAAATTCATCCGATCCGGCTGAAATTTGGTAGATTTCGCTAGTGTATGGCCGATAACAACCATGGCAAAATTGGTCCGTATCGATCTATATTATACGAGGGCAGTTCGGAAACTTCTTAGCCTAGCACAAAAAGCGCGGTATAAACAGAAAAAAGTTAATTGTTTTAGAAACTTCCATCTCTGTTATGAACACATGTTAAATTTTGTTTCGATTTGGCATCTCCTTCATATAGAAACAGGTGTTCAAAAAAGACGCATCCTCAATTTTTTTAAAATGGAAAAATTAGAAATGCGTGCTGTCATTAAATATTTACATAAAAAAGGTTTATCGGGACAAGAAATTCATAATTATATGGTGAATATGTTAGGTGAAAGTGCTCCTTCATATGCAACAGTAAAAAATTGGGTTGCTGAATTTAAACGTGGTCGTACAAGCATTGAAGATGAACCACGTAGTGGACATCCAAAAACAGCAACAACAACATAAATTGTAGCCAAAGTGCATGATATGGTATTAAATGATCGACGAATAAAAGTGCGTGAAATTGCTAATATCATGGGCATCTCAAATGATCGAGTCCATTTAATTTTGCATGAAGAACTACAGATGAAACAGCTTTCTGCACGATGGGTGCCGCATTTGTTAACAGTCGATCAAAAACGCATAAGAATGAACATTTCTCAAGCTTGTTTGGATCGTTTTAAGCGAAATAAAATGGATTTTAAGCGTTGTTTCATAACTGTAGATGAGACATGGATCCACCACTATACTCCAGAGACAAAAGAACAATCCAAACAATGGACTGAAGCTGGAGGAAGAAGGCAAAAACAATTCAATCGGCTGGTAAGGTTATGGTTTTTTTTTTTTTTGGACTTCAAAGATATTTTATTGATTGACTATCTGCAAAAGGCTAAAACAATAAATTCACATTACTATTGCAACCTTTTGGATCAATTAAATGTACAAATTCGAGAAAAACGTCCTGGTTTACAACACAAAAATTTTATCAAAATTTTATTTCTATAGAAAATTTTTCAGAATTTTATTTCTGAAAAAGATGCATCTTCCTGCATCTTTTATTGCTAATATTTCAGCCTTAAAAACACGATAGTGATTAGGGTATCTTTTCGCTATTTGGGTATTATCCAAAACCCACATGTCCATCCAATTTCGTGTCGGGGACTCGTGAATAATTGTAACAAATTTCTTGCCAAAAATGTTTCGCCAGAGTGTAATCCACTGTGGTTTGCACCAAACCTCTGCAACAAATACACAAGCAATTACTTCAAGCACACACCAAACAATTCGAGTAGTAACTTCATTGTCCATTTCTCAAACGAGTAAAATATAAACCTTGCAAATTGTGAAACATAACAAATAGAACCCAGTAAAGCAAGCACCAAACAATGTTCTGAAGTATTCGAATGTAATCGGAATTCCAATTCCATTCGATTGTAATCGGAATTCCAATTTCATTCGTTTTATAATTTCCATTGCTGTGTACATGAAGTTATTTCGTTCTCTCAAATATACACACACACTCCATTCCTATTTTGTGTGTTGTTGGCACATACAATAAAAAGCACAGACCCGCTCACAGCCAGCATTCACTGACTTCTGTCAATCAACTGATCGACGATTGTGGTTATTTTTCGGTTGATAGTTACTTCGTGTCGCATACGAAGTTTCGTCTTTGCTAAAGCAAAATATTCTATCTTCACTAAAAATGTTATGGTTTACTCGTATCGTGACGATTACAACAGAACCAAAATATTGAAAAGAACTGTACAACGATTCCTTTTGAATGTGATGGCTATGCAATGCTTGATACTGTAATCGCTTTACAGTGTTTCTGTTCTATTCATTAATCGAAGTATTCGAAGTGTACGTGGAGTGTATTGTCTTCACTAAAACATCGATTACTTCGAATAGGCTTGTGCAGGCCTTTGGTTTGGCAAACTGAATCTTCGTTTCAACCTAACCTAACTTATCCTAAATATATTGGAAATACAATGTACTACTCGCAAGGTTGATACCTCTTGGCATAATCCGCCACTTGATGACAAGTATAGCCTGAATACGAGGAAAACCAGCGCATCCACTAAATCAACCGCGAAGGAGGAAAAGCCGATTGCGAACAAACCATTTTCACATACATAGTTAAGAGCTACTACCGGGAAAAACCAACCAAAATAGACCATCTGGCAAAAATCTCTCAAGATCACCAAACGAAAATTTGATGACCGGATATTCTTCTTAGTATGATGGAGAGCAGAAATTCGGATGAAGCACAACGACTGCAATTATAACAACTAAAATCATTCAAGTCTTATGATTTATGATATACAAAAACAATAAATAAAACTATAGTAGACTTCTAATCATTTTATTATTTTATTATTTTTAAAACATCGTCATCTAGTCAATAACGCCCATATTTCTTGCTTTACTGAGGAAATCGGTTCTTTGAACAAATGCCCCGATCATAACACGTTTTCCAGTATATGCTTGACGGCCATGCAATAAACGCCAATTATCAAAAATAACCGCCGTACCAGGATTCAATTTTAATTCGAACCAATTTTCACGGTCATGAGCAATTTCAAGAAACTCCCGCAAACTTTCATAGAAATCTCGCATCATAGTCTGTGGTAGAGTATCGAATACCGAACGATCATATAAATTCAAACGAATTTGATAAACCTTCTGTGTCAAGGGATCCACCCGAATTATAGGTGCCGAGAAACGATGACCTTCATCTTTATCGAAAAATTCCGCTGGTACATGAACTGTGGAAAGAATCTCAAAAGCTTTAGGATTCCGACGGCGTAACATTTCGGCAACATGATAGCCATCAATATAGAAACTCTCACCACCTGTACCATCATGTTCAGAACATTGAAAAATCTGCAAGGCTCCAGCATCACAAAAGTACGTGTGGTCAGTATGGGGACCAATGTAGTCCTGTGAGTAGGTGATATCATCATGTATGTAGACATTGGAGAAGCTAAACATTTCTCCATAGAAAGTCTTCATTATGGGAAACAGACGACGCAAAGTCATTTCAGTCATGGTAACGTTTGCTGGCACATTCTCAATAAAGACTAAGCCATAGCGTATTAAGGAGGTTATAAGATCTTTGACCACAGCATCAGATGTACATAGGTTTCCCAGATTATAATGAAGACTTTTAAGATTCGCTTTAATTTTTGGTAAATTCCAGAGAGTTATTAATTCATCATCTTTTGATAGTTTTTCTTGAAATTTCTCAAATTGCGAAAATGTAATGAAGTCGATGGAATATTCGGATACATGATCATCATTCCCTGCAAAAGAATTAAAAATTGTATTAATGCTTAGAAAAATTGAATTTGTTTCTTAAAATGGGAAGAAGAGCTAAAAGTATGTGGAGCTAATGCATAGAGTGGTGTTATGTTATAATACTTCGGCATAGAGCGGATCTTCACCAGATATGTAGAAAGTCGAGCGCGTTTTTGGAAGCGCATGCCCATATAGACAACAAATAACCCAATGCTTAAAATGTTTAATCAAATGGTATTTAGGTCCTGTTTTTTTAAGATCCTAAGCCTGAGAGGAAATATTTTCTTCCTATTTTCTTGAACGATTAAACGAGAAATTAGGGATTTCTCTAGAACTTAATTTTTTGTCTTTTGAATAATAAACTAAACAAGTATATATGGAGTTAGGTTCGGTCAGGTCGATGAGGATATCTTAAATAAAACAAATTCCTTTGAAAACTCTTTGTTGTAGTGGGTTACTTGAAAATGTATAGAATTTCAGGTGGATTTGATGACAGATACTCCCGCAAGCAGATCTCTTCAAATGGTACGCTTCCTGAAATTAAATATAAACTTTCTACACATGGAGACAACACCAGATTCTGGATTCATAGGAAGAGCATTTCGCCTATTTAAGCGTGCCAGAAACCCCGATAAAATAGCGCCATATTTCATATGATTTGAAATCTAATTTCTGTATATTTTCATTCGCATAATTCGAATAAGCACAAAAAATAAAATAGGAAAGTTTTACTTTTAGTTTCCTGCAATTTCGATGATCACGGCGCATTATATTCCCTCAAGAAGTTAAATCGGGAGACTGGTGTATATGAGGATTATATCAAACCCTTATCGATATAAGGTGGGTATTAAATTCGAGTTTAGCCGCTAAAATCTCCAATTTTTCACGATTACTTTTCTCTAATAATCCATTACAAATAATATAATCTTTGTGAAAAGTTGCTTTGGGGTATTCCCCATCAAGTTTTAATATAATTTGCATCAAATAGGTATAATTTACTAGTGCTTTTATACCCTCCACCATAGGGGGTATATTAATTTAGTCATTCCGTTTGTAACACCTCGAAATATTGCTCTAAGACCCCATAAATTATATATATATTCTAGGTCCTGGTGAAATTCGGAGTCGATCTGATCTGTCCGTCTGTTGAAATCACGCTAACTTCCGAACGAAACAAGCTATCGACTTGAAACTTGGCACAAGTAGTTTGGCTTGCGGAGCCTCTTGAAAAAGCAAAATTCATCCGATCCGGTTGAAATTTGGTTTATTTCACTACCATGCAAAAATTGGTCCGTATCAATCCATATTACATATAGCCTCCAAATAAACCGATTCCCAATCACAGAAAAATCTCGATTGCCACTCGAGCCAAAAACAAGTATATACGGCCGTAAGTTCGGCCAGGCCAAAGCTTATGTATCCTCCACCATGGACTGCGTAGAAACTTCTTCTAAACACTGCCATCCACAATCGAATTACTTGGGTTGCGGTAACACTTGCCGATGGCAAGGTATCTTAAAACTTCCTAATACCGTAATATATACCACATAGTCCATACGTGGTATATATTAAACTTAAAAAGGCCGATTAAATACGTATATAATTAAGTTTGACAAAATTTTCTATAGAAATAACATTTTGACAAAATTTTCTATAGAAATAAAATTTTGACAAAATTTTCTATAGAAATAAAATTTTGACAAAATTTTCTGTAGAAATAATTTATTTTTGGCTGGAGTGCCAACCATGATTATGAACCGATATGGACCAATTTTTGTGTGATAGGGGATCGGCTATATATAACTATAGACCGATATGGACCAATTTTGGCATGGTTATTAGCGGCCATATACTAACACCACGTTGCAAATTTGAACCGGATCGGATAAATTTTGCTCCTCCAAGAGGCTCCGGAGTTAAAATCTGGGGATCGGTTTATATGGGGGCTATATATAATTATGGACTGATATGGACAAATTTTTGAATGGTTGTTAGAGACTATATACTAATACCATGTACCAAATTTCAGCCGGATCGGATGAAATTTGCTTCTCTTAGAGGATCCTCAAACCAAATCTGGGAATCGGTTTATATGGGGGCTATATATAATTATGGACCAATATGAACCAATTTTTACATGGTTGTTAGAGACCATATACTAACACCACGTACCAAATTTCAACCGGATCGGATGAATTTTGATTCTCTTAGAGGCTCCGGAGTTCAAATCTGGGGATCGGTTTATATGGGGGCTATATATAATTATGGACCAAATTTTGCATGGTTGATAGAGACCATATACTAACACCATGTGCCAAATTTCAGCCGGATCGGACGAAATTTGCTTCTCTTTGAGGCTCAACAAGCCAAATGGGGGGATCGGTTTATATGGGGGCTATATATAATTATTGACCGATATGGACCAATTTTTACATGAGTGTTAGAGACCATATACTAACATCATGTACCAAATTTTAACAAGATCGGATGAAATATGCTTCTCTTATAGGCTCTGCAAGCCAAATTTGGGGGTCCGTTTATATGGGAGGGGGGGGGGGGGGCTATACGTAAAAGTGAACCGTTATGGCCCATTTGCAATACCATCGGACCTACATCAATAACAACTAGTTGTGCCAAGTTTCCAGTCGATAGCTTGTTTCGTTCGGAAGTTAGTGTGATTTCAACAGACGGACGGACATTCTCAGATCGACTCAGAATTTCACCACGACCCAGAATATATATACTTTATGGGATCTTAGAGCAATATTTCGATGTGTTACAAACGGAATGACAAAGTTAATATACCCCCATCCTATGGTGGAGGTTATAATAATCAACCAAAATTTTATTGCCGTAGAATATTTTGTCAAAATGTTATATTTCTATAGAAAATTTTGTCATCATTTCATGTCTTTAGGAAATTTTGTCAAAATATAATTTCTATACAAAATTTTGTCAAAAATTTATTTCTATAGAAAATTTTGTCAGAATTTTATTTCTGTAAAATATTTTGTCAAAATGTTATTTCTTTCAAAAATTTATGAAGCATTTCATAGTTGGAGAGGAATATTTTACAAAATCTTCCAAAACATCAAGAATTCTACCAATCTACCAAACAGTAAAAAATCTGTCATTTTTGGTAGACTCGTGTTCATAATTGTATATAGCCCCCACATAAAGCGACCCCCATATTTCAATTCTGGCTCTATAAGTACAGCTCAAAACTTCATATCGGTCCATAATTATTTCTTCCTTATATATACCGGTCAAGAACTGAATATATATGTATTTAATCGACCTTTCTTTTGTCTACTATATATCCCACATGGAATAACTTACAATTTAGAAGATGATGTTTAGAAGTTTTAAGACGCCTTACCATCGGCCGCAACCCAAGTAATTTAAGTGTGGATGACCGTATTTAGTAGAAGTTTCCTTTTATATGGGAGGGGGGGCTATACGTAAAAGTGAACCGTTATGGCCCATTTGCAATACCATCGGACCTACATCAATAACAACTAGTTGTGCCAAGTTTCCAGTCGATAACTTGTTTCGTTCGGAAGTTAGTGTGATTTCAACAGACGGACGGACGGACGGACGGACATTCTCAGATCGACTCAGAATTTCACCACGACCCAGAATATATATACTTTATGGGATCTTAGAGCAATATTTCGATGTGTTACAAACGGAATGACAAAGTTAATATACCCCCATCCTATGGTGGAGGGTATAATAATCTACCAAAATTTTATTGCCGTAGAATATTTTGTCAAAATGTTATATTTCTATAGAAAATTTTGTCATCATTTCATGTCTTTAGGAAATTTTGTCAAAATATAATTTCTATACAAAATTTTGTCAAAAATTTATTTCTATAGAAAATTTTGTCAGAATTTTATTTCTGTAGAATATTTTGTCAAAATGTTATTTCTATCAAAAATTTATGAAGCATTTCATAGTTGGAGAGGAATATTTTACAAAATCTTCCAAAACATCAAGAATTCTACCAATCTACCAAACAGTAAAAAATCTGCCATTTTTGGTAGACTCGTGTTCATAATTGTATATAGTCCCCATATATAACAAACCCCATTTTTCAATTCTGGCTCTATAATTACAGCTCAAAACTTCATATCGGTCCATAATTATTTCTTCCTTTTATATCCCGGTAAAGAACTGAATATATATGTATTTAATCGACCTTTCTTTTGTCTACTATATATCCCACATGGAATAACTTACAATTTAGAAGATGATGTTTAGAAGTTTTAAGACGCCTTACCATCGGCCGCAACCCAAGTAATTTAAGTGTGGATGACCGTATTTAGTAGAAGTTTCCTTTTATATGGGAGGGGGGGCTATACGTAAAAGTGAACCGTTATGGCCCATTTGCAATACCATCGGACCTACATCAATAACAACTAGTTGTGCCAAGTTTCCAGTCGATAACTTGTTTCGTTCGGAAGTTAGTGTGATTTCAACAGACGGACGGACGGACGGACGGACATTCTCAGATCGACTCAGAATTTCACCACGACCCAGAATATATATACTTTATGGGATCTTAGAGCAATATTTCGATGTGTTACAAACGGAATGACAAAGTTAATATACCCCCATCCTATGGTGGAGGGTATAATAATCTACCAAAATTTTATTGCCGTAGAATATTTTGTCAAAATGTTATATTTCTATAGAAAATTTTGTCATCATTTCATGTCTTTAGGAAATTTTGTCAAAATATAATTTCTATACAAAATTTTGTCAAAAATTTATTTCTATAGAAAATTTTGTCAGAATTTTATTTCTGTAGAATATTTTGTCAAAATGTTATTTCTATCAAAAATTTATGAAGCATTTCATAGTTGGAGAGGAATATTTTACAAAATCTTCCAAAACATCAAGAATTCTACCAATCTACCAAACAGTAAAAAATCTGCCATTTTTGGTAGACTCGTGTTCATAATTGTATATAGTCCCCATATATAACAAACCCCATTTTTCAATTCTGGCTCTATAATTACAGCTCAAAACTTCATATCGGTCCATAATTATTTCTTCCTTTTATATCCCGGTAAAGAACTGAATATATATGTATTTAATCGACCTTTCTTTTGGCTACTATATATCCCGCATGGAATAACTTACAATTTAGAATATGATTTTAAGAAGTTTTAAGACGCCTTACCATCGGCCGCAACCCAAGTAATTTAAGTGTGGATGACCGTCTTTAGTAGAAGTTTCTACGCAATCCATGGTGGAGGGAACATAAGATTCGGCCTGGCCGAACTTATACTGATTTGTTTTCGATTTTAGCGGCTAAACTCAAACTTAATACCCACCCATAGACCAAAATTAACATATCTCTTTATGGTTCTAACATACTTCTAGATTTACAATTTTAGGTGATCGGTCTAAATTGGGGCTTTACCAAAATATAAACCGATATAAACAAGATTCGACACAGATATCAAATCTGGAGACCGTTCTATATGTGGAGGCTATACCAAAATATAGGCCAATAAACACCATATTCGGTACAGGCTTACAATACATCTATAATTCTAATTTCATGCAAATCGGATGAAATCTACGTTTTCTAGAAGCCCGTTCGGGAGAACGGTTTATATGGTGTTTAGCCAAAACATGGACCGACACATCTATTTGTAGGCCCTAAATACCTCTAGATATCCAATTGCAGGCAAATCGCAAAAAACTCCGGTTTCTAGAAGTCCAAGAAGTCCCATCGGGATATCGGGATATCGGTCCATATAGGGGCTATACCAAAACATTGACCTCTACACACAATATTCGGTTCATCTATTTCCGGATCTAAAATACCTTTAAATTCTCAATTTCAGGCAAATCTTATAAAAACTACGATTTCTAGAAGCTCATGACCCCAAATCGGTGGATCGGTTTTATGGTGGTTACATCAAAACTGATATCGACCATCTTCGAACTAGCCCTGATTGCAAACAAAAAACGAATCTGCGCCAAATTTTAGGACGATAGCGCCATTATTTCAGACTGTAGCGTGATTACAAGAGACAATCAACCAGACAGACGGACTTGGACTTAGACTCGTCTTAGAATTTATCCTTGATCAAGAATATATATATATATAATTTATATAGTCGGAAATCAATTTTCCAATGTGTTACAAACAGAATGACAAACTTATTATAGCCCCATCACCATTCTATGGTGATGGAGTCTCATCGCCAAAAATGAAAAGGTGAAGCGTACAATTGCGAGATGTCCAGTTCTTCTATAAACTGGCCATCATTTGCTTGGAAGTTTTAAGTTAGATTTGCCCCATGTTGAAACTCCGGCTGATGTATACTTTCGGGTTCATACGCGTAAATCCATGATGTCATATACATATTTCGAAGCACCGCGACCGTATTTTTTGAAACATTTCTTTGGACCAATCGGCAGCTTTTTTTGAGCGATTGATAAATTGTATGGGATCCAACACGACGAAATTTTTATTGACGGTCAAATGTCTACGCAATATTGAATGTATGCTGGTCCCACTTATGTTTCCTCCATCTCACGATAGATCACATGACGATCTTGCAAATATCAATTGACGCACAGCATCACTGATTTCCATAACAACAAGTGAATTTGGACGACCCTCTCAAAATTCGTCGTGGAGTGAACCAAGACCTCGGTTGCATTTACCTTACAATCGACAAACACTGGTCCTTGACGGAGTCTCATCGCCAAAAATTGAATTATGTTCATCGATGCATTGTTGATAGGTAATCCAAGTGGAAAGTTATAAAAACTGACCGCACGAAAATGATTTAATTCCATTTTTGGGCGAGATGAATCTTTTAAGTTGCTGCAAACAACACAACTTGCGCAATTTGTTACCCACACTGGCAAGGAGCGAAGGCTCGGACTAACGACAACTATAGGACACATTCCCTCTGGGGCTTATTGGAGTCATATCGACTTGACTAACGTTAGCGAATGTGTGATGAACGTAGGTAGTCTGGTGTGGACGATTCTCGCCAAGGCTTGACATGGATCTTAGCATGTTATGTCGCAGTTACCCCAGTTTAACTACACTCTATATCTGTGAACATTCGACTGAAAAGATCCGACACCTCTGTTTTTGTATATAACCTGATAATATGCAAAAAAAAAACAACAACATTGATCTTACATGTTATCTCAACATTTCTTCCATCTTTGCTATATTTCATATCAATAGCTTTTAAATTCTTAGGTATGTCCAGCCAATTGAAAATTCTACGCGATATTTTTGGATTAAAACATTTTTTGCACATACAATGATCCCTCAACCATATCGATTCAACTTGAAGAACCTTTCCCTTAGAGTCAATTTTTATATTCAACATTATGAATTTTTACTAACGCGCTTAAATGGCTAACTTAAAATTATTATGAATTTTTAAACATATTTATATTACAATCGCAATTGAAAACATTTTAACTCGATATGATATATTTATTCAAAATCAATGGTATAATTTTTAATTATAATATAAAAAATGCGGGTATTTGAAATTCACAGTCAATTCTAAACGTTATTCATACAGAACAAATAAGAAAGAGCTTAACTCGAACGTACCCACCTATATAATACCCTAAACTCTACCTACTGTGTAACTATGCCTCCAAATTTGTTATAACCTCCACCATAGGATGGGGGCTATATTAACTTTGTCATTCCGTTTGTAACACATCGAAATATTGGTCTAAGACCCCATAAAGTATATATATTCTGGGTCGTGGTGAAATTCTGAGTCGATCTGAGCATGTCCGTCCGTCTGTTGAAATCACGCTAACTTCCGAACGAAACAAGCTATCGACTTGAAACTTGGAACAAATAGTTGTTATTGATGTAGGTCGAATGGTATTGCAAATGGGCCATATCGGTCCACTTTTACGTATAGACCCAATATAAACGGACCCTCAGATTTGGCTCGCAGAGCCTCTTGGAGGAGAAAAATTCATCCGATCCGGTAGAAATTTGGTACATGGTCTCTAACAACAATGCAAAAATTGGTGCACATCGGTCCATAATTATATATAGACCCCATATAAACCGATCACCAGATTTGGCTTGCGGAGCCTCAAAGAGAAACAAATTTCACCCGTCCGGCTGAAATTTGGTACATGATGTTGGTATATGGTCTCTAATAACCATGCAAAAATTGGCCCACATTGGTTCATAATTCTATATAGCCCCCATATAAACCGATCCCCAGATTTGGCTTGCGGAGCCTCAAAGAGAAACAAATTTCGTCCGATCCGGCCGAAATTTGGAACATGGTGTTAGTATATGGTCTCTAACAGCCGTGCCAGAATTTGTCCATATCGGCCCATAATTATATATACCCCCCTTTATAAACCGATCCCCAGATTTGGCTTGTGGAGGCTCTAATTGAAGCAAATTTCATCCAATCCGTTTATAATTTTGAACATGGTGTTAGTATATGATCTTTAACAACCGTGCCAGAATTGGTCCACATTGGTCCATAATTATATATAGCCCCCATATAAACCGTTCTCCAGATTTGACCTCCGGAGCCTCTTGGAGGAGCAAAAATCATCCGATCCGGTTCAAATTTGGAACGTGGTGTTAGTATATGGCCGCTAACAACCATACCAAAATTGGTCCATATCGGTATATAGTTATATATAGCCGATCTCCAATCACACAAACATTGGTCCATATCGGTTCATAATCATAGTTGCCACTGGTTGCCAATAATCTACCAAAATTGTATTTCTATAGAAAATTTTGTTAAAATTTTATTTCTATAGAAAATTTTGTTAAACTTTTATTTCTATAGAAAATTTTGTCAAAATTTTATTTCTATAGAAAATTTTGTTAAAATTTTATTTCTATAGAAGATTTTGTTAAAGTTTTATATCTATAGAAGATTTTGTCAAATATTTATTTCTATAGAAACTTTTGTTAAAATTTTATTTCTATAGAAAATTTTGTCAAAATTTTATTTCTATACAAAATTTTGTCAAAATTTTACTTCTATAGAAAATTTTGTAAAAATTTTATTTCTATAAAAAATTTTGTCAAAATTTTATTTCTATAGAAAATTTTGTCAAAATTTTATTTCTATAGAAAATGTTTTCAAACTGAATTATATACGTATTTAATCGATCTTTTTTATTTAATATATACCACGTATGGACTTACATACAATTTAGAAGACCGTGTTAGGAGGTTTTAAGATACCTTGCCATCGGCAAGCGTTACCGCAACTTAAGTAATTCGATTGTGGATGGCAGTGTTTAGAAGAAGTTTCTACGCAATCTATGCTTCGGCCTGGCCGAACTTACGTCTGTATATACACCCTCACAAAAAATCGCTTCTGTAACATATACTCCCAAACATATTTTGCTTCAAGCATATACATTTTTGGGTATTGTCCAAACATATATATGTTTGATCTCTACCAATATATAATATGTTTGAAAGCATATTGGTCTAAACAATATATGTTTGGGTAGTCTAATTTCCAAACATTTTGTATTTTTGCATCCAAATTCAATAATGTTGTCTTCCAAAAAACAATATGTTATTATGTGACCATATAATATGTTTGGAAGCAGTTTGCACCAAATTTTATTTATTTATTTATATATTTACAATCATAATGAATTATGAAAATAAACAGGTAATATAGGTGCTAACAACATAGGTTTTCGACCTGAATGCTCAAAATTTTGTTTCTGCCCCATTGTATATTCCCCGACATCTTTCTCACTTCCACGAGATTTTTTAGTTCTTAGCACCTTTTTCTATAATACAAACATTGTAGAAGAAATTATTCAATTTTATGATTTTTTTATTTTAATTTTACCTTTTGCCGGACGGGGATTCGAACAGCGGACCACACAGTTTGTATGGATCAAAGAAGTAGCTGATCAATTGCCCAAGGAAAAATAAAATTTTCATTTTGTAATAACAAGCAACAACCACCAACTTAATTCAATATCGCTCCCTCTTAAATAGCGCTCCAAGCTACTAAACACATATATGTTTATAGGCTATTTCTAAATTAATATATGTTTGCATCCAAGCATATTATATTTACAAACGTTTTATGTCCCAAACATAATATGTTCTAACATATTAACATATATGTCCCAAACATGTTATGCTAGTTTATGAACATTATATGCTTGCACTCAAAAATATTGTGTTTAAAAATTTGTGTTCCAAACATATAATGTTTATAGCCAAACATATGAAAAACAGTCTTTTTCATCCGTGTACTTGTTATGGCTTTTAATGCATTCTAACGCTTGTCTGAAACGTTTGACCTCAAATATTTTCCAAAATTCGCATTTTTTATAGAAAGGATTTAGCATTTTTACGACAAAATTTTAATAATTTGTATCATTTGATTAATTTCTACTTTGTTTTAACTTATTTGAAATAAAAGAAGTTAAAATTGCGTATTAAAAATACGAAGAAAAGAACGAGTTATAAAAAATTGAATTAAAAGAACTTCTTTTGTTGTTATAGTAAAGAGCAACTTTTGGAGCACATTTTTGGAAGTGCTTTTAAAGTTATGCCTTTGGAACTATTTCCAATCTTTTTTTGCTGGGTTATATAGTTGGAAATCAACATCTCGATGTGTTACAAACGGAATGGTAAATTTATTATACCCATGTATAATATATAAATCCAAACCCTTATGCTACAATATTATTAGTGCTGATATTAATTACCCAACGATATTGATAAATGGAATAGATATATTTTATAAAATTCAATTACAAAGCTCATTAGTTTTGAGTCTAGACAAACCAATAAAATGGATTATAATATGGTTGATATTAAATATAACCCTAACGGAGCGATCACTCAAGTGGACCCATTTTGGCTAAGAGATCATTGTAAATGCTCGAAATGTTTCAATTCCAAAATTAATCGGAGAATTTTCAATATTCTTGACATTCCAAAGGATTTGAAAACAAAGAAATTGAAATATTTGGAAAATGAAACTAAAGTTGAAATATTATGTAAGTTCATCTATGAAATGAAAAAAAAATAAGTTTTTAAGAATGGTTTTTTATTTTTTGTTTTTCATCATCCCAAGGGAGTGACAACCACTTTTCCAAATATGATATTGATTTCATAATTTCATCACAATTGGGTAATTTCCAAAACCCGTCTTCCAATAAAATATCTAGGACACTTTGGAATTTTTCGTTGATAAAGAAAAATCGGAGCAATTTATATTTCAATTTGGGTGAGCTATGTACATCGGAAGTTGTAGCCAAAAATTTTGTGACATCTCTGATACGCTATGGTTTGGCTTTTATCACAGCTGTTCCTCCAAATATTACCGCCACTGAGATGGCTATACGTCGCCTTTTTCCCCTTATGAAGACTTTCCATGGAGAAATGTTTTTATTTCCTGATAATTTTCTACGAAATGAAAGCACCAATTCTCAAGCCTATGTTGAACCTCATACCGATGGCACTTACTTTAGTGATCCCATGGGTCTCCAGGCTATCCATTGCATCGAAGAGCATGGAGAAGTTGGTGACATTTTTTTCAGCGATGGATTTTATATAGCCCAAAAATTGTGCCATGAAAATCCTAAAGCTTTTGAAATGCTTTCTACCATACCAGTACCTAGCCATTTCAAAAACAAAGACGAATGTCACAAATTTTCCGCACCCATTGTGAGTGTGAATCCCTTGACAAAAGATATCGATCAGCTTCGTTTCAATTCATATGATCGCTCGGTATTTAATAGCTTTCCCCAAAATAAAATGAAAGAATTCTATAGAAGTATGGAGGAATTTCTTTCGAAAGCAAATGATAATGAAAATCGTTGGCAAATAACTTTAAACCCTGGAACCATGGTAATTTTTGATAATTGGCGTTTACTACATGGTCGCTGTTCCTACATCGGACATCGGGTTTTAGCCAGGGGCTATGTTGCGCGGACCGATTTTCTTAGCAAGGCAAGAGTTATGGGAATAATTGAAAACGAAAAATCTATAATCTAGTGATATGAATCATAAAGAGATATGAATGCCTAGGGATTAAACTAAATGACCTCTTAATCTTAGAGTCACCAACACCCCGTAATTCAGTAAAAAATTATCAATTTACCATTCTTCTCCCTATCAAATCAAAATTAAAAAAAAAAAACATGTTCTAAAAACCAAAAATAAATTACTCTGGGAAAAATATTATCTCGACCATTTTATTATTATCAATTTTTGTTACACTTTTATTTTCTTACAACTAAAAAAAATTATGACTTAATGCATCGAAACGTCAATTCAAATGTTTGTCATATGATCGTGACATGACTCCAAGACATAACATTCTAGCTACTTCTCGATATGTCCTCTAATATCATGAATAAAAAAAGCAAAATACATAATAGCTAAAGCTTAAAACCTACAATGTCATAATATTATCCTCCTCATGCATGTAATTTAATTTAAGTATAAATATGAAATAAATAAATTATTAAGTAAAAAAATAACGAAAATAAAAATAAACACATACAACAATATTGCACCATAGGATGGGGGTATACTAACTTTACCCGTTTGTAACATAACACATCGAAATATTGGGAAAATTCTGAGTCGGTCTGATGATGTCCGTCCTTCGGTCCGTCTGTAGAAATCAAGGGGAACTTCCGAACGAAGCAATGTACCGGCTTTTAGGTATAGGTTAGGTTATGTTGTAAAGGATAACATAATTTTTTTTTGTTGAAATTGATGTCCACTTAGACCAGTATAGCTCCATTGTGATTCCTCGATGTGAAATTTCCATATTCTTCCTTCCGATGCGGTCCGCTTTGTCCCAGAGCTTCCTCCTGCTCGTTCTCTTTGAAAGAAATCTCAGAACAACCAACCAGAGGCCCTGATGAATGCAAGTATGTTCCTTAAGCTGCAGTCCCGCAGATCAGTGAGAGTCTGAAAGAAAAAGGAACCCAGTATCTCGTTTCTTCTAAAGGGTAAAGCTGGACACTGGCACAGGAAGTGGTACGAGTCCTCCGTAACTTCCGGGTCCAGGCACCATCTACAGATATCATCGTCTTTAAGTCTTATTCTTACCATGTGTTTCCCAAGTGTGTTATGTCCTGTTATGATACCAATCAGTGGCCGCAATTCTTCTCTGTTCATCGACATTAAAATTTCGCAGTTCCTACGTTTCTTTTCGTCCCATATCAACTTGGTTTGCTCGCAACCATTCGAAGAAACCCAGCGTCTTCGCCATAGTTCCTCTATGGCACAGACCTCTATCTTGTAACGATAACAAGATAGTGGAGGAAAAACGTCTGCTAGGACATTATTCGTTCCACGAGCGCCCTCCTTAGCCAGCACATCCGATTCCTCATTTCCTATTATCCCACACTGCCCTCGAGGAATAGAAACTTTGAGTCTTTTAGTGGAACAAATTTCATCCGATCCGGTTGAACTTTGGTATGTTCAAATATGGTAACGCTACGACTTCGACTAAGCAGTGGCGATTTTACAAGGAAAATGTTGGTATTTTGAACATTTTTGTCGAAATCAGAAAAATATATATATGGGAGCTATATCTAAATCTGAACCGATTTCAATCAAATTTGGCACGCATAGCTATAATGCTAATTCTACTCCCTGTGCAAAATTTCAACTAAATCGGAGAAATCGGAAAAAAATGGCCTCTGTGGTCATATATGTGTAAATCGGCCGAAAGCTATATATGAAGCTATATCTAAATCTGAACCGATTTCAACCAAATTTGGCACGCGTAGCTACAAAGCTAATTAAAAGATTGGCCACTGTGGACATATGAGTGTAAATCGGGCGAACTTTATATATGGGAGCTATATCTAAATCTGAACCGATTTCAATAAAATTTGGCACACTTGACTACACTACTAATTGTACTCCTAGTGCAAAATTTCAACCAAATTGGGGTAAAACTCTGGCTTCTGGGACCGTATTAGTCCATATCGGGGGATAGATATATATAGGACCTATATCTAAATCTGAACCAATTTCAATAAAATTGATTATAGTACTAATTGTTCTTCTTGTGCAAAATTTTAAGCAAATTAGGGTAAAACTCTGTCTTCTGGGGCCATATAAGTCCATATCGGGCGAAATATATATATGGGAGCTATATCTAAATCTGAACCGATTTCTTCCAAAATCAATAGCGATCTATTCTGAGCCAAAACACATACTTGTGCAAAATTTGAAGTCGATTGGACTAAAACTGCGACCTAGACTTTGATTACAAAAATGTGTTCACGGACAGACGGACGGATGGCTATATCGACTCAAGAGCCCACCCTGAGCATTTTTGCCAAAGACACCATGTGTCTATCTCGTCTCCCTCTGGGTTTTGCTAACATATGCACTAACTTACAATACCCTGTTCCACAGTGTGGCGCAGGGTATAAAAATATACCTACAAGAAATATTGATTTTAGACCTTATAAAATATATACCAATCAACTCAGACTCACGTCACCCATTGGAGCCACAGTGGTGCAATGGTTAGCGTGCCCGCCTTACATACACAAGGTCGTGAGTTCGATTCCTGCTTCCACCGAACACCAAAAAGTTTTTCAGCGGTGGATTATCCCACCGCAGTAATGCTGGTGACATTTCTGAGGGTTTCAAAGCTTCTCTAAGTGGTTTTACTGCAATGTGGAACGCCGTTCGGACTCGGCTATAAAAAAAGGAGGTCCCTTGTCATTGAGCTTAACATGGAATCGGGCAGCACTCAGTGATAAGAGAGAAGTTCACCAATGTGGTATCACAATGGACTGAATAGTCTAAGTGAGCCCGATATATCGGGCTGCCAACTAACCTATCCTAATGATTTTGGTATTGATTCCCAGCCAAAGAAGCGGAGAATCGAAGCAAAGATACTTTTAAGACAGAATTGTCTTTTAAATTTAGGTACTTAATTCTTTTAATTTATTCATTATTTTAAATATTAATTTATTCGTTTTTTTCTGTTTTTTTATTCATGCGCAATTAAAATCCTTTAAAAGCGTGTTAACGACAACTTATATTTTCAAATTCAGACTCGACTTCAATTAGAACTTATGCAATGCTCCAAGTAAAAATAGTATTAAAAATAAAGTATTGAAAAACATGTCCTATTCTTAAACGTTTTTTTGACAAAATTGTATATAGAAATGAAATGTTGACAAAATTTTCTATAGAAATAAAATTTTGACAAAATTTTCTATAGAAATAAAATTTGTTGTTGTTCTTGATCTCAGCTTAAAACCATGCATTGACTAAACTACAAGTGTAGCTTAATCAACAGAGGAAAAGTATGCTTGTCAAATTTATTTGGCCAAAGCCCTATAGACTGCAAGATGGTTGGATGTACAGCTGTTTCGGAATTACCACATTCCTCATGAGCATACTCTACTTGCAGCAACCCAAAGTGAACTACACTTGAACCTTCCGAAAAATAAAATTTTGACAAAATTTTCTATACAAATAAAATTTTGACAAAATTTTCTATACAAATAAAATGTTGGTAAAATTTCCTATAGAAATAAAATTTTGACAAAATTTTCTATAGAAATAAAATTTTGACAAAATTTTCTATAGAAATAAAATTTTGACAAAAATTTCTATAGAAATAAAATTTTGACAAAAATGTCTATAGAAATAAAATTTTGACAAAAATGTCTATAGAAATAAAATTTTGACAAAATTTTCTATAGAAATGAAATTTTGACAAAATTTTCTATAGAAATAAAATGTTGGTAAAATTTTCTATAGAAATAAAATTTTGACAAAAATTTCTATAGAAATAAAATTTTGATAAAAATGTCTATAGAAATAAAATTTTGACAAAAATGTCTATAGAAATAAAATTTTGATAAAATTTTCTATAGAAATAAAATTTTGAAAAAATTTTCTATAGAAATAAAATTTTGACAATATTTTCTATAGAAATAAAATGTTGGTAAAATTTTCTATAGAAATAAAATTTTGACAAAATTTTCTATAGAAATAAAATTTTGACAAAATTTTCTATAGAAATAAAATTTTGACAAAAATTTCTATAGAAATAAAATTTTGACAAAAATGTCTATAGAAATAAAATTTTGACAAAAATGTCTATAGAAATAAAATTTTGACAAAATTTTCTATAGAAATGAAATTTTGACAAAATTTTCTATAGAAATAAAATGTTGGTAAAATTTTCTATAGAAATAAAATTTTGACAAAAATTTCTATAGAAGTAAAATTTTGATAAAAATGTCTATAGAAATAAAATTTTGACAAAAATGTCTATAGAAATAAAATTTTGACAAAATTTTCTATAGAAATAAAATTTTGAAAAAATTTTCTATAGAAATAAAATTTTGACAATATTTTCTATAGAAATAAAATGTTGGTAAAATTTTCTATAGAAATAAAATTTTGACAAAATTTTCTATAGAAATGAAATTTTGACAAAAATGTCTATAGAAATAAAATTTTGACAAAAATGTCTATAGAAATAAAATTTTGACAAAAATGTCTATAGAAATAAAATTTTGACAAAATTTTCTATAGAAATAAAATTTTGACAAAAACGTCTATAAAAATAAAATTTTGACAAAATTTTCCATAGAAAAAAAATTTTGGCAAAATTTTCTATAGAAATAAAATTTTGACAAAATTTTCTATAGAAATAAAATTTTGACAAAATTTTCTATAGAAATAAAATGTTGACAAAATAACGTTTTGACAAAATTTTCAATAGAAATAACATTTAACAACAAGTATATACAGCAGTAAGTTCAGCCGGGCCGAATCTTAAACACCCACCACCATGAATCAAATATAATAGTTGCCGTTGAAAATTCTTCGTCGTAGCGGGTTACTTGATGATATAGACAATTTCAGGGGGTTTTATGACAAATATTCTCCCAAGTAGATGAGTTCAACCAATACGCTTCCCGAAGATAATTTAAAATTTCTTTCTATGAAGACTAGAGCAGATTCTGGATTTATAAGAACCATTTTTATTTAGGCTTTAGAGGAATCATAATCATCTCGTGTAAGTGATGAAAATGATTAAATAACGCCTTGATCTAAAATCTGTAGATTTTACTCCACATTATTTAAATGATTAGGAGAAGTAAAATCTGGAAATTGTACATTCAGTTTCAAGAAATTTTCCTGATCGGTGCGCCTTCTATGTCGGTCTATATGGCGGTTCTAGAACCTGGACCCCAAATCGGAAGACCGATTCATAAGGGGACTATATCACAATGGACTGAATAGTCTAAGTGAGCCTGAAACTTAATCGGGCTGCCACTTTAACCTGACCTAACCTTTAACCTAAGGGGGCTATATCAAAATTTTTACCGATACACAGTATATTCAACACATCTATTTGTAGCCCAGATTTTCAGTTTCAAATACATTGGATAAAAACTACGGTTTCTAGAAGCCGATAGACCAATGCACGCCATTTTCGGCACACGTATTTGTGGTCCTACAATACCTCTAGATTTCCAATTTCAGACAAATTGAATAAAAACTATGGACTCTAGAAGCCCAAGAAGTAAAATCGGAAGTTCGGTCTATATGGAGGCTATACCAAAACATTGACCGTTAATCACCATTTTCGGCACAACTCTTTATGGTCCGAAAATACCTCTAGATTTCCAATTTCAGGCAAATTGGATAAAATCTACGGATTCTAGAAGCTCAAGACCCCAAATTGGAAGGTCGGTTTATATGGGGACTATATGAAAACCCATTTCTAGTTTGTGCAAAATTTCAGCACGATAGCTTCATTATTGAAGACTGTATAGTGATTACAACCGACAGACGGACATGGTTATATCGTCTTAGAATTTCTCTCTGATCAAGAATATATATACTTTATATAGTCGGAAATCGGCATCTCGATGTGTTACAAACGGAATGACAAACTTATTATACCCCCATCTCCATTCTATGGTGGTGGGCATAAAAACAGATTTTTATACCCTCCACCATAGGATGGGAGTATATTAACTTTGTCATTCCGTTTGTAACACATCGAAATATTGCTCTAAGAACCCATAAAGTATATATATTCTGGGTCGTGGTGAAATTCTGAGTCGATCTGAGCATGTCCGTCCGTCCGTCTGTTGAAATCACACTAACTTCCGAACGAAACAAGCTATCGACTTGAAACTTGGCACAAGTAGTTGTTATTGATGTAGGTCGGATGGTATTGCAAATGGGCCATATCGGTCCACTTTTACGTATAGGCCCCATATAAATGGACCCCCAAATTTGGCTTGCGGAGCTTATAAGAGAAGCACATTTCATCCGATCCGGCTGAAATTTGGTACATGGTGTTAGTATATGGTCTCTAACAACCATGCAAAAATTGGTCCATATACGTATAGCCCCCATATAAACAGACCCCCAAATTTGGCTTGCGATTGCTCTAAAAGAAGCAAATCTCATCCGATCAGGCTGAAATTTGGTACATGGTGTTATTATATGGTCTCTAACAACCATGCAGAAATTGGTCCATATCGGTCCACTTTTACGTATAGCCCCCATATAAACGGACCCCAAATTTGCTTGTGATTGCTCTAAGAGAGGCAAATTTCATCCGATCCGACTGACCAACCATGCAAAAATTGGTCCACATCAGTCCATAATTATACATAGCCCCCATATAAACCGATCCCCCGATTTGGCTTGCGGAGCCTCTAAGAGAAGCAAATTTCATCCGATCCGGCTGAAATTTGGTACATGGTGTTGGTATATGTTCTAATGACCATGCAAAAATTGGTCCACATCGACCCATAATTATATATAGCCCCATATGAGCCGATCCCTAAATTTGACTTCCGGAGACTCTTAGAGGAGCAAAATTCATCTGATCTGGTTGAAAATTGGTACGTGGTATTAGTATATGGTCTCTAACAACCATGCAAGAATTGGTCCATATCGGTCCATAATTATATATAGCCCCCATATAAATCGATCCCCAGATTTGTCCTCCGGAGCCTCTTGGAGGAGTAAAATTCATCCGATCCGGTTGAATTTTGGAACATGGTGTTAGAATGTGGTCTCTAACAAACACGCAAGAATTGGTCCATATCGGTCCATAATTATATATAGCCCCCATATAAACCGTTCCCCAGATTTGATCTCCGGAGCCTTTTGGAGGAGCAAAATTCATCCGATCCGGTTGAAATTTGCAATGTGGTGTTAATATAAGGCCGCTAATAACCATGCCAAAATTGGTCCATATCGGTCTATAGTTATATATAGCCGATCCCCAATCACACAAAAATTGGTCCATATCGGTTCATAATGCCACTCGAGCCAAAAAAAATCTACCAAAATTTTATTTTTATAGAAAACATTGTCAAAATGTTATTTCTATAGAAAATGTTGTCAAAATTTTATTTCTATAGAAAATTTTGTCAAAATTTTATTTCTATAGAAAATTTTTTCCAAATTTTATTTCTATAGAAAATTTTGTCAAAAATTTACCTCTATAGAA
The DNA here is from genome assembly GCF_050003625.1 of Haematobia irritans. NCBI lineage: Eukaryota > Metazoa > Arthropoda > Insecta > Diptera > Muscidae > Haematobia > Haematobia irritans. Next base: position 137,951,854 of record NC_134398.1, on the reverse strand, counting down.
AATGTTGTCAAAATTTTAGTTTGTCAAAATTTTATTCCTATAGAAACTTTAAACTTAATTATATACGTATTTAATCGGCCCTTTTGTTGTTAGGAAGTTTTATGATACCTTGCCATCGGCTTCAGTAAACGTTTCTACGCATTCCATGGTGGAGGGTACAAAAGCTTCAGCCTGGCCGAACTTACGGCCGTATATCTTGTTTTTGTTAAGTTTTTTGTAAAAGTTTCTTCAAATTTTGATAGATTATTTTGGGCTCGGATAGTAACTGTCGTCACATTGCAACTGTCGTATTTACTAGCCGAACATCGGCTAGTTCAACACCCTTCATTTGTGCCTAATTTCATCGAAATCAGTTCAGATTTAGATATATGTAACCCCCATCTCGATATGTGTCTCCCGATGTTCCAAAATTTGGCCATAAAACCGTTATGTATTAACCGATGTTTGTTAAAGATGGCAAAATCTAATCTTCTGTAGTACTAATTATACCTGCAACGAATCATACAAATCAGTTCAGATTTATATATATATATATATATATATATATATATATATATATATATATATATATATATATATATATATATATATATATATATATATATATATATATATATATATATATATATATATATATATATATATATATATATATATATATATATATATCCTATATATGTATGACGGATATATACCGGATTTTTAAAAATTGGGCCTTAATAGCCTTTTTTAATAACCGATCTTTCTCAAATTTTGCTCAAGTTAACATTCTGTGGTATCAACTAAACCTGTAAAATATCATCCAAATCGCTTCAGATTTAGATATAGCTCCCATATATGTATCGCCCAATTTTCAAAAATTTGGCTCTAGTAACCTTTTTTTTTGACCATAATGCCGTCAGTTATTAAGCGATTTTGAAAGTATTTTCTTTTAAAGCAAATAAAACCAAATTTTTGATAATCGATATAACGAGTCCCTCGAAACTTTTTTATTTGCTGTTACAGAAATTTTGTTAACATCAAAAGAAACAAAGTTGTTTGTCTGAAATTTCGTTCCTCAGAAAAGAAAACTCTTCTTAGTAAATTCATTAGCATAAAAGTTCGAAAATGACTCTATGAACTTGATCTTATTTAAGGCCTATTTCACTTGCATTGTATAGCAACTCAACCCTCATCCCATGCAATTTTATTGTGTTGACAATCAAATATTGATTTAATTATAATAATGGAACGGTAATTGCACATTCTCTTTGCAGCGATGTCATCCATATTTGCAACACCAGCAGTTTAGCTGCTAAGTAAATGCAATCAACAAACACGAAATTAGTTTATTTTTAATTTGTCCCCAAGCATATTATTAAAAGGGCAAAAGCTAATTAGTAGAAAATTAAATTATGTTTCATTGACATACTATAAGTGGAAACCAAATGAGGGGAGTATAAAAACGGGTAATAACGGCTTTATTATACACTGCGGCATATATGGGTTAATTATTATACACGGAATTTGTGTCTGCAAAACCAGTCATTTTTAATCACATTTTTAATCACAAAAAAAAAAATGTTTGGAGGGATCCAATGAGTTTGATCTTCCCCAAAGAATTTTGGTAGTGATTTCGAGCCGAATATGGCAAATAGTTTTCTTTCTTGCCTTAAACCTAGGCTCTATAAAATTAAAATTAGGACACAGATGTCATTTATCAAATTTGCATTCTCATTTGACAATATGTTATGTTATACAGTGCACTCGCGGTAACGTCACCACCGCCTAACGTGAACACGCTTCTTCTTACACCAACTACTCCGTAACGCTGAAAAATATGAAATTTGACATTAAAGGCAGATTCACAATGTCAAATGCTAATTCAAATACACCTACGGAACTTTTTTTGGTGATTTAACATAGATTGGCTTTTTCGTGAATTTTAATTATTAATTTAAATTGCTTTATAATTCCATACCCACTGATATTTTTCCGATCTCTTTATACCCTAAACCACATAGTGGTCAGGGTATAAAAAGTTTGATCTGCCAAAAAATGTGCCTACCAGAAATATTGATTTTAGACCCCATAAAATATATACAGATCGACTCAGAATCACCTCCTGAGTCGATCTAGCGCTTGGTGTCCTTCCGTCGTCCGTCTGTCCATGTATTTGTTGTTCATAGGATTCCGGGCGCCATTATAAACCGATTTTTATGAAATTTGGTACAGGGACTTTTTTGGGAACAAGGATGAACGCTATTGCATTTGGAAAAAATCGGATCAAATTTAATTATAGCTCGCATATATATGTATCGCCCGATTTCGACAAATTGGGTTACGTTGCGCTTTGTTTTCTAACCGATCTTCGTCAAATTTAGCACAAAATAATCTTTTCCATCTCCCTTCAAGTCTGCAAAATTTCATCCAAATCGGTTCAGATTTAGATATAGCTCTATATACGTCTTAACTGATATTACTCAAATATTGCACAAGGTAACCTTTTGCGGTATTAATCAAACCCGCAAAATATTATACAAATTGGTTCTGATTTAGATATAGCTTCCATATATATGCATCGCTCGATTTTCCCAAATTTGGCCATAGTACTCTTATTTATTAACCAATGTTACTCAAATTTCAAATTTTGATGTACTGGCCGATCGTATGAATACATTGCTCGATTTTTACAAATTTGGATTTATTACCCACACTAATTGAACGATTTTCTCTTTTTTTTTAATAATAGGCTCAATATTAGTGTCATACTAACTCCGTAGGTGCAATATCAACTACAGCCAGTGTTGCTAGAAGTAGGGGAAATTCCCTATATATAGGGTTTTTCTAATATTTAGCGTCTTGTAGGGACGTAGGGCCACAATGTAGGTACATTTTCACTCAACACAATTTGTAATAGTTTTTACATTTGGCTCTAGAGGAGGAAATTAGAAGCCGGCAAGGTTTGATCTTTAACAACATTTACCACTAGTGCAAAAAAAATCTAACAAAATTTGAAGATTACCACAAATCTACCAAACAAATATTTCTATAGAAATTTTTGTCAAAACTTTATTCCTGTAGAAAATTTTGTCAACATTTTATTTCTATAGAAATTTTTGTCAAAATTGTATTTCTATAGCAATTTTTTTCAAAACATTATTTCTATAAAAAATTTTCTCAAAATTTTATTTCTATGGAATTTTTTCTCAACATTTTATTTCTATAGAATTTATTGTCAAAATTTTATTTCTATAGAAAAATTTCTCACAAAAATTTGTTTATAGAAATTTTTTCCAAATTTTTTTTTTATATAGATTTAACAAAAGAAGTATATACGGCCGTAAGTTCGGCCAGGCCGAAGCTTATGTACCCTCCACCATGGATTGCGTAGAAACTTCTACTGAAGACTGTCATCCACAATCGAATTACTTGGATTGCGGTAACACTTGCCGATGGTAAGGTATCTTAAAACTTCCTAACACCGTAATATATACCACATAGTCCATATATTAAACTAAAAAAGGCCGATTAAATACGTATATAATTAAGTTTAAAGTTTCTATACAAATAAAATTTTGACAACATTTTCTATAGAAGTAAAATTTGGAAAAAATTTTCTATAGAAATAAAATTTGGAAAAAATTTACTATAGAAATAAAATTTTGACAAAATTTTCGTTAGAAATAAAATTTTGACAAAATTTTCTATAGAAATAAAATGTTGACAAAATTTTCTATAGAAATAAAATTTTGACATAATTTTCTATAGAAATAAAATTTTGACAAAATTTTCTATAGAAATAAAATTTTGACAATGTTTTCTATAAAAATAAAATTTTGGTAGATTATTTTTGGACCGATATGGACCAATTTTGGCATGGTTATTAGCGGCCTTACACTGAAAAAAATATTGTCGTGAGGTCAAAGATTTCATGCCTTTAAAATACGAATGCAAAATTTGCTTAGCATAGAAGACGCATTTCTCTAATCTAAAGTTATTTTCCTTGTCCAAAAGTCGATAAACTTTTCAATGAAGACGTCTTGTCCTTATAATTAAGTGATTTCACTTAAAAATGGGTATCATAACATGAAAGAAAAAATGTTTGGGCTAAGGTCAACTTGACTTTAATAATTCAGAAAAATTCTTTAAATTTAATGAAATTGTCTTTAAATTTGTTGACTTTTTGCATCTTGACTACAAAGCAAAAAATCGTTCAAAATATAGGATATGTTTTTCAACACTTTATTTTAAAGACGTTTTTTACTAGAAACATACCATAATTTTTACTGGAAGTCGAGTCTTAATTTGGAAAATTAAGTTGTTGTTAACTCGTTTTTAAAGGACTTTGATAGCATATAAAGAAAAAAGCTGAAAAAGCGAAAAATTAAAATTTGCTTCCTAGAAGCAAATACACAAAACCCAAATTTAAAAGAGAATTGTGTCTTAAAAGTATCCTTACTTGTATTCTCCGCGTCTTTGGCTCGGAATCAATACCAAAATTTTTAAAGTAAAGATAAAATCTTTGGAAACGGGCATGCTTTTTTTCAGTGTATACTAACACCACGTTGCAAATTTCAACCGGATCGGATGAATTTTGCTCCTCCAAGAGGCTCCGGAGTACAAATCTGGGGATCGATTTATATATCGATTTATATGGGGGCTATATATAATTATGGACCGATATGGACCAATTCTTACATGGTTGTTAGAGACCATATACTAACACCACGTACCAAATTTCAACCGGATCGGATGAATTTTGCTCCTCTAAGAGGCTCCGGAGTTCAAATCTGGGGATCGGCTTATATGGGGGCTATATATAATTATAGACCGATATGCATGGTCATTAGAGACCATATACTAACACCATGTACCAAATTTCAGCCGGATCGGATGAAATTTGCTTCTCTTAGAGCAATCGCAAGCCAAATTTGGCGGTCCGTTTATATGTGGGCTATACGTAAAAGTGGACCGATATGGCCCATTTGCAATACCATCCTACCAACATCAATAACACCTACTTGTGCCAAGTTTCAAGTCGATAACTTGTTTCGTTCGGAAGTTAGCGTGATTTCAACACACGGACGGACGGACGGACGTACATGCTCAGATCGACTCAGAATTTCACCACGACCCAGAATATATATACTTTATGGGGTCTTAGAGCAATATTTCGATGTGTTACAAACGGATGGGGGGATATCCCCATCCTATGGTGGAGGGTATAAAAATTACTATTTTTGGTAGAATTCTACCAACTGTGGCAACCGTGGAGGCAAGACAAATTTATTTTCTAGGTTATATACGTTGCATTTTCATGTTTTAAGATAATAAAGTACTTTGTTTTGTAAAATTTGTTTTAATTTAACGAAAAATATTGTAGGGAAAATTGTTTGAGAATGTATGGGAATGTAGGGAACTTTTTTTGTCCTTGTAGGGTAAACCGAACATTTTCCCTGGCAACACTGACTATGAACTATAGTCACATTGAGACAAAGCACCCATAAATATGTACCCCTTAATTTTCTTAAATATGCAACTGCGGTTTATCTCCCATACCTATATCAATGTAACCCCACAAATGCTTATGATTACTAATTCAGTAAGAGTGGTTTAGGGTATGATATAGTCGGCCCCGCCCGACTTTCTACTTTACTTACTTGTTTGTCTAATATATACACCGCGTGGACTAATGTTAACAAGTTTTAAGATACCTTGCCATCGGCAAGTTTTACCACAACTCAAATAATTCGGTAGTGGATGACAGTCTTTAGTAGAAGTTTCTACGCAATCCATGGTGGAGGGTACATAAGATTCGGCCTGGCCGAACTTAAGGCCGTATATACTTGTTATGAATAATAGAATATGAAGCAGATAGTTCAGGCTGCTGCAATAATCTAACCCAACCTACCCCAAACATATACATTTTTGCCGTCACAGATCAGTATTACAAAAGATGATAAACAACAAAATTCATAGATCGCTTTATTGAAATCTACCTAGGAAGAAATGTCTCATACCTTATTTTATTTTTTAAATTTCATTTCATTTCGTTTGTTTTCATTTGCAATTCTAAATCAATCAAAAATTTGACACTTTTAATGCTCAACAAAGGCACTGTTGCAAATAGAACGCATACTAATTGCAATTAAATAACAACAACAAAGACGCATAATAATTCATCAACATTAAATGTTAGTAACAAATTAGTAATCGCATGGTATCACACAAACTGTATATGGAGCTTTAGCAAACAAAAAAGGCTAAAAACCCCATAACATGTTTGATGCATTTATTCAAGCTAGACTCGAGAAAGAACAAATGGACATATAAAAGTCATTAATGCATCTTGGACAGGTGAACAGAATACTTAGGTCGAGCATCAAGTGCACTTCGAAGCGGTGTTTTGCGGGTTTATTTTTTAAGAAGAAAATCCAAAAATTTATACAAAGCGCTCGTTTAATAATAGGCAGTGATAGCTTACGAAATACGAAAAAATGCAATAAATCAAAGTCAATTAATAACACAAGAAATATAAGACCACAAAGTGCAATACAATTGGTTTTTATTGTAAAAAAAATAATTAATTAATATACAGTCAATAATTGAGTCTGACTTAGATTGGAAAAACCCCCCTTACGAAGTGTAAAAGCGGATGTTATTAAAGATTCTTAAAAGTGACTCATTAACCGATATTTGAAAACTAAAATCTAAACAATATAAAAATTATGAAATTATTGCATGCATTGTTAATTCTTTTGTGTTTAAAAGCAAAAAATTGTAAGTTGTTTTTAAAAGTGCAATTTAAAAAAATATAAATATCCTCCATAATTTCCAGTATCTTTGGCCTGTAATGATGCTAGGGAAATTGATTATCATAATGACTATAATGATCATTATGATGATGGTGATGTTGCCTCATATGGTCTAAGTGAATTGCGAGAACCAGGCGTTCATGAGAGAGTCCATTTCCCCGATGAGGATGATGATGCTGATTTTCATGAATGGAATAAATGTGATCAGTATTTGAGTAAACCTCGTGGATTAAAAAAATATTTGGATTTTTCATTTTTGAGGAAATTTTTCCGTAATCTTGTACCATTTGCCATGCCTAAGTTGCAAATGAATTTCTATTTGTTTAAGCGAAATTTTCCAGATTGCGGTCGTGAAATCAATATGGATGATGACTCAATTTATACTTCCGGACTCAATGCATCACATCCTACTAGGTATGTATTTAACATTGTTGACACCACAATACATAGTTGGTAAATTAGTCAACAAAAACACAGCTGAATTTGGCCGCGCTCAAACGAAGTGAAATTGATTAATTCAATTTTCAACTATTTTTATACCCTTCACAACTAATACGTTTGTGAATTTGTATATAACGCCAAGAAGCACTAGATGTAGACCAATCCTTTAGTATACCGATCGCCTTAGAATTAAATTTTGACTCGATTTAGGGATGTCCGTCTATCTGCTCATGTATTTTTGTGTGCAAAGTACAGCTCGGGTGTATGGGTACAACCAGAAAAAAAGCGACTCTAATGCCAACTGAACTTTATTTTAGTTCATGAAGATTAGTTAATTTTAGTTAAATTTTGCACAATATGAGTAAATGTTCCTTATTTGAATAATTTTTCGCTAACTTTAATGACGTGAACTAAAAATAAGAAAAAAAAGTTGTATACAAATATAGTGCACAATTTTACTAAAAAATAAAATAGTTCATATTTTCCTAAAATGGCAGAAGTTTGCTTAAATTGAGTTCATAAGTCTCTCAAATGAGTAAATTTTACACAAATTGTACCTGTCTCGAACTTCGTACAGCGCTAAAGACATTTTAACAATTTTTAAATCCAATTTTTTCTTCCAACATATGAAATTTTCTTAAACAACAGAAAAAAATTAATTATTTTTAAAAAATTTTCTTCAATTTGACAAAAAGTATTAACTTATTTGTAACATGTTGCAATTAGAAAACTATTTTAGTTAAAATTTTCTAAAATAAACCTACATTTTCTTCCACGGTGGGGTCACTTTTTTTTTGGGTGTATAAATTCAAATTTGTGAAAATCGGACAAATCTAACAACGATCGGCTAATACATCAACATTTGAAATTTGAGTAACATTGGTAAATAAAGAAGTATATACGGCTGTAAGTTCGGCCAGGCCGAACCTTATGTACACTCCACCATGGATTGCGTAGAAACTTCTGCGAAAGACTGTCATCCACAATCAAATTACTTGCGTTATGGTAATACTTACCGATGGCAAGATATCTTAAAACTTCTTAACATCGTTTTCTAAATTTTGAGTTAGTCCATACGTGGTATATATTAGACAAAAAAGGTATGTTTGGTTAAGTCTACAAATAATTACGAATCGATATGGACTTTTGCACGGTACTTAGATAGCCAGAATTGAAATATGGGGGTCGCTTATATGTGGGCTATATACAATTATGAACCTGATATAGACATATTTTTGTGTGATTGGGGATCTATTTATCTGAGAGTTAGGCATGGTTGTTAACGGCCATATTCTAGCACAATGTACCAAATTTCAACGGACTCGGATGAAATTTGCTCCTCCATGTGGCTCCAAAACCAAATCTCGGGATCGGTTTATATGGGGGCTATATATGATAATGGACTGATATGGACCACTTTTGGCATGGTTGTTAAATATCATGTACTAACATCACGTACCAAATTTCAACCGAATCGGATGAATTTTGCTCTTCCAAGGGGGTCCGGAGGTCAAATCTGGGGATCGGTTTATATGGGGGCTATATATAATTATGGATCGATTTCGAAAAATTTTGCATACCAAATTTCAACCGAATCGGTTGATTTTGCTCTTCCACGAGGCTCCGGAGGTCAAATCTGGGGATCGGTTTATATGGGGGCTATATATAATTATGGACCGATGTGGACCAATTTGTGCATGGTTGTTAGAGACTATATACCAACACCATGTACAAACTTTCAGCCAGATCGGATTTGGCTCCGCAAGCCAAATCGGGGTGATCGGTTTATATGGGGGCTATATATAATTATGGACCGATGTGGACCAATTTTTGCATGGTTGTTAGAGACCATATACTAACACCATGTACCAAATTTCGGATGAAATTTGCTTCTCTTAGAGGATCTGCAAGCCAAATTTGGGGGTCCGTTTATATGGGGGCTATAAGTAAAAGTGGACCGATATAGCCCATTTGCAATACCATCTGACCTACATCAAGAACAACTACTTGTACCAAGTTTCACGTCGATAGCTTGTTTCGTTCGGAAGTTAGCGTGATTTCAACAGACGGACGGACATGCTCAGATCGACTCAGAATTTCACCACGACCCAGAATATATATACTTTATGGGGTCTTAGAGTAATATTTCGTTACAAACGGAATGACAAAGTTAATATACCCCATCCTATGGTGGAGGGTATAATAAAGAACAAAGTTTCAAATCTCACAAGTGGTTATTATACCCTTCACCACTACTGTGGTACAGGGTTTGTGCATTTGTATGTAACGCCACGAAGGAAAAGTCTGAGGCCCACCGTTTAGTATACCGATCGTCTTAGAATTAAATTCTGAGTCGATTTAGCGATGTCCGTCTGTCTGTCCGTCCGTCTGTCTGTCCGTCTGTCTGTCTGTCTGTTGGTGTATTTTTGTGTGCAAAGTACAGCTTGCAGTTTTAGTCCGATTGTCCTAAAATTTGGTATAGTGTCCTGTTCCGGCTCAGAGACGATCCCTATTGATTTTGGAAAAAATCGGTTCAGATTTAGATATAGCTGCCATACATATTTTTCACCGATTTGGTCATAATTGGCGTATATATCAACCGATCTTCCTCAAATTCCGTACATCCGAATATTTTACGAGTCTCGAAAAACTTGCAAAATATCATCCAAATCGGTTCAGATATAGATATAGCTCCCATATATAGCTTTCGCCCGATTTACTCTCATTTGCCCACAGAGGCCAATTTTGTGCTCCGATTTAGTTGAAATATTGCATAGGGAGTAGAATTAGCATTGTAACTATGCGTGCCAAATTTGGTTGAAATCGGTTCAGATTTAGATATATCTCCCATATATAGCTTTCGCCCGATTTACACTCATATGACAACAGAGGCCAATTTTTAACTCCGATTTAGTTGAAATTTTGCACAGGGAGTAGAATTAGCATTGTAGCTATGCGTGCCAAATTTGGTTGACATCGATTCAGATTTAGATATAGCTCCCATATATATGTTTTTTCTGATTTCGACAAAAATGGTAAAAATATCAACATTTTCCTTGTTAAATCGCCACTGCTTAGTCGAAAAGTTGTAAAAATGACTCTAATTTTCCTTGACTTCTAACACATATGTATCGAGCGATAAATCATAAATAAACTTTTGCGAAGTTTCCTTAAAATTGCGTCAGATTTAAATGTTTCCCATATTTTTTTACAAAATTGTGTTCCACCCTAGTGCATTAGCCAACTTAAATTTTGAGTCTATAGATTTTGTAAAAGTCTATCAAATTCTGTCCAAATCGAGTGATATTTAAATGTATGTATTTGGGACAAACCTTTATATATAGCCCCCAACACATTTGACGGATGTGATATGGTATCGAAAATTTAGATCTACAAAGTGGTGCAGGGTATAATATAGTCGGCCCCGCCCGACTTTAGACTTTCCTTACTTGTTTGATATCATTTTGGTAGTACTCCTTCGGTTTTGCCTCAAAATAGGCCTCAGTTTCGGCGATCACCTCTTCACTGCAGCCAAATTTTTTCCCTGCGAGCATCCTTTTGAGGTCTAAGAACAAGAAAAAGTCGCTGGGGCCAGATCTGGAGAATACGGTGGGTGGGGAAGCAATTCGAAGCCCAATTCATGAATTTTTGCCGTCGTTCTCAATGACTTGTGGCACGACGCCTTGTCTTGGTGGAACAACACATTGTTCTTCTTCATATGGGGCCGTTTTGCCGCGATTTCGACCTTCAAACACTCCAATAATGCCATATAATAGTCACTGTTGATGGTTTTTCCAGTCCATTACTTTGCCAGCGGACTTTTGAGTCTTTCCACGCTTCGGAGACGGTCGCTGTCCACACAGCCGACTGTCGATTGGACTCAGGAGTGTAGTGATTGAGCCATGCTTCATCCATTGTCACATATCGACGGAAAAACTCGGGTGTACTACGAGTTAACAGCTGCAAACACCGCTCAGAATCATCAACACGTTGTTGTTTTTGGTCAAATGTGAGCTCGCGCGGCACCCATTTTGCACAGAGCTTCCGCATATCCAAATATTGATGAATGATATGACCAACACATTCCTTTGATATCTCTGCCTCTGCTATCTCGACCAACTTCATTTTACGGTCATTCAAAATCATTTTTTTGATGTTTTCGTCGGTAACCACCTCTTTCGGGCGTCCACTGCGGTCACCGTCCTCCGTGCTAATTTCACCACGCTTGAATTTTGCATACCAATCAATTATTGTTGATTTCCCTGGAGCAGAGTCCGGAAACTCATTATCAAGCCTAGTTTTTGCTGCCACGAAAACACGAAATTCCTTTTTTCCATTTTTTGACAAGAACAAAAGTTGCTTCACAAAAGACGCTCTATCTCACAAACTAATTGACTTTGAGACGTCAAATTTTGATATAAATCATTTGAAGGTTGGTACTATATAAAATATAAAAATAATATGCATTTAATACTACACTGAAAAAAAATATTGTCGTGAGGTTAAAGATTTCATGTCTTTAAAATACGAATACAAATTTTGCTTAGCATAGAAGACGGATTTCTCTAAAATAAAGTTATTTTCCTTGTCCAAAAGTCGATAAACTTTTCAATGAAGTCGTATTGTCCTTATAATTAAGTGATTTGACTTAAAAATGTGTATCTTAACATGAAAGAAAAAATTTATAGGCTAAGGTCAACTTGACTTTAATAATTCAGAAAAATTCTTTAAATTTAATGAAATTGTCTTTAAATTTGTTGTCTTTTTGCATCTTGACTACAAAGCAAAAAATCGTTCAAATATAGGACATGTTTTTCAAAACTTTATTTTAAAGTAGTTTTTTACTTCAAACATAGCATAATTTATACTGGAAGTCGAGTCCTAATTTGGAAAATAAAGTTGCCGTTAACTCGTTTTTAAAGGACTTTGATAGCATATGAAGAAAAAAAGCTGAGAAAGCGAAAAATTAAAATTTGCTTCCTAGAAGCAAGTACACGAAACCTAAATTTAAAAGAGAATTGTATCTTAAAAGTATCCTTACTTGTATTCTCCGCTTCTTTGGCTCGGAATCTATACCAAATTTTTTAAAGTAAAGACAAAATCTTTGGAAATGAGTATGCTTTTTTTCAGTGTAGCGACGCCATCTATGTGTCAGACCGGGGACTTATCAGCCAACCTGCTATAATATTGTCGGCCCCGCCCAACTTGTTTTTACTAACATTTTGTTGAACCCCACACTGAAGAAAATATTGACCTAATATGGAATATTATGCAACTTAAATTTTAGGACTCGAAATTTACGCAATGCTAAGGACAATATTCTTTAAAATAATGGCATTTTAATTAATAGAAAGTTTATAATCCTTGCTTCAAAAATTTTTTTCATTAAATTTAGGACACAAATCTTGAAATTTTGCGTCCCTCTGTTGAAGTTGTAGATCTTTGAAGTAAGGCAAATGTTTCTTAAAATAAAGAAAAACATTTTTAATTTAAAGAAATCGTCTTTAACTCGACTGACATATTGCATTTTCAAATTTAAGATAAAACTGCTTCAAATATAGGATAAGACTTATTTTAAGGGTTTGCATCTTTGTTTAAAGTTTTTTTAGCATTAAGAAACCAGTTTTTACTTTGAAGTACTTGGCATAATTTGGATTTTGAAACTGGAATTTGTTTGTACATGAATACCTTTATTAATATATCGCAAACAGAGAATAAAAATTCGATGAATGAGATCTGTATCCAATTTTACATTTATCGATCCTAGATTTAAAGCCAGGGAGATCCCTAAAAAATGTCTTTATTTTAAAGAAGCCGCATCTTTGGCTCGGAATCAAAACTAAAATCCTTAAAGGAAGGTCAAAATCTTTGAATCCCATTAAACTTTTTTTTTTTGAGTGCAGTGCTTTAACCGACTTAAATTTTAACTCTGTAGATTTTGTAGAAGTCTAACAGAAGTCAGATTTAAATGTATGTATCCAACACATTTGACGGATTTGATATAGTATCAAAAATGTGGGTTTAATATTGTCGAACCAGCCCGACTTTAGACTTTCTTGACTTGTTTTATGTTAACATCATTTTTATTTTGTTATTTTTTGCGTATATTTTTTTGTAAATATACAAATTTTCCCTTAAAAATGAACCAAAATTAAAACATATCATAATTTGTAAAACTTTCTCAAAACAAACTTCATTGGAAGTGAAAAATTCAAAAGGCACAGGTTCAAATTCCAGCCGAGATGAATTTTGTAATGTTATTTTTATTATTTTTTTACTTTTTATACCCTCCACCATAGGATGGGGGGAAACGGAATGACAAGGTTAATTCCGTTTGTAACACATCGAAATATTGATCTAAGACCCTATAAAGTATATATTTATATTCTGGGACGTGGTGAAATTCTGAGTCGATCTGAGCATGTCCGTCCGTCCGTCCGTCTGTTGAAATCACTCTAACTTCCGAACGAAATAAGCTACCGGCTTGAAAATTGGCACAAGTAGTTGTTATTGATGTAGGTCGGATGGTATTGCATAGGGGCATATCGGTCCACTTTTACGTATAGCCCCCATATAAACGGACCCCCAAATTTGGCTTTCGGAGCCTCTACGAAAAGCAAATTTCATCCGATCCGCCTGAAATTTGGTACATGGTGTTAGTATATGGTCTCTAACAACCATGCAAAAATTGGTTCACATCGGTTCATAATTATATATAGCCCCCATATAAACCGATCCCCCGATTTGGCTTGTGGAGCCTCTAAGAGAAGCAAATTTCATCCGTTCCGGCCCAGATTTGACGTCCGGATCACCTTGGAAGAGCAAAATTCTTCCCATTCGGATGAAATTTGGTACGTGATGTTAGTATATGGTATCCAACAACCATGCAGGAATTGGTTCCTATCAGTCCATAATTATATATAGCTCCCATATAAATCGGTCGCCAGATTTGACCTCCGGTGCCTTTTGGAGAAGCAAAATTCATCCGATCTGGTTGAAATTTGGTACGTGGTGGTAGTATATGATATTTAACAACCATACCAAAAGTGGTCCATATCAGTCCATAATCATTTATAGCCCCCATATAAACCGATCCCGAGATTTGGTTTTGGAGCCTCTTGGAGGAGTAAATTTCATCCGAGTGAGTTTAAATTTGTGGATGACAGTCTTTCGTAGAAGTTTCTACCCAATCCGTGGTGGAGGGTACATAAGATTCAGCCTGGCCGAACTTACGGCCGTATATACTTGTTAATATTATATTCTTTTTTGTAAAATTTAATTGTCCAAAACTTAAATTTTCACCTAAAATAACCTAATTGTGTACTTTCTAATACTTATCGAAAAGGACAGCATCAGAAGTGGAAAGAGATCGATAGGAGATCCCGGAATGCGCTTTAAAAGATATGTTTGTGAATTTCTCCAAAATTACTGCATCGGAAGTGAAAAACAAAATCCATTTGTGGAACAACTTCCGTTTTTTTTGCTGCACGCAGAGAAGGACTATGATCACCTCAAACATGTTTCAAGAGCAAAATGTTATTTTTGTATGGTGACCGTGTAACATGTTTGTCACTAAAATGTTATTTTCTCGTCAAATATAACCTGCTTGCCGAAATGAGATACATGATTTCCGAGAAAATAACATGGTTGCGAAAACCATGTTACATGGTCACCACCCAAAAATAACATTTTGCTCTTAAAACATGTTTGAGGTGATCATATTCCTTCTCTGGGTGTGGTGAGGTGATACATATATATGGGAGTTATATCTAAATCTGGACAGATTTGGATGGTATTTTACATGTTTTGCAAGTAAATTGCATGAGTTAATTTAAAAAGAAATAGATAATTTTCTGGCCACATACCAAAAGCTGAACATTCCTTTTCGCCTTATGTTAAGATTAAGACAAGCGGGAAATCCCAAGGTTCCCCGTCTCCAAGCAAGTATACTTATTGAGGTACTTAATTTTAATCACAAAATTAAGTTTTTTTGTAACACTATAAAGTAAATTGATACAGAATAATTAGTTCCTATCGATTCAGACGCTTCTGAGCTAACTCAAAAAAAATAAAAATTCTTAATGAACACTACCATTTTCTCTTTCCAGGATCATCATTCATGGTTGGATGAGTCAATCACGTGGTTCCTTCAATTTAGATGTTAAAAATGCCTATCTCAAGAGAGGCGATTATAATGTCATAGTTGCCGATTGGAGTGCCAATGCTGCGAATATCAATTACTTTCGAGTGGTGCGACTTATCGAAGCTTTTGGAGCATATTTGGCAAGATTTACTCAATTTTTGTATGAAAGAGGCAAAGTTAACTATAATGACATTTACTTAATTGGTCATTCTCTGGGTGCTCAAATTGCTGGAGCAGCAGGAAAACGAAGTTGGCCTAAACGTTATAACACTATATTCGCTTTAGATCCAGCTGGACCAAAATTTCGTAGACGTCCCACCGAATTTCGTATAGATCCCACAGATGCAAAGTATGTCGAGAGTATACAGACAAGTCGCAATTTGGGTTTCCTAGAACCCACAGGAAATGCCACATTCTATCCAAATTATGGAAATTATCAAAGAAAATGCTATTACGTTGGTTGCTCTCATATACGGGCCTATCGAATGTTTGCCGAATCTATAATATCGGACAAAGGATTTTGGGGCATACGCTGTCGAAGTCGAAAACCCAAATGGGATTGTGATAGTATGGATGCCAGAGAATATCGAATGGGTGGTGAACCATCACAACCAAAGGCGGGATTGTTTTATGTTAAAACACGTGCCAAGCCTCCATATGCTTTGGGGAAAATTTCTATGAATGATATGTGAAACATTTACAGTGAATATTGGGAACAATGTGAAATTATGCCAAAGTGGGATTTGTGCTTGAAATTAAAAGAGACTGAAGGGCAATTTTTAATAAATTTTTAAATTATTTTTAATAAATTTAATTAACATTAATTTGTTTTTTTTTTTTTTTAATTTTTATATTAGAACTCATGCTTTCAAAATTGGCCTTGAAACAATCGTTGATCATTGCATGGGCTGAAAAAATAGGTACCTTATTTCTTACCATACTACCATCTCATAAAAGTCTTTTGCGTTCCAGAAGGTATGAAGTACCCAGCAAAAATTTTTGAAAATCGTTCTAAAGATACAACTTTATTCTTTATTTTAATTACACACGAAGTTCTTGTAATTCAATTTTTTATAACACGCGTTTTTTTTCACATTTTTAATGGGTAATTTAAACCTAGTTTTTCAATGCAAATTTTTGGAAATATTTGAGGTCCAACGTTTCATACAAATCATAAACAAGTATGTACGGCCGTAAGATCGGCCAGACCGAAGCTTATGTACCCTCCACCATGGATTGCGTAGAAACTTCTTCTAAACACTGTCATCCACAATCGAATTACTTAAGTTGTATATATTAAATAAAATAAAAAAAGATCGATTAAATACATATATAATTCAGTTTGACAAAATTTTCTATAGAAATGAAATGTTGACAAAATTTTCTATAGAAATAAAATTTTAACAAATTTTTTTATAGAAATAAAATTTTCACAAAATTTTCTATAGAAATAAAGTTTTGACAAAATTTTCTATAGAAATGAAATTTTATTTAGAAACCATATACCAACACCACGTACCCAATTTCAGCCGGATCGGCTGAAATATGCTTCTGTTAGAGGCTTCGAAAGCCAAATCTGAGGGTGCATCAATAAAAACTATTTGTGCCAAGTTTCAAGTCGATAGCTTGTTTCGTTCGGAAGTTAGCGTGATTTCAACAGACGAACGGACGGACGGACATGCTTGGATCGACTTAGAATTTCACCACGACCCAGAATATATATACTTTATGGGGTCTTAGAACAATATTTCGATGTGTTACAAAGGGAATGACAAAGTTAATATACCCCCATCCTATGGTGGAGGGTATAAAAATGATAAAAATTATTTATTTGACAAAATATCACAGAATTTTTTAGTTCACACATAAAATTCGGATCATACCTTAAATTCAGTGCAACGGCCGTTGAAATGGTGGAAATCCGTCCTATGACAAGCCCATGTTAATTCCCCAATTTCGCACCACTTCCGATGCCTCTTTCACTGGGTAGTTCGGCCCAGTTCTACTCCATTAAATAAAGCAAACAAACGCCATGTTTCTCTTCAATGTGCAGGCCATCTTCTTCATTTAAATATTGTATTAAAACTGGTAACTCTACGTGTCTCCTAATCTGTACATTGGGGCAATATGTAAGCACAAAACAGTTTCTTAGCTAATAATAAGTATATATGGCTGTCAGTTCGTCAGGGCGAATCCTATGGACCCTCCAACATGGATTCGATTCATAATCGAATTACTTGTGTTGTGCTTACAGTTGCCGATGGTGAGGTATAGTTTTATTTTGAACATATCTTTTAAAGTTAGTCCATATGAGGTCTATGATAAATAATAAAAGAGCTCTTTTATTCTGTTTATTTCTATAGAAAATTTTATCAAAAATTTTATTTCTATAGACAATTTTCCCAAAATTTAATTTCTATAGAAAATTTTAATAAAAATTTCTATAAAAAATTTTATTAAAATTTTATTTCTATAGGAAATTTGGCTAAAATTATATTTCTATAGAAAACTGAAGTACATCTTAGCTAGAGGGGAATATTTTGTTAAATCTACAATTTTTGATTAAATTCTACCAAATAATTATTTACCGATATGGACCAATTTTGGCCTGTTGAGCGCACATCACGTATATAATTTCAAATCTACAAAAAAAAATCTGATTCAATCACGAAATTAATTGACCCCATAAAATATATACCGATCGACTCAGAATCACCTCCTGAGTCGATCTAGCGCTTGGTGTCCGTCCGTCCGTCTGTCCATGTATTTGTTTTTCGCAGGATTCCGGTCGCAATTATTAACCAATTTTGATGAAATTTGGTACAGAGTGTTTTTGGGCACAAGGACGAACGCTATAGAATTTGGAAGAAATCGGATCAAATTTAGATATAGCTCCCATATATATGTATCGCCCGATTTCAACAAATGGGGTCACGTTGCGTTTTATTAATCTCCGATTGTCGACAAATTTGGCACAAAGTAATATTTTTCATCACTCTTCAAGTCTGCGAAATTATATCGAAATCGGTTCAGAATTAGATATAGCTCTCATATATATGTATAGCCCGATTTTCCCAAATTTGGCCATAAAACCCTTATTTATAAACCGATCTTACTTAAACTTTGCTTACTATAATATTTTATAATACTAGCAATATTTGCAAAAAATCATGGAGATCGGTTCAGATTTAGCTATATCTCCCATATGTAAGTATCGCCCGATTTTCCCAAATTTGGCCATAAAACACTTATTTATCAACCCATCTTACTAAAATTTGACATAAGGTAACCTTCTATGGTATCAACTAAACCTGCAAAATATTATCCAAATCGGTTTATATTTAGATATAGCTCCCATATATATGTACCGCCCGATTTTTTCTAAATTTGGCCCTAAAACCCTTATTTATAAACCGATCTTACTTAAAGTTGGCTAAATGTAATCTTCTATAGCACTAACTGTATGTGCAAAATTTCATCGAAATCGGTTCAGATTGAGATATAGCTCCCATATATATGTATAGCCCGATTTTGCCAAATTTGGCCATAGAACCCTTATTTATTAACCGATCTTACTAAAATTTGACACAAGGTAACCTTCTATGGTATTAACTAAACCTGCAAAATATCATTCAAATCGGTTCAGATTTAGCAATAGCTCCCATATATATGTACCGCCCGATTTTTCTAAATTTGGCCGTAAAACCCTTATTTATAAACCGATCTTACTTAACGTTGGCTAAATGTAATCTTCTATAGCACTAACTGTATGTGCAATATTTCATCGAAATCGGCTCAGATTGAGATATAGCTCCCATATATTTGTATAGCCAGATTTTCCCAAATTTGGCCATAGAACCCTTATTTATTAACCGATCTTACTCAATGTTGGCTAGATCCAGTCCTCTATAGTACTAGCGGTATGCGCAAAATTTCATATAGCTTCCATATATGTATCGCCCGATTTTGAAAAAATTGCCCCTAATAACCTTATGTTTGACCATAGAGGCCTCATTTCTGAACTGATCTCACTCAAATTTTGCACAAGGTAACTTTTTGTGGTATTAATTTTATGCAAATTTGTTCAGATTTAGATAGAGCTTCCATATATAACATATGCAACGCTCGATTTTCCCAAATTGGGCCATAATACTCTTATTTATTAACCAATGTTACTCAAATTTCAAATTTTGACGTACTACCGATCGTATTTATACGTACTTGTAGGTCTTACATAAGAATATTGCTCGATTTTTACAAATTTTTTTAGGTGCAATATCAACTACAGCCAGTGTTGCTAGAAGTAGGGGAAATTCCCTATATGTAGTTTTTATACCCTCCAACATAGGATGGGGGTATATTAACTTTGTCATTCCGTTTGTAACACATCGAAATATTGCTCTAAGACCCCATAAAGTATATATATTCTGGGTCGTGGCGAAATTCTGAGTCGATCTGAGTATGTCCGTCCGTCCGTCTGTTGAAATCACGCTAACTTCCGAACGAAACAAACTATCGACTTGAAACTTGGCACAAGTAGTTGTTATTGATGTAGGTCGGATGGTATTGCAAATGGGCCATATCGGTCCACTTTTACGTATATTTACGTATAGCCCCCATATAAAAGGACCCCCAAATTTGGCTTGCTGGGACTCTAAGAGAAGCAAATTTCATCCGATCCAGTTGAAATTTGGTACATGGTGTCAGCATATGATCTTTAACAACCATGCAAAAACTGGTCCACATCGGTCCATAATTATATATAGCCCCCCATATAAACCGATCCCCCGATTCGGCTTGTGGAGCCTCTTGGAGGAGCAAATTTCATCCGAGTCAGTTGAAATTTGGTACATTGTGCTAGTATGTGGCCGTTAACAAACATGACTAACTAGGTCCATATGGGTCTATAGTTATATATAGTCCTCAGATAAATCGATCCCCAATCACAAAAAATTGGTCCATATCAAGTTCATAATTGTATATAGCCCCCATATAAGCTACCACCATATTTCACCAGGAGGAAATTAGAAGCCGGCAAGGCTTGATCTTTAACAATGTGTGGTAACAACAGTTACCACAAGTTACCACAAATCTGCCAAACAAATATTTCTATAGAAATTTTTGTCAAAACTTTATTTCTGTGGAAAATTTTGTCAACATTTTATTTCTATAGAAAATTTTGTCAAAATTGTATTTCTATAGCAATTTCTAATAATATTATTTCTATAAACATTTTCTCAAAATTTTATTTCTATGGAATTTTTCCCAAAATTTTATTTCTATAGAATTTATTATCAAAATTTTATTTCTATAGAAAAATTTCTCAAAAAAATTTGTTTATAGAAACTTTTTCAAAAATTTTATTTCTATAGAGATTTAGCAAAAAAATACTATTTTTGGTAGAATGTTTGGGAAAGTAGGGAACTGTTTTTGTCCTTGTAGGGTAAACCGAATATTTTCCCAGGCAACACTTACTATGAGCTATAGTCAGATTGAAACAAAGCACCCATGCGGTTTATTTATCTCCCAGACCTACATCAATGTTACCCCACAAATGCTTATGATTACTAATTCAGTAAGGGTGGTTTAGGGTATGATATAGTCGGCCCCGTTCGACTTTCTACTTTACTTACTTATTTAATAATGGAGTCAATATTAGTGGCATACTCTCTGTTCGAAAAAGGAACTATAGCTTCTAATATCACACATTTCTGTTCGGATTGTGATAAAACTCCTATAAACATGTATCCCTTAATGTTCTGAAATATGGAAATGCGGGTTATCTCCCAAACCTATGCCAATGATAACCCACAAATGTTTATATTTCCTAATTCAGTAGGGGTGGTTTAGGGTATGATAACATATAGTCGGCCCCGCCCGACTTTCTACTTTACTCATTTGTTTTTAGTTTACATCCAAAACACTGAATTCGGATCACACCTTAAGAAGTGAAGCAAATTCAGTGCAACGGCTGTGAAAATGGTGGACATCCGTCATATGGTAAGCCCATGTTAAATTCATTGCTTCTGCGCCAATTTTGCACCACTTCCGAATCCAAAAAGTACATTTTCACTACTTTTTTGGCAACGCTTTTGTGTTGGGTAGACGATATGTTTATGATTTCTCTACAACTCGAACAAAATTGGTACTTATAAATCCAGAATCTGCTATAGTCTTCATAGGTAGAGTATTTAAATTTATGTTCGGGAAGCGTACTGGCTGAACTTATCTGCTTGGGAGAATATCTGTCGTCAAATTAAAACTATGATTGAAACTATCATTTTCATCATTGCAGACATTTCAATTAAAAAGTTAATTGGATCAATTAATTTCGTCATTGAATCAAAACTATTTTCTGTGTAGAATAATAGGCCGATATCGGCTAATTTTCGCATACTTTTTGGAGGAGATATAATAATATCACGTATCAAATTTGGAACAAATCTGCATATCGGTTTATATGGGAGCTATAAAGGGTGATACGGTCAACATTTGGTCAATATAATCTTGACGTATTTCTTTCAATTTTGCATTTAAAAAACCTGAACACCCCTCATTTTGAAGGTGTGTGTGTGTAGAATGTTGCTCCTATTTTGATTTTGGAATTCACTCTTCAGTTGTCAAAATGCCGTCCAAGCAAGAATATCAGCGTATCAAAATTTTGCTCGCGCACCGCGAAAATCCGAGCTACTCGCACGCAAGGCTGGCAAAATCGCTAAAAGTTGCCAAATCAACCGTTACAAATGTAATTAAAGTGTTTGGGGAACGTTTGTCGACAACCAGGAAGTCTGGATCGGGGGGAAATCGAAAACCGGAAGCCGCTGAGACGACAAAGAGAGTTGCCGGTAGTTTCAAGCGAAACCCTAACCTCTCTCTCCGAGATGCCGTAAATAATCTGGGTGTATCGTCTACAACCGTGCATCGAGCCAAAAAACGAGCCGGACTATCGACTAACAAGAAGGTAGTGACTCCAAATCGCGATGATAAACAAAATACGACGGCCAAAGCGCAATCCCGGAGGCTGTACACGACGATGCTGACGAAGTTTGACTGCGTGGTAATGACGACGAAACCTACGTCAAAGCCGACTACAAGCAGCTTCCGGGACAGGAGTTTTATACGGCAAAAGGAAGGGGAAAGGTAGCAGATATTTTCAAGCACATAAAACTGTCAAAGTTCGCAAAGAAATATCTGGTTTGGCAAGCCATCTGTACCTGTGGCTTGAAAAGCAGCATTTTCATAGCTTCCGGGACTGTCAACCAGGAAATTTACGTGAAAGAGTGTTTGAATAAACGTCTGCTGCCTTTCCTGAAGAAACACGGTTGTTCCGTACTGTTTTGGCCGGATTAGGCATCTTGCCATTACGGTAAAAAGGCCATGGAGTGGTACTCCGCCAACAACGAGCAGGTGGTTCCCAAGGACAAGAACCCTCCCAACACGCCAGAGCTCCGCCCAATTGAGAAATACTGGGCTATTGTCAAGCGGAACCTAAAGAAGGCCAAAAAACTGCTAAAGAAGAACAGCAGTTCAAGGCAAACTGGCTTTCTGCGGCGAAGAAGGTGGACAAGGTGGCTGTACAAAATCTGATGGCAGGTGTCAAGCGTGAGGCCCGGCAATTCGGATTTGGAAAAGCGAAAGCCTAACTGAATATTTTTCCTGAATTTTATACTAATTGAACTTGAAAAAGAAATTTAATTTGATTTTTTAAATAAACGATTTCACCGATTTACAAGCGTTTTCCCTTGACCAAATTTTGACCGTATCACCCTTTACCTAAAAGTAGTCAGACAACTATATTGCCAAATTTCAAGTCGATAGCGTTTTTCGTTCAGAAATTGGCATAACTTCAACAGACGGGCGGACCGAAAATGTATATACTTTATGGTTATAAACGGAATGACAAAGTTAATATACCCCATATTATATGGTGGAGGGTATAAAAAAGGCCACCACGATAATCTGCTAAGTTGAAGCCTTCGCTCCGTCAACATTTGAACTTAAGGATTATCACATCAGCTTTTCCTAGCTGCTACAACAACTTAGTCATTTAATATTGAAAGTTCAACCCTATACATGCATTCTTACATTCAGCTTCTAAATATAAACACGGCAGAAAATGCCGTAAAGAGTAACTATATCATGTAAATGTAAGGAATGCTTTAATCAATAATGAAATTCCCTTAGTATTGTGCATACAAAAATTCAATATTCACGGAAGCTAAGTTCGCTTATAATATCGCTCTGATGGTATTGAACCCATATAAGAAGTAATCTTACACCACAGCTAAATTCAAACGAGATTTTACAGTTGAAAAGAGTACATAAAGTAATCAGGGACTTTGCCTTTTAAAGTGAGATTTGAAATCAAGAAGATTAAGTAAAATCTAAAATAAATCAAAGCCCTACTACAAAGAATTATAAATAAAACACGAGTTAAATATAACCAGCAAAAGTGAATGATATTCCATCGTCTTAATATTCCCAAATAATTTAGTAAAATGAAGCGAATATATGTATATTCCATTATATTCTATTTAACAATGAAATGTTGTAAGTTTTAATTTTTACAAACTTTTTTTATTGTTTTATTTGAAAAAAAAACTTAATCTTTTCAGTATCTGTACAATGTCATGTTGTTGAACCATTCTCTGATAATGGAGACGTTAAGCAAGATGCTTATGATATGAAGAACCAAGATAATGATGACACCTTCGAATTTTCAGATGAAGATGATGACGCTTGTTATCATGAATGGAATAAATGTGACCACGAATTGAGAGAGCCTCGTGGTTTTGAAAAATATTGGGATTTTTCATTCATAAAGAAATTTTTTCGCAATCTTATACCATGTGGAAATGATATATTGAAAATTAATTACTATCTCTTTAAACGAGATTTCCCAGATTGTGGCCGTGAAATAAATATGGACGATAATTCCATAATCAGTTCGGAAATCAATGCTTCACATCCTACCAGGTACACGCAAAAAAATAATTCTTTCCTCCCAAACGAAATTTTAGACAAACAAAGTTCGTTTCTCATTTGCTTTTCGCTGTAAGGAAGTGTATTTGGAAGAAAAGTATATACTTTTTGTGATAAACGTTTATTCTTTTCCCGGATGTAAAAACAATTTCATAAGGACAAACTAAAAAAAAAAAACATTGTTTTCTTGCTAATTGCATTTTCCCTCACATCTTTCTCAAGTCCACGATGTTTTTTAGTTCTTAACACCTTTTCCTGTAATACCAACAATGTAGAAGAAATTATACGATTTTATAAATTTTTCAATTTTTTTACCTTTCGCCTGGACGGAGAATCGAACCGCGGACCATGCACTTTGTAAGCCAACACACTAACCACTGAGCTATGTACCTGTTATGGTCATCAATAGATAAATATCCATATAAGTTATATTTATATAGCATAGCTTGCGGCGCCCACGAACCGAATAAACAAAGTTTATTTAACAGAAACAAACATTTAGTTTGGCACCGTGGTTCAGTGGTTGCTACGTCCGACTTGCATGCCAAGGGTCGTGGGTTCGATCCCTGCTTCGACCAAAGTTTTTTTTTGTTTTTTTTACATATATTCCAGATATGTTCGGAAGATTCCGAAAAAATGTTCAACATTACATTGTAGTATATTAAATTTTGAACTGTAAAATGTGTCTTATTAAAGACCTAAAGTCAGAAAAGAACAGTGTTTGATATAAACGAAATGGACTGTGTTGTTGTTTCAAAAATAACTTTTTTTATTGAAAAAATAAAAATCTTGTAACAAACGAATTTTTTTGGTGATAAAAGTTTAAAATTTTGGAAGCAATTCAAAAAACTCTAACAAAAGAAAAACGTTTTCGGTACACGTTTTCCAAACGTTTTTTTTCTTTGCGTGTATGTATAAAGGGGGATTCTGGGAAGAAATAATATGTTCTTCGACCCTAATGCAAAAATTTGTCACATTATTTTCTTCGTTTCAGAATCATTATCCATGGTTGGATGAGTCAATCACGTGGTACCTTTAATTTGGATGTTAAAAATGCCTACCTCAAGAGAGGCGATTACAATGTCATTGTTGTCGATTGGAGTTGCAATGCTGCTAATCTTAATTACTTCCGAGTTATTAAACTCATCGATGTATTCGGAAGTCATTTGGCTAATTTTACAAAATTTCTTCATGAAAAAGCACAAGTCAACTATCACGACATTTATCTAATTGGCCATTCATTGGGTGCCCAAATAGCAGGAGCGGCAGGAAAATATAGTTGGCCAAATTGCTATAATACAATATTCGCTTTAGATCCAGCTGGACCTAAATTTCGCAGACGTTCAAATGAATTTCGTATAGATGCCTCCGATGCTCTGTATGTCGAGAGCATACAGACAAGTGGAAATTTTGGTTTTCTAGAACCTACAGGAAATGCAACATTCTATCCCAACTATGGAAAATATCAAAAACGATGTTATTACGTGGGATGCTCTCATGTTCGGGCTTATCAAATGTTTGCTGAATCGATAAATTCTAACACGGGATTCTGGGGTATTCATTGCCGAAGCCGTGAACCCAATTGGGAATGTGATAGCAAAAATGTGTCGGAGTATCGCATGGGTGGTGAACCATCACAAAGAAAATCGGGTTTATTCTATGTCAAGACAAATGGCAAATCACCTTATGCATTGGGAAAAAATTATGTTAGTGATTAATAGACAAGAAAAATAATTCATAAAAAATATGATTGAAAACAAAAATGTATGATAAATTTCAAATTAATATATTAAATTAATGTTGTTTGTAAATGTAGTAATAAATATGTAATTATTAAATATGTATTTGGTGCTTTTTGTTAAATTTTGTTTAAATTTTTATAAAGCCATTTGAAATGTCTTCCATTGAAGGACAAAGAAAATTTAAATTATTCTATGTAACAACAAGAGGAAAATCGTCATTGAATAAGAGAAATATTTAGAAACATACCATATGTTTTACTAAAATGTATATTATAGATTAGAAGAAAGCTCCATAAGTCAAATATAGAGATCTACAGCGCTCCTATAGGGTCAATTGAAAATACCGACCTCCTTCAACTACCAGCTACCTGTCCCAAGTTTCAAGCCAATAGGTCATTTCGTTCATTGTCCTGTGATATCCCAGTTTCGACGGAACACCGTTCATTCGCCAACGCCTTACACAAAATGCAGGACACTGCCACAGAAGGTGTTTAATTGTTTCCCTTTAATTCGCATCATGGCAGCTTATGAAATAGTCATTATATTTCACGCCAATAGTTTCTGCAAACTCGACGATATATAGCAGATATCAGAAGTGATATCTGACGTTTTGAAAATAATAGCATATGTAGTGTGCGGTTTAAGTTCATATTTGGTGTCGTTGCAAACCCTTGCAATTCTCCCATCGGACATTTGCAAGTAGTCATATACGCTTGCAAGTAGTCAGAGGCATACCAACAGATTCTAGTAAGATAGTTCTCGCCTTGCTAACACACCCGATTTGCAATTCCCTTGTATGTACCTGTGGTCAGACACCCTTATTAGGTGAACATTGTATTGCTCAGCGATCACGCCTCTCTGCTGGGAATTAGAGTTTCAAACTGTTTGTCGAAAAGCGGTTTCGCCAGGGTGTAATCCACTACATTTAACACATCAGAGATTATTTTGAGAACTGAACTGTGACCCTGCCTTTTTTCCGACCACAGCGGTATCTCGGCCAATAGTACGACCGTTGTTGCAGCAGATTGTTTGGCCAATATGTCTAAAGGCAATAGATGCAGCATGACATTATGGAAATATGTTCTTATCTTACTGAATACGCCCGAGATACACATTGCTAGACATCGTTAGATCGGCACAGAATTTCACCACGGCCCAGAATACACAGTTTGGCTGATATCTATTGCAATCAACTTCAGGTTGCTATCAATTTGAATCTGCTGGTCTGATATCTGACAGTTTCTGTAACAGTTCATTTTATTATTTGCAAGCAGCAGTTGGGAGCCACCGTGGTGCAATGGTTAGCATGCCCGCCTTACATCGTGGGCTCGATTCCTGCTTCGACCGAACACCAAAAAGTTTTCCAGCGGTGGATTATCCCACCTCAGTAATGCTGGTGACATTTCTGAGGGTTTCAAAGCTTCTCTAAATGGTTTCACTGCAATGTGGAACGCCGTTCGGACTCGGCTATAAAAAGGAGGTCCCTTATCATTGAGCTTAACATGGAATCGGGCAGCACCCAGTGATAAGAGAGAAGTTCATCGAAGTGGTATCGCAATGGGCTGAATAGTCTAAGTGAGCCGATACATCGGGCTGCCACCTAACCTAACCTACAAGCAGCTTACAAAAGCATTTTGATGTATTGCATTTAGAAATATAAATTCTCATGATTTTAGGGTGAGAGTATGATTGCTTTATTTTTGGCTGGAAAACCAAAAGTTTTTTTTAGAACTCTCTGGCAATTAAATGCGCATAAATCTTTCGGTTCTCGTAACATTGCTCGGTTCAGTGATTCTAGATGTGTTGTAACGAGTCTAAAAAGTGTACGAAAAACAACGTAGAAGGCCAGAATTTATCGAAATCCAGGCCAGAAAAATTGCTTGTGAGCCCTAGGCAGATATTTTGGCCACAGACCATGCACATTCCAGGATCGGACTCAACACGCTTCAATCAAAACTGAGTTAAAAAGAAGATTCCTCACTTCATTTCTATCTTATAAGGGAAAAACAAAATCTCCAGATCTCAATCAGTTAGACCATTGCATTTGGGCCGCTTTGCAGAGCAAAAATAATTATGAACCGATATGAAGCAATATTCGCACTGTAATTAGAGAGCCTAATTTCAACCGGAAATGATGAAATTTGTTCATCCATGAGCCTCTAGAAGTCAAATTAAGGTCGCTATGTGGGGGTTATATAAGTATGAACCGATATTGATCAATTTTTGCATGATTAGTAGACATTATATACTGACATCATATCGAGTTTCAACCGATTGGAATGAAATTTGCTCCTCTAAGAGATTCGGTAAGCCAAATCTGAGGATCGTTTTATATAGAGGGTATATACTAAAATCGGGTATATACTAACCAAAGAGGCTCTTCAAGTCACATCTGCATAGAGGCCGATATGGCCCAGTTGCAATTCCATCCGACCTGCACTAATAGCAACTATTTGTGTCAAGTTTTAAGTCGATAGCGTGTTTCGTTCGGATAACAGAGATTTTTTAACAGATGGACGGACGATCACCGCTAGGTCGGCTCAGAATTTCACCACAACCGAGAATCAGTGATTAAAGCCACGAATCACACCGCCGATTTTAGCCGCTACCGACCGTTTTTTGCCAGATAACGCCGCCGCCGAATATGTCGACTCATCTCGACTCAAATTTAGCCGTCAATTAATCAAAAATATTGATTTAAATCAAAACAAGTATATACGGCCGTAAGTTCGACCAGGCCGAAGCCTATGTACCCTCCACCATGGATTGCGTAGAAACTTCTACTGAAGACTGTCATCCACAATCGAATTACTTGCACGCAGAGATTAAATGTGATCACCACAATCATGTTCCAAGAGCAAAATGTTACTTTTTCACGGAAAACATGTAGCATGTTTATCGAAACCATGTTCTTTTCTCGGAAATTATGTATCTGATTTCGGAAAGCATGTTATGTTTGAGGAGAAAAGAATATTTTTGCGACAAAAATGCTACATGGTCGCGGTGAAAAAGTAACATGGTGCTCTTGAACCTGTTTGAGGTGATCATATTTCTTCTCTGGGTGTGGGTTGTGGTATCTTAAAACATCGTTATCTAAATTGTGAGTTAGTCCATACGTGGTATATATTAGACAAAAAAGTTGTGTATAGTTAAGTCTACAAATAATTACGAATCGATATGGACTTTTTGCACGGTACGTAGAGAGCCAGAATTGAAATATGGGGGTCGCTTATATGGGGCTAAATACAATAATGAACTTGATATGGACCAATTTTTGTGTGATTGGAAATCGTTTATCTGAGGGATATATATAACTATAGACCGATATGGATCTAGTTAGGCATGGTTGTTAACGACCATATACTAGCACTATGTACCAAATTTCAACTCACTCGGATGAAATTTGCTCCTCCAAGAGGCTCCAAAACCAAATCTAGGGATCGGTTTATATGGGGCTATATATGATTATGGACTGATATGGACCACTTTTGGCATGGTTGTTAAATATCATATACTATCACCACGTACCAAATTTCAAGCAGATCGGATGAATTTTGCTTATCCAAAAGGCACCGGAGGTCAAATCTGGGGATCGGTTTATATGGGAGCTATATATAATTATGGACTGAAAGGAACAAATTCTTGCATGATTATTGGATACCATATACTAACATCACGTACCAAATGTCAACCGAATGGGAAGAATTTTGCTCTTCCAAAGGGCTCTGGAGGTCAAATCTGGGGATCGGTTTATATGGGGCCTATATATAATTATGGACCGATACCGACCAATTTTTGCATGGGAGTTTGAGGCCATATATTAACACCACGTACCAAATTTCAACTGAATCAGATGAATTTTGGTCTTCAAGAGGCTCCGGAGGTCAAATCTGGTGATCGGTTTATATGGGGGCTATATATAATTATGGACCGATGTGGACCAATTTTTGCATGGTTGTAAGAGACCATATACTAACACCATGTACCAAATTTCAGCCGGATCGGATGAAATTTGCTTTTCTTAGAGGCCTCGCAAGCCAAATCAGGGGATCGTTTATATGGGGGCTATATATAATTATGGACCGATGTGGACCAATTTTGCATGTACCATGTACCAGCCGGATCGGATGAAATTTGCTTCTCTTAAAGGCCTCGCAAGCCAAATTTGTGGGTCCGTTTATATAGGGGCTATACGTAAAAGTGGACCGATATGGCCCATTTGCAATACCATCCGACCTACATCAATAACAACTACTTGTGCCAAGTTTCAAGTCGATAGCTTGTTTCGTTCGGAAGTTAGCGTGATTTCAATAGACGGACGGACGGACATGCTCAGATCGACTCAGAATTTCACCACGACCCAGAATATATATAGTTTATGGGGTCTTAGTACAATATTTCGATGTGTTACCAACGGAATGACAAAGTTAATATACCCCCATCCTATGGTGGAGGGTATAAAAATGCATATCACAAATTTTGAATGAAATGTAAATTTGATTGTAACATTGGTTGTACAACTAATCTTATTACCATTCGGATAACTTCAAATTGATTTTATAATTTTACTCCACCGAATAGACAAATTTATATCGGCTTAACCGTCAAGACCAAAATTTCGATATGTAACACATGATGCCAATAGGCTCGAAATATAATTTCGGCATCATATGATTCACCAATAAAGTCGCGAGATCGATTTGTATTAGATCATAAAGAATAGCTTCCCAAAATAACAACAAAGGAAAATTTAACAATCGTTCTACATGTAGGATTACATTCATTAAATAGCTGTTTTTTAGGTTGAAAACGATCACCTCCTGTTTGTAAAAATACCGTTCGCACTCCTGCAAAATAAACAGCGCTAAATTCTTCTCCTGATCCCTGTTTTGAAATATATTAAATCAGTGAAATTTTAGTTTTTAAATATAAATTTCAAACTTTTTAATGCGAATTTCAGAGTCCTTCTCAAACCCATGAAATTCCTCAATTTCACATGTGCAATTATTTTTGATGGGAAAATTATCATTCCAATCGTGATTTCATTAACCCAGCCTTACATTATGCATTTAACCCGCACAACATTATCATTTTTAATTAGTGGCTGGCGAAATTAAAATTGTTCACAAATATTTATTTTCAACTCCCAAATGATTTTCTGATGTATTGCAGTGATGCCATAGACAGTGAGTTTATTGTCAAACAATGAATCTCTAAAACAAACTTTAACAAGCTTCAACATGAGTTATCGGCATAACATTCATTTTACCCAAATTTATAAAAAATATTTCCAGAATAAACCTAATTTATTATAATTTCACATAATATTAATTAAAGGTAATTGAAGGGAGAACGAAGTCGCTGATTTTATAAATACTATTATAGGCAATTTCATATATAAAAGAGTGCTTCGACAATTTAATACATTGGCTATTTTCATAAATTTTCAAAACGAAATAATCGAACGCCCCTTTTACAACTGTCCGATGCCAGCAAAACCAGAATGACCACCTGCAAAGAGGAAGAGAAATACGAGTAGTGGTTTATCCCAAAAATGGCTATAAAATTTAAACCAGTGGTTAACAAAAGCACCTAACCACAAAAATGTTCACACCAAATTGAGCCAATTAGAAAAATAGCAAAAAGTTCAACAGCCCAAATTATCACGTGCCATAGCTAAATAAATTTATTTTATAAAAACAAAAAACTGCGAACCAAAATATTATCGTTGACATTTTCATTGTTATGGTAGTGCTGGATAGCGGATATGTGGGTTACACTCGTCTGTTTGAAAAATATGCAACGAACTGAAACAGAAACTAATTTCAACGTGCTTAAAATAAAATTGAAATTTAAATTAAATTACAATAAAATTCTCCCTTGTTCTGGTTTACAAATTCGTAAAACGCAAAATTTTGAATTGGCAAAAACTAGTGAAGTGTTCCACATTTTTCTTTTTTTTAGATTGAATTTCTTTCCCCATCGTAAAGAGGGCGCTAATGTACACAGTCAGCAAAAAAAATGTTTTACACCAATCAATTTAAAATAAAATAAATAAATAAATTGTGAAAGAATAACAATAATTAAAACAAGTATATACGGCCGTAAGTTCGGCCAGGCCGAAGCTTGTGTACCCTCCAACATGGATTGCGTAGAAACTTCTTCTAAACGTACCAAGAGGCTCCAAAAACAAATCTCGGGATCGGTTTATATGGGGGCATATATGATTATGGACTGATATAGACCACTTTTGGCATGGTTGTTAAATATCATATACTACCACCACGTACCATATTTCAACCAGATCGGATGAATTTTGCTTCTCCAAAAGGCACCGGAGGTCAAATCTGGAGATCGGTTTATATGGGGGTTATATATAATTATGGACCGATTTCGACCAATTTTTGCATGAGTGTTTGAGACCATATATTAACACCACGTACAAAACATCAACTGAATCAGATGAATTTTGGTCTTCCAAGAGGCTCCGGAGGTCAAATCTGGTGATCGGTTTATATGGGGGCTATATATAATTATAGACCGATGTGGACCAATTTTGCATGGTTATTAGAGACCATATACTAACACCATGTACCAAATTTCAGCTGGATCGGATGAAATTTGCTTCTCTTAGAGGCTCCGCAAGCCAAAGCGGGGGATCGGTTTACATGGGGGCTATATATAATTATTGACCGATGTGGACCAATTTTCGCATTGTTGTTGGAGACCATATACTAAGACCATGTACCAAATTTCAGCCGGATCGGATGAAATTTTCTTCTCTTAGAGGCTCCGCAAGCCAAATCTGGGGATCAGTTTATATGGGGGCTATATATAATTATGGACAGATGTGGACCATATACTAACACCATGTACCAAATTTCAGCCGGATCGGATGAAATTTGCTTCTCTTAGAGGGTCTGCAAGCCAAATTTAGGGGTCCGTTTATATGGGGGCTATACGTAAAAGTGGACCGATATGGCCCATTTGCAATACCATCCGACATCAATAACAACTACTTGTGCCAAGTTTCAAGTCTATAGCTTGTTTCGTTCGGAAGTTAGCGTGATTTCAACAGACGGACGGACGGACATGCTCAGATCGACTCAGAATTTCACCACGACCCAGAATATATATACTTTATGGGGTCTTAGAGCAATATTTCGATGTGTTACAAACGGAATGACAAAGTTAATATACCCCCATCCTATGGTGGAGCCACCGTGGTGCAATGGTTAGCATGCCCGCCTTGCATACACAAGGTCGTGGGTTCGATTCCTGCTACGACCGAACATCAAAAAGTTTTTCAGCGATGGATTATCCCACCTCAGTAATGCTGGTGACATTTCTGAGGGTTTCAAAGCTTCTCTAAGTGGTTTCACTGGAATGTGGAACGCCGTTCGGACTCGGCTATAAAAAGGAGGTCCCTTGTCATTGAGCTTAACATGGAATCGGGCAGCACTCAGTGATAAGAGAGAAGTTCACCACTGTGGTATCACAATGGACTGAATAGTCTAAGTGACCCTGATACATCGGGCTGCCACATAACCTAACCTAACCTAACCTAACCTATGGTGGAGGGTATAAAAATCGCTTGACGTTTAAGGACGTTTTTGAGAGGTTATTTGCTATAAATGTTAAAATTCTACAGCTTTGTTGTCATATATGTGTTCAATTGTATTCAAGTCCATGCTCTGTGGAGGGTGAGGAAATATTTTTTGGCTCTATATTAACAGCCTGTTCATGGAATTTTTTTTTCGCCTCGAGACGAACGATTCGCCAAAAAGCACATATTGATATCTCGAAAACCAGGGTCTGTGGAATCCCAATTGTTTAGATATCTAAACGTACACTATCTGCGATATGTGTATTTAGGATCAATAAGGTTTATGGCATAATAAAATGAAAACGCATTACATGTGTAGCCGTAGCTGATATACAAGATAGTGTTGTATAATTATTTGCTTATCTTTACTCTCTAAGAATATTTAGATTGTAGCTAGTTTAAGATTTAGTGTATAAGGATGAATATTTTTTAGAATAAATAAGTGACATAGAACCACTCAACGCGTAAAGTATTATTTCTTTACAATTTGGTCCTTCGAGCCGGATCGAGTTTCCCCCACCCGTGGTAAGAGACTCGAACGGTAAAAATAAGCCTTTCGAATGGATCGGAGGCAAAATCTGCACAGTGTTGCAGAAAGGGAATTCAATCCCTAGATTGGAAATCCTGCACACTTGTGTTCATTTGGGAACCACGTTTTGTGTGCAGGTAATTTTAAAGTTAAAATGTTCTTTACTAAGGGGTAAAGAACAAACAGATATTGAAGGTTTGAGTGACTTACAACCACTCAATCGTGTAAGAAGTTATTTTTATTTCTTTACATTTTGGTCCTTCGAGCCGGATCGAGTTTTCCCCCACTCGTGGTACGAGACTCGAACGGTAAGAATATAATAAGTCTTCCGAACGGATCGGAGGCAAAATCGGCAAGGGTTGCAGAAAGGGAATTCACTCCCTAGATTGGAAATCCTGCACACTCGCGTTCATTAGGGAACCCCAGTCTGTGTACAGGTAAATCTTAAAGTTCAACTGTTCTTTATTAAGGGGTAAAGAATAACAACTTATTGGAGGATTAGATTGCTAGGAAGCATCTAGTAATGGAACCGAATATGGAAAAATGATAGGTGATGAGATTCCAGTGGCAAGTGGAGCTACTGGAAGACAGAATGTCTGTGCTTAAATATGAATTGGGCCATTATTCCAGAGACTTGTTGAGAAGACAGGAACGATGGCTACAATAAGGCAGGACCCATGCTCCAATGGAGGGAGCTCTGACACTGAACCTATCATTTGGGTCTATAGGAATAGATCCAAAGAGTCGCCGGAGGAACAACCTACACAAAGTACGATTAATGATACTGCTGCCACTCCACAGGAAATTCAAACAGAAACGACAGTGATGCCGGAATTAGGGTCCATTCGAAGGAACCCTGATACTATTTGGGTCTATAGGAATAGATCAGATGAGTCATACTCGATTGTAAGGAGCGCTGATGTCAATCCTACTATTTGGGTCTATAGGAATAGATCCCAAGAGCCATCAAATGAGAAACAGTTATCTACAAGAACTGAAGTTGATGGTACTGCTCCCACCGCAACTGATGGTACTGCTGCCGAAAGATCAGTCGATGCTGAAGAGTCTGGTCCAGCCGCAACTGAAGAAGACATTGGTGAACCACAAAAAGGCGTCAAATCATCTGAGATTCTGGGAGAATCTCTTAATGTTTCTGTTTTATCTTTATAGGAAGTAGATTTGGCATCTGAGAGTCAAGATGACGTGGAGGCTTCGGAAGTAGAGGGAGGAGCTGTTGTTGCTGAAAGAGCAACATATCCAAGATATTGGCGCAAGGCGGTGAAGAAGTTTCGAAGAAGACTATCACTCACCGCCGGAATGCAACGAGGTGAAAAGTTGGTGCGTTTTAGAGTAGCGATTATCTCCAAGGAACAGTTCGCTAATGATGGGTACAGTTTGCACGACGAAGGAATTAAAAGCAGGAAGACAATGCTGCATTCGCGAAGAAAGAGAAAAGACCCAAAAGAGCCGGACTGGTCATATGTTTTTCTGTGTTACGCTATAAGAACTTAGCGTAAAGTATAATTAGTTTTTAAAAATTGTGTATTCTGTTTAGAATAAGAGGTTTGATAAGATATTTGTTATAAAGTAATGTGTAATTGGCCGTTTTGATTTCTAAACGTGCACTATCTGCGATATGTGTATTTAGGATAGATAAGGTTTATGGTATAATAAAATGAAAACACATTACATGTGTAGCCGTAGCTGATAACGCACCAATGTGCTGGATATGCGTGGCCTTCTTTACTCTTTAAGAATATTTAGATTGTAGCTAGTTTAAGATTTAGTATATAAGGATGAATATTTTTTAGAATAAATAAGTGACTTACAACCACTCAACGCGTAAAGTATTATTTCTTTACGCCAATTGTTTCGGTGTTCGATAGTAAATCATAAATAATGAGTTCAAGACAAAATTCAGGATTTTGTAGAAAATATATCTAAAATTATTTTAGTTTCAATCTAGACGAACGATTCGTCTCGAGTCGATTTTGTGTTTCATGAACAGGCAGTAAGTATTCTTTAACAATATGGGACCAATGCTTGGTGGCATTATCTTGGACAAACACAAATCTATTTTTTGGACATATTCAGCCAAATTATTCTTCAGAATATCTATTTTGTGTATATTTCCTTCAATAAATTCATTCCCACCTACGTGGTTAACAGTATGTGTAATATTTCGGTGTGTCCCCATATTTGTGCGTAATGTGTTCTTTTATATTCACAGCGTATCAAAAACTGCCTAAAAGTATGCTTCACAATCTATGTATAAACGCACATTGTTGCCATCTCATGCGATATAAAAGTCAAAAATTGCCTCTTTGTAAACAAATATGACTTTATATAGTCTTCAAATTGAAATTTTCATATTTATGAAAATCGACTCAAATCGAATATTGGCCAAAATAGACTAGTCGACTTTTAACGAAATTCGGCATAGGACGAAAAGGGGAATATGATGCAAATATATCTATGATAACTCTTAGTGTATGTGAAGATGACATTATTTATTATACCATCTGATGAGGATTATTTTAACTTTATCATTTCGTTTGACCTCAGACCTCAAAAATTATATATATTCTGGGGGATTGTTAAATTTTTAGTCGATCTAGCGATATCCGTCCGTCTGCTGGCATCACGCTAACCGAAAGGACAAAGCTATCGACTTGAAACTCGGTACAAATAGTTGTAATTGATGTAGTCCGGGTGGTAATGCAATTGGGCCTTACTTCACCACATTTAGGGATATCTTTTATGTAGACCGACTCCTAGATTGGACATACGGAGTCTCTCTTGGAAGAAAAGAATATACTTTTTGTGATAAACAAAAGACAAACCCAAAAAAATTTTGTCTTCTCTGGCTAATTGCATCTTCCCTCACACCTTCCCCACTTCCAGGTTTTTTAGTTCTTTGCACCTTTTTCTGTAATACAAACAAAGTAGAAGAAATTATTTGATTTTGTTTTTTATACCCTCCACCATAGGATGGGGGTATATTAACTTTGTCATTCCGTTTGTAACACATCGAAATATTGCTCTAAGACCCCATAAAGTATATATATTCTGGGTCGTGGTGACATTCTGAGTCGATCTGAGCATGTCCGTCCGTCTATTGAAATCACGCTAACTTCCGAACGAAACAAGCTATCGACTTGAAACTTGGCACAAGTAGTTGTTATTGATGTAGGTCGGACGGTATTGCAAATGGGCCATATCGGTCCATTTTACGTATAGCCCCCATACAAACGGACCCCCAAATTTGGCTTGCCGATCCTTTAATCCGATCCGGCTTAAATTTTGTACATTGTGTTAGCATATAGTCTCTAACAACCATGCAAAAATTGGTTCACATCGGTCCATAATTATATATAGCCCCCATATAAACCGATCCCCAGATTTGACCTCCGGAGCCTGGTGGAAGAGCAAAATTCAACCGATTCGGTTGAAATTTAGTACGTGGTGTTAATATATGGCCTCAAACACCCATGCAAAAATTTGTCGAAATCGGTCCATAATTATATATAGCCCCCATATAAACCGATCCCCCGATTTGGCTTGCCGAGCCTCTAAAAGAAGCAAATTTCATCTGATCCGGCTGAAATTTGATACATGGTGTTGGCATATAGTCTCTAACAACCATGCAAAAATTTGTCGAAATCGGTCCATAATTATATATAGCCCCCATATAAACCGATCCCCAGATTTGACCTCCGGAGCCCCTTGGAAGAGCAAAATTCATCCGATTCGGTTGAAATTTGGTACGTGATGTTAGTATATCATATTTAACAACCATATCAGTCCATAATCATATATAGCCCCCATATATACCGATCCCGAGATTTGGTTTTGGAGCCACTTGGAGGAGCAAATTTC
This sequence comes from Haematobia irritans, assembly GCF_050003625.1. NCBI lineage: Eukaryota > Metazoa > Arthropoda > Insecta > Diptera > Muscidae > Haematobia > Haematobia irritans. The sequence goes on along the minus strand of NC_134398.1, from coordinate 137,913,735 downwards.
ATCCGAGTCAGTTGAAATTTGGTACATTATGCTAGTATATGGCCGTTAACAACCATGCCTAACTAGGTCCATATCGGTCTATAGTTATATATAGTCCTCAGATAAATAGATCCCCAATCACACAAAAATTGGTCCATATCAAGTTCATAATTGTATATAGCCCACATATAAGCGACCCCCATATTTCAATTCTTGCTCTCTACGTACCGTGCAAAAGTCTATATCGATTCGTAATTATTTGTAGACTTACCTATACATACCTTTTTTGTCTAATATATACCACGTAAGCACTAACTCACAATTTAGAAAACGATGTTAAGAAGTTTTAAGATACCACAACCCAATTAATTCGATTGTGGATGACAGTCTTTCGTCTACGCAATCCATGGTGGAGGGTACATAAGATTCGGCCTGGCCGAACTTACGGCCGTATATACTTGTTAAATTTTACTTTTCGCCAGGACGGTGAATCTAACCGCGGACCATACAGTTTGAAAGCCAACACACTATCCACTAGGCTACGTTGAGCTGTTATTCTCATCAATAGACAAGTATCGCTATGGCCATCAATGCGCTAGCAACGCAAACAGTGAAGCAGTTATATTTATATAGCATAGTTTTCGGCGTCCACGAAACATATTTTATTTAGTTGGCCACCTTGGAGCAATGGCTAGCATGTCCGCTTTGCTTTTTACATATTTTCCAAAAATGTTCTGAAGATTCCGAAGAGATGTTCGACATTACTTACTACCATATTAATTTTTTACAATGAAACTCCAAAATGTGTCTTTTTAAAGCCAGAAAAGAACAATGCTTGATATAAACGAAACTGTGTTTATACATCAAAAGTTGAATGACCGTAAAATGAAGTTGATCGAGATAGCAGAGGCCTTAAAGATATCAAAGGAACGTGTTGGTCATATCATTCATCAATATTTGGATATGCGGAAGCTCTGTGCAAAATGGGTGCCGCGCGAGCTCACATTTGACCAAAAACAACAACGTGTTGATGATTCTAAGCGGTGTTTGCAGCTGTTAACTCGCAATACACCCGAGTTTTTCCGTCGATATGTGACAATGGATGAAACATGGCTCCATCACTACACTCCTGAGTCCAATCGACAATCGGCTGAGTGGACAGCGACCGGTGAACCGTCTCCGAAGCGTGGAAAGACTCAAAAGTCCGCTGGCAAAGTAATGGCCTCTGTTTTTTGGGATGCGCATGGAATAATTGTTATCGACTATCTTGAGAAGGGAAAAACCATCAACAGTGACTATTATATGGCGTTATTGGAGCGTTTGAAGGTCGAAATCGCGGCAAAACGGCCCCATATGAAGAAGAAAAAAGTGTTGTTCCACCAAGACAACGCACCGTGCCGCAAGTCATTGAGAACGATGGCAAAAATTCATGAATTGGGCTTCGAATTGCTTCCCCACCCACCGTATTCTCCAGATCTGGCCTCCAGCGACTTTTTCTTGTTCTAAGACCTCAAAAGGATGTTCGCAGAGAAAAAATTTGGCTGCAATGAAGAGGTGATCGCCGAAACTGAGGCTTTTTTCGTTGTATCGCTCTTGAAGGAAACTATAATAAAAGCGAATTTTGACAAAAAAATTTTTCTTTGTTCTTTGTTTCTTTGTTAGACCGGGGACTTATCAGCCAACCTGTTAGGTATAGTGGCAGCCCGATATTTCAGGCTCACTTAGACTATTCAGTCCATTGTGATACCACAGTGGTGAACTTTTCTCTTATCACTGAGTGATGTTCGATTCTATGTTAAGCTCAATGACAAGGGACCTCCTTTTTATAGCCGAGTCCGAACGGCATTCCACATTGCAGTGTAATAACTTAGAGAAGCTTTGAAACACTCATGCTTGACAACGATTTCTATAGAAATAAAATGTTGACAAAATTTTCTATAGAAATAAAATTCTGACAAAATTTTCTATAGAAATAAAATGTTGACTAATTTTTCTTTAGAAATAAACTTTTATATAGAAAAAAAATGTTGACAAAATTTTCTATAGAAATAAAATTCTGACAAAATTTTCTACATAAATAAAATTTTGACATCATTTTTGATACAATTTTCTTCAAATGTTGGTAGATTCTTTTTGGATCGAGTGGCAAACGTGGTTACCAGCCCTGTAACACGAATGCTTCTACACTGACATTTCTATACAATAGTAAACTTTCAATTTTGGAATAATCCCTGTTATGAAATGAAAAATCTGGTTTTTGGATCCATTTATAATTGTTTTATTTATTGTCTATCCAATTGATCCCACAATAATAAAATGCCACAATGCTACTTAACAATTTTAGCTTTTTCAAATCTAACCTCATGCTTACAGAGGTTCACTGTAAGAGGATGTGGTTTCGCTTTCGCTGTTTAGAGGAGCAGATGTGGTTGTAGTTGCTCCAGTTTTGCGATGCGATTTTCTATCTCCAAACTTATTCCCTTTGCCAAAATGATTACCTGATCCAAAATCAAATAAAACTGGCTTGGGTTGGACATTATTAAAGGGTACATCAAGTGGTTGTTGGCCAAAATTTCCAGAAAATCCATTCTTATGATTTGGTAAAGGGCGACGGGGTTTTACCGAAGGATCTTCAACATTTCCACGATTATGTTTCTATCACAAAAATATATGAATATATAAATGATAAAAATATGTAAATTAATTTTCCTTAATCCTTACTCTAGATTGACCACGGTTTAGTCGCGGTTGTTGAGAAAACCCAAAGAAGTCTTGTAAATCAAATGGTAATTGAGGAAGTTCAAATCTTAAGCCATGAGAGAAAGATCCACTTAATCCATTGCCTCTTCGTTTCGTTCCAGCAACTTCACCATTGCCATTGCCAAATGCATTATAATTCTTAGAGGAAATTTGGGTTATTGTAGATAAATATTTGGAGATTTTTCAGAAATTCTTACTTCAGGACGTCCTTGATAGCGTTTGGGATATTGAGGTCTCTTATAGTAGCTATCAACATCAAGGGGTTGTTGTCCTACGCCATAACCTTCAGATCCAGGTCTATGATTTGGTAAAGGCACTCTAGGTTTTACCGCTGATTCCTCAACATGTTCCTTGTTAAATGGGAAGTAAGATGACTACGTTATTCTGATCTGATACTGTATTCACTTGAGGGACTTACTTGAGTATAGCCTGAGGCTATTAAGGCCAACAGACCCAGAGTTAAAGCAATGAAATGTTTCATATCGCTGAATTGTAACTTTTGTTTTCAAACTTTCAAGATCGTCTGCATTTATATAGTCTGCAGTTCCATAATTTTTTTCGCCAGACCTCACTATAGGGAACTGTGTTTACCAACTCATTTAGATATATTGTGCTTTTGTCCAATATTTACATTTAATTGTTAATTGTTCCATCACAATGGCATTACACAATTCTAGCTCCATATGAAATTCCAATGATTGACGACTTAGTTAGTTGTATTTAAATCAAATATACTTTTATTTTATTAATATCACAAATTTATCGTAGAAATTATATGACAATATCTTACTGATATATTTGTCATACTAACAATGGCATCTACAGTATATTTATCTAATATATAAAAATTACTCGGGGTTTCCTTCCTGACGCTTTAACTCTAGAACGCACGAACCGGTTCCACGGTTTTGCATTCGTTGGAAAGATCTCGAGCTCCGTAAAGTTTATAGCAAAGAAAATTTTAGAAAAGTTTCAACGCAAAAGCGGGAAAATCTTTTTTTATATGCAGCGGCATCACTGATGCAACTCCAAGAACGCACGAACCGATTTCCACGGTTGCATTCGTTGGAAATGTCTCGGGCTCTGTGAGGTTTATGGCAAACAAAATTCAAGAAAATTTTCAACGGAAAAGAGGTAAAATCTTGTTTTACATGCAGTGGACATTACATTTATAATTTGAATTCATGGCAGTTTCTTTTTTTATAAAATAATTTTTTCACATGAAAAATGATCGGAGTACGTAGATGGTAATCATATGGTGAAAATAGGGTACCTCATTTTTGATATCGGGTGGGGGAGAGGACATCCCCCCCTTACCCGACTTTTTTTTGGGCCAAAGTTCTCCGATTTGGGTGAAATTTCCAAGAAAGGTTAGGGGTGATGACTAGACAAAGACCCGCTACTTTACTTTTCGATATTTGGTCGCAGAGGTGGACCAGCACTTTATACGATTTTTGTTTAAACTACAGTAAAAAAAATTCTCTGATTTACTTGAGATTTACAGAGAACACATTCTGAGGTTATGAATTTATTGTGGGGTACCTTGTTTTTTATACCCACCTCCATAGAAGTATATATATATTCTTGATCAGGGAGAATTTCTAAGGCGATATAATGATGTCCGTCTGTCTGTCTGTCTGTTGTAATCACCCTACAGTCTTCAATAATGAAGCAATCGAGCTGAAATTTTGCACAAGCTCCTCTTTTGTCTGCAGGCAGGTCAAGTTCGAAGATGGGCTATATCGGTCCAGGTTTTGATATAGTCCCCATATAAACCGACCTCCCGATCTTGGGCTTATAGAAATCGTAGTTTTTATCCAATTTGCCTGAAATTTGAAATCTAGACGTATTTTATGACCATAAAGTGGTGTGCCAAAAATGGTGAGTATCGGTTCATGTTTTGGTATAGCCCCCATATAGACCGATCCCCCGATTTTACTTCTTGGACTTCTAGAATCCGCAGTTTTTATTCAATTTACCAGAAATTGGAAATCTAGAGGTATTTTAGAACCATAGAGAGGTATGCCAAAAATGGTGAGCATCGGTCAATGTTTTGTTATGGTCCCCATATAAACCGACCTCCCGATTTGGGGTCCAGGGCTTATAGAAACCGTAGTTTTTATTCAATTTGCCTGAAATTGGAAATCTAGAGGTATTTTAGGACCATAAATAGGCGTGGCGAAAATGGTGATTATCGGTCCATGTTTTAGTATAGCCCCCATATAGACCGATTTCCCGATTTTACTTCTTGGGCTTCTAGAATCCGAAGTTTTTATCCAATTTGCCAGAAATTGGAAATCTGGAGGTATTTTTGGACCATAAAGAGGACCATAGAAACTGTAGTTTTTATCCAATTTGCCTGAAATTGGAAATCTAGAATTATTTTATGACAATAAAGAGGTGTGCCGAAAAGGGCGTGTATTGGTTCATGTTTTGGTTTATCCCGAATAATGACCGATCTCCGGATTTTATTTCTTGGGATTATAAAAACCGTAGTTTTTATCCAATTTGTATGAAATTCGAAATCTAGAATTATTTTTGGATCATAAAGAGATACGCCGAAAATGGTGAGTATCGGTCAGTGTTTTAATATAGCCCCCATAAGAACGATTTCCCGATTTAACTCCTTGGGTTTCTAGAAACCGTAGTTTTTATCCGATTTGCCTGAAATTTCACTTCTTGAGGGTATAGAAGGCGCAACTCAATGTAAAATTTGCGAAACTCAATGTAAAATTTCCAGATTTTACTTCTCGGGTGAAAGTCTACAGATTTAAGATTTCAAATCAAGACGTTATTTTATAATTTTCTTGCACACTTACAAGAGATGTTAATGATTCCTCTAAAACAAAAATGGTTCTTACAAATCCAGAATCTGATATAGTCTTCATAGGTAAAATCTTTAAATTTATCTCCGGGAAGTGTATTGGTTGAACTGCTCTGCTTGATTTGTCCTCAAACCCCTCTGAAATTTCAAAGGAAACCCTAATATTTGATTCATGGTGGTGGGAATTTAAGATTCGGCCTGGCCGAAATTACGGCCGTATACACTTGTTTAATATTTGGACGGGAAGTACCGTCTTTTTGAAAATTGGAAAATATCCGATTTTCTTTAAATTTCCAGGGAACGTTGAAGGTAGCGTCTAGGCAAAGAACAGCTACTTTATTTTTCGATATTTCGTCGAGGAGGGGGCCTCTCCTTTGTCAGACTTTTTTTAAAGTACAGTGAAAAAACTAAAATTTGTCGACTTACTGAGAACTTGGGGGAGATTATGAAATTTATATGAGGTATAAGATTTTTTAATATTTGGTCGGGGAAAATAAAAGGGCACAGGGAGACCTCATTTCTCCTCAAGTACATACCGTGGAACAATTAAACTTTTCCAATTAACTTGAAATTTACAGAGGATATGGGGTTGGTTTTATTATTATAATGCATATCTGATTTTGTGATATTCGAAGGGAAGAGGGGCCTCCCCTTAAAAATTGGGGTTATAATTTTCTTGAGATTTTTCTGGGACGTCTACACATTAATCACGACACTTCCGCTCGTGACTGTGCGTGAGTGTAAGTTTTTAAAATTTTTTCGTGCGAGAGTACGGATTTACTTTTCGTGAGTGTGCGTGACTGTGATTCCTACCAAAAATATCGTACGAGAGCGTGGGTGAGTAAAATTTTTCCGTCGTGAGTGTACGTGAATAAACAATTACTCAGTGCACACACCTCTACTTTGCACCTCTAATATTGAATATTTGTCCCCAATATTTTAGGACAAATAGACTTAAATTTAAAAGAACTTTTTCCTAACTCTAAGACAAAATATATCAGAGGAATGCCTCTCCTATGCTAAGCAAAACTCGTTTTCGTATTGTAAAAAACCGTTGGTCTCAAGACAATATTCTTATTTTTTTTTCAGTATACCTTACCTAGCGCAATGAGTTTATATTACGAGTGAAATAGAAATGTCACCATAATTACACACCACCGCTTTAAAACTTGGACCCTTTAAACCTTGGGCCCTTTTCTTTAAAACGCATGTCTTGGAAGTAAGCTAAAATTCCCTTAACAAAAAAAACACATTTTTCACATTAACGGAACATTAACTCTTTTAAAATCATACATCCAAGTTATAATTTTCTAAATGCTCAAATTCTTCTGGTTCAATTGCTGGTGCAGTTGTTGAAGTCCTCATATGGGAATATCTACGTCCATAGAAATTTCCTTTAGCTTCACTAGTAGCGGAACCAAAATGAAGTTGTCGTTGATAATGAGGACGCCCAGACGAATTTTCTACATTAGAGAATTGCTGTTGTTCAACGACTTCAGATGATCCAGAAGCTTTTCTCTTATGATTTGAACGATGGTGATGCGATTTCTTCGATCGTTTATAGAAATCTGTTTTTCTAAAATCATTATAAGATCCAAAATCAAATAGATGAGAATTATCAAGTCGCTTATTTAGATTCGCTTGTTGCTCAATTGGTGCTGAAGATTGAGAAGATCCTTTTTTGCGTTTTGGCAAAGTCGGACGAATTTCTACCAATGCATCTTCTACATTTTGACATTCATGTTTCTATTGGAAAATATATAAATTTATATAGGGGGTTTTACAAGAAAAATGATCTTGAATGATCCTTACTTTTGACTTCATTTGTCTATCTTGTGATTGTTGAGGCAAAGCAGTTTCTGAATCAACTGCCGCTGATTCATTTATTGGAGGAACTGTTGTAGTTGTAATATGCGAATTTGATCCGCCGAAGAAATTCTCTTTACCAAAGTTATTACCAGATCCAAAATTAAATAGCTGGGGACCTGCAGGTTGCTTAGTTGGGCTCTCTACATCAACAACTCCTGAAGATTCTTTGTTTTGATCTGCCCTAGGCTGATAGCGATTTCCCCCTTCCGCTTCTTTCTTAGTATTTCCCTTTTTACCACCATAGAAATGATATTTGCCAAAATTGATACCAGATCCAAAATCACATAACTGAGGATTTTCTGGCTCCTTACATGAACTCTCTACGCCTATGGCTCCAGAAGATGAAGTGTGTTCTCCACTTTCAGATTTCTATGGAATAGTTATACATTTATAAATGACACAAATGATTTGTTATAATACTTACTTTTGGTTTATCTTCGTTTTTTACTCCGTGTGGAGAATTCTCAGCTGAAGTGTCAAATACTGATGGCTCACTTGTTGGAGAGGGCATTGTAGTTTTTCCACGCGAATATCTGCCGCCAAAGAAATTTCCTTTCCCAAAATTATTACCCGTTCCAAAATCAAAGAAAACTGGTCTAGGACTGGGATTGTGAGGTAAACTTTGGAGTTTATTTTGTGGAGATTCTCCAAAGGTTTCCGGGATGCCCACTTCGTTCTGTATTGGAGTTTAAAAGTTAATGTTTACTGAATAATCCTATCTTGTAATCATAAGACTTACATCAGCATAAGCCAAAGTTGCAAGGGCCAAAATGCCCCCTGCTAAAACCGTGAAGTACTTCATTATCACTGAATAAAGAAACCTTCAAGATCCGCTTAAGTTATATAGAGGATTTTATAATTTTTGCCGCATATCACATTTTTCGTTTAAGGTATAAACAAACAATAAATTCTGCTATAATTATATTTACCTACTCGTTTAATGGCATTGTGCTATTTTTTCTGTATTTTTTTTTTTTTTTGTTTGTTACTTTATATTTACATTTCATTAATAATTAATCCACGTGAATTGCATTACACAATTCTAGCTCTATTTAAAACTCCATTGATAGGTTACATGACAAAGTTGTGGATTGTGGCAACTTATTTAGTATTCTAGGGATCGGTTAATCTGTGTCCAGATTGAGCAACTTGAGATTAGCGGCGAAAATTTTTTTCAAGGAGATCACAAATTAATGTTTTTTTTCGCTCTAGGATGCTTATGTAAATATATATGACCGAAAATCAGTTCCTCATATGAAAATGCTGAGTGTTTTGTGGATTTTCATCGAACCTCGTGTAAAAAGAAACAGTTCTGGTGGACTACTGCAGAAACAGGAGATTCTGCTTTGGCATATGTATTGCGACCAACTTTAGGTTGTTATACCCACCACCATAGGATGGGGGTATATTAACTTTGTCATTCCGTTTGTAACCCATCGAAATATTCCTCTAAGACCCCATAAAGTATATATATTCTGGGTCGTGGTGAACTTCTGAGTCGATCTAAGCATGTCCGTCCGTCCGTCTGTTGAAATCACGCTAACTTCCGAACGAAACAAGCTGTCGACTTGAAACTTGGCACAAGTAGTTGTTATTGATGTAGGTCGGATGGTATTGCAAACGGGCTATATTGGTCCACTTTTATGTATAGCCCCCATATAAACGGACCCTCAAATTTGGCTTGCGGAGCCTCTAACAGAAGCATATTTCATCCGATCCGCCTGAAATTTGGTACATGGTGTTAGTATATGGTCTCTAACAACCATGCAAAAATTGGTCCACATCGGTTCATAATTATATATAGCGTCCATATAAACCCATACACAGATTTGGCTTGCGCAGCCTCTAAGAGAAGCAAATTTATTCCGATCCGGTTGAAATTTGGAACATGGTGTCAATGGCCGTAATATACGGCCGTAAGTTCGGCCATGCCGATTGCGTAGAAACTTCTTCTAAACACTGCCATCCACAATAGAATTACTTGAGTTGAGGTAACGCTTGCTGATGGCAAAATATCTTAAAACCTCCTAACACCGTCTTCTAAATTATATCAAACAAGTATATACGGCCGTAAGTTCGGCCAGGCCGAATCTTATGTACCCTCCACCATGGATTGCGTAGAAACTTCTACGAAAGACTGTCATCCACCAATTTCAACTCACATGGTTATTAAATATCATATGCTACCACCACGTACCAAATTTCCACCAGATCGGATGAATTTGCTTCTCCAAAAGGCACCGGAAGTCAAATCTGGGGATCGGTTTATATGGGAGCTATGTATTATTATGGGCTGATAGGAACCAATTCCTGCATGGTTGTTGGATACCCTATACTAACATCACGTACCAAATTTCAACTGAATCAGATGAATTTTGGTCTTCTAAGAGGCTCCGGAGGTAAAATCTGGTGATCGGTTTATATGGGGGCTATATATAATTATTGACCGATATGGACCAATTTTTGCATGGCTGTCAGAGACCATATACTAACACCATGTACCAAATTTCAGCCGGATCGGATGAAATTTGCTTCTCTTAGAGGCTCCTCAAGCCAAATCGGGGGATCGGTTTATATGGGGGCTATATATAATTATGGACCGATATGGACCAATTTTTGCATGGTTGTTAGAGACCATATACTAACACCATGTACCAAATTTCAGCCGGATCGGATAAAAATTGTTTCTCTTAGAGGCTCTGCAAGCCAAATCGGGGGATCGGTTTATATGGGGGCTATATATAATTATGGACCGATGTGAACCAATTTTTGCATGGTTGTTAGAGACCATATACTTACACCATGTACCAAATTTCAGCCGGATCGAATGAAATTTGCTTCTCTTAGAGGCTCCTCAAGCCAAATCGGGGGATCGGTTTATATGGGGGCTATATATAATTATGGACCGATATGGACCAATTTTTGCATGGTTGTTAGAGACCATATACTAACACCATGTACCAAATTTCAGTCGGATCGGATAAAAATTGTTTCTCTTAGAGGCTCTGCAAGCCAAATCGGGGGATCGGTTTATATGGGGGCTATATATAATTATGGACCGATATGGACCAATTTTTGCATGGTTGTTAGAGACCATATGCTAACACCATGTACCAAATTTCAGCCGGATCGGATGAAATTTGCTTCTCTTAGAGGCCTCGCAAGCCAAATTTGGGGGTCCGTTTATATGGGGGCTATACGAAAAAGTGGACCGATATGGCCCATTTTCAATACCATCCGACCTACATCAATAACAATTACTTGTGCCAAGTTTCAAGTCGATAGCTTATTTCGTTCGGAAGTTAGCGTGATTTCAACAGACGGACGGACGGACGGACGGACGGACATGCTCAGATCGACTCAGAATTTCACCACGACCCAGAATATATATACTTTATGGGGTCTTAGAGCAATATTTCGATGTGTTACAAACGGAATGACAAAGTTAATATACCCCCCATCCTATGGTGGAGGGTATAAAAAGACCGATTAAATACGTATATAATTCAGTTTGAAAAAATATTTCTATAGTAATAAAATTTTGAATAAATTTTCTATAGAAATAAAATTTTAACAAAATTTTCTATAGAAATAAAATGTTGACAAAATTTTCTATAGAAATAAAATTCTGACAAAATGTTCTATAGTAATAAAATTTTGACGAAATTTTCTATAGAAATAAAATTTTGACAAAATTTTCTATAGAAATAAAATCTTGACAAAATTTTCTATAGAAATAAAATTTTGAAAAAAACTTTCTATAGAAATAAAATGTTGACAAAATTGTCTATAGAAATAAAATGTTGACAAAATTTTCTATAGAAATAAAATTTTGGTAGATTATTTTTGGGGATCGGCTATATATAATTATAGACCGATAGGAACCAATTTTGGCATGATTGTTGGCGGCCATATACTAGCGCAATGTACCAAATTTCACCACGTACCAAATTTCAACCGGATCGGATGAATTCTGCTCCCCCAATAGCTACGAAGGTAAAATCTGGGGATCGGTTTAAATGGGAGTTATATATAATTAAGACCGGTATGGACCAATTTTTGCATGGTTGTAAGAGACCATATACTAACACCACGTTAACCACGTACCGATGTGGACCAATTTTTGCATGGATTTCCTATCCGGCAGAAATTTGGTACACGGTGGTGGTATATGGTCTCAAACAACCATGCAAAAATTGGTCCACATCGGTCCATAATTATATATAGCCCCCATGTAAACCGATCCCCAGATTTGGCTTGCGGAGCCTCAAAGAGAAGCAAATTTCATCCGATCCGGTTCAAATTTGGAACATGGTGTTAGTATGTTTTATGGTATATGGCCGCTAACAACCATACTAAAATACCTATCCCCAATCACACAAAAATTGTTCCATATCGGTTCATAATCATAGTTGCCACTTGAGTCAAAAATAATCTACCAAAAATTTTATTTCTATAGAAAATGTTGTCAAAATTTTATTTTTATGGAAAATTTTGTCAAAATTTTATTTCTATGGAAAATTTTGTCAAAATTTTATTTCTATAGAAAATTTTGTTAAAATGTTATTTCTGAAGAATATTTTGTTAATATTTCATATCTATAGAAAATTTTGTCAAAACTTTATTTCTATAGAAAATTTTGTCAAAATTTTATCTCTATAGGAAATTTTGTCAAAACTTTATTTCTAGAGAAAATTTTGTCAAACTGAATTATATACGTATTTAATCGGTCTTTTTCGATACAATTTAGAAGACGGTGTTAGGAGGTATTAAGATACCTTGCCTTCGGCAAGAGTTACCGCGACCCAAGTAATTTGATTGTAGATGGCAGCGTTTAGAAGAAGTTTCTACGCAATCCATGGTGTAGGGTACATAAGCTTCGGCCTGGCCGAACTTACGGCCGTATATACTTGTTTTTTTTTTTAAATCTTAATTAAAAGAAATTTAAACTATGAATTTTTAAATCAAACTAAAAATTATTAGTTATAGAAACTCATTGAGATATACTATAGCGTTTAAAAATAGTTACGTTTTCAATTAAAAAATTTATTGAAATTTGCTATTGAAATCAATTAATTTTTTAATCAAGAAATATTTTGATACCCAATTAATGATTAGAATGATGATTGAAGATATTTCAATTACAAAATTAATTGGATCAATTAATTTTGAGATTGAATCAGAAAAAAAAATGTGTGAAAGATACATATGGGAGCTATATCTTAATGTTAACCGATGTGACTGATATTCTGCAAAATTTACGAGACTCACAAAACATTCGAATATATGGAATTTTAAGAAGATCGCTTGATAGATACGTCTTTTATGACCAGATCGGTTATAAATGTATAGCAGCTATATCTAAATCTGAACCGATTTTTTTCTAAAATCAATAGGGATCGTCTTTGAGCCGGAAAAGACCCTATGCCACATTTGAGGACGATGGGATTTAAACTGCGAGCTGGACTTTGCACAAAAATACATCAACAGACAGACAGACGGACATCGCTAAATCGACTCAGCATTTAATTTTAAGATGATCGGTATACTAAAAGGATGGTCTATGATGATTACTTTTTGGCGTTACATACAAATGCACAAACTTATTATACCCTGTACCACAGTCAGGGCTACCAATTTTGCCTTATTATAGGCATTTTGATGATTTTGACTCAAAAAATAGCAGTTTTCGATGTTTGCCTCGGAAATGACGATTTTTACTCCATTCAAAAATTTAGCGAACTCGAAATCATGCCGATTTCGATTAATTTTTGCTTCATTTAAGGGAGCTTAATTACCTTGTTATACCCTGCTCCACACTGTGGAACAGGGTATTATAAGTTAGTGCATATGTTTGCAACACCCAGAAGGAGACGAGATAGACACATGGTGTCTTTGGCAAAAATGCTCAGGGTGGGCTCTTGAGTCGATAGTTGAAATTTAGTTGAAATTTTGCACAGGGAGTAGAATTAGCATTATAGCTATGCGTGTCAAATTTGGTTGAAACCGGTTCAGATTTAGATATAGCGCTCATATATAGCTTTCGCCCGATTTACACTCAAATTACCACAAAGGCCAATTTTTTGCTCCGATTTAGTTGAAATTTTGCACAGGGAGTAGAATTAGCATTGTAGCTATGTGTGCCAAATTTGGTTGAAATCGGTTCAGATTTAGATATAGCTTCCATATATATGTTTTTATGATTTCGACAAAAATGGTCAATGTTGGTAACATTTTTCTGGTCTAATCGCCACTACTTAGTCGAAAAGTTGTAAAAATGACTCTAATTTTCCTAAACTTGTAATACATATATATCGAGCGATAAATCATAAATAAACTTTTGCGAAGTTTCCATAAAATTGCTTCAGATTTAAATGTTTTTACTAACATTGTGTTTTTTTACTAACATTGTGTTCCATCCTAGTGCATTAGCCGACTTAAATTTTGAGTCTATAGATTTTGTAGAAGTCTATCAAATTCTGTCCAGATCGAGTGATATTTAAATGTATGTATTTGGGACAAACCTTTATATATAGCCCCAAACACATTTGACGGATGTGATATGGTATCGAAAATTTAGATCTACAAAGTGGTGCAGGGTATAATATAGTCGGCCCCGCCCGACTTTAGACTTCCTTACTTGTTTTAAATTTGAAGACGACCGGTTAGAAAATAAGCTCAATACGACCCCATTTGTTGAAATCGGGCGTTACATATATATGGCGGCTATATCTAAATTTGATGCGATTTTTTCAAATTCAATAGCGTTCGTCCTTGTGCCAAAAAGCCTTGAACCAAGTTTCATCAAAATAATTGCGAACAATACAACACCTATGAATGGACGAAAACGAATAAATCGACTCAGGAGGTGATTCTGAGTCGACCAGTATGTTTTATGAAGTTTGAAATCAATATTTCTGGTAGGTACATTTTTTTACAGATCAAAGTTATTATACCCCAACCACTATGTAGATTATGATATAAAATCTGGATGGCGTTCGCGTACTTTTCGGCTATGACTTACTCAGAATGCGTAAACATGTACTAATTATAATAGAATTGTGTGTTTTTATATGAAATGAATACCTTTGTTATACCCTCCACCATAGGATGGGGGTATATTAACTTTGTCATTCCGTTTGTAACACATCGAAATATTACTCTAAGACCCCATAAAGTATATATATTCAGGGTCGTGGTAAAATTCTGAGTCGATATGAGCATGTCCGTCCTTCCGTCCGTTCCTCATATGAAAATGCTGAGTGTTTTGTGGATTTTCATCGAACCTCGTGTAAAAAGAAACAGTTCTGGTGGACTACTACAGAAACAGGAGATTCTGCTTTGGCATATGTATTGCGACCAACTTGAGGTTGTTATACCCTCCACCATAGGATGGGGGTATATTAACTTTGTCATTCCGTTTGTAACACATCGAAATATTGCCCCTAAAGTATATATATTCTGGGTCGTGGTGAAATTCTAAGTTGATCTAAGCATTTCCGTCCGTCCGTCTGTTGAAATCACGCTAACTTCCGAACGGAACAAGCTATCGACTTGAAACTTGGAACAAGTAGTTGTTATTGATGTAGGTCGGATGGTATTGAAAATGGGCCATATCGGTCCACTTTTACGTATAGCCCCCATATAAACGTACCCCCAAATTTGGCTTTCGATTGCTCTAAGAGAAGCAAATTTCATCCGATCCGGCTGAAAATTGGTACATGGTGTTAGTATATGGTCTCTAACAACCATGCAAAAATTGGTCCATATCGGTCCATAATTACATATAGCCCCCATATAAACCGATCCCCCGATTTGGCTTGCGGAGCCTCTAAGACAAGCAAATTTCATCCGATTCGGCTGAAATTTGGTACATGGTGTTGGTATATGTTCTCTAATGACCATGCAAAAATTGGTCCACAGCGCCCCATAATTATGTAAAAATGTATGTATTTGAGGTAAAATGTATGTATTTGGGACAAACCTTTATATATAGCCCCAAACACATTTGACGGATGTGATATGGTATCGAAAATTTAGATCTACAAAGTGGTGCAGGGTATAATATAGTCGGCCCCGCCCGACTTTAGACTTCCTTACTTGTTTTAAATTTGAAGACGACCGGTTAGAAAATAAGCTCAATACGATCCCATTTGTTGAAATCGGGCGTTACATATATATGGCGGCTATACCTAAATTTGATGCGATTTTTTCAAATTCAATAGCGTTCGTCCTTGTGCCAAAAAGCCTTGAACCAAGTTTCATCAAAATAATTGCGAACAATACAACACCTATGAATGGACGAAAACGAATAAATCGACTCAGGAGGTGATTCTGAGTCGACCAGTATGTTTTATGAAGTTTGAAATCAATATTTCTGGTAGGTACATTTTTTTACAGATCAAAGTTATTATACCCCAACCACTATGTAGATTATGATATAAAATCTGGATGGCGTTCGCGTACTTTTCGGCTATGACTTACTCAGAATGCGTAAACATGTACTAATTATAATAGAATTGTGTGTTTTTATATGAAATGAATACCTTTGTTATACCCTCCACCATAGGATGGGGGTATATTAACTTTGTCATTCCGTTTGTAACACATCGAAATATTACTCTAAGACCCCATGAAGTATATATATTCAGGGTCGTGGTAAAATTCTGAGTCGATCTGAGCATGTCCGTCCTTCCGTCCGTTCCTCATATGAAAATGCTGAGTGTTTTGTGGATTTTCATCGAACCTCGTGTAAAAAGAAACAGTTCTGGTGGACTACTACAGAAACAGGAGATTCTGCTTTGGCATATGTATTGCGACCAACTTGAGGTTGTTATACCCTCCACCATAGGATGGGGGTATATTAACTTTGTCATTCCGTTTGTAACACATCGAAATATTGCTCTAAGACCCCATAAAGTATATATATTCTGGGTCATGGTGAAATTCTAAGTCGATCCAAGCATGTCCGTCCGTCCGTCCGTTCGTCTGTTGAAATCACGCTAACTTCCGAACGGAACACTTTTACGTATAGCCCCCATATAAACGGACCCCCAAATTTGGCTTGCGATTGCTCTAAGAGAAGCAAATTTCATCCGATCCGGCTGAAAGTTGGTACATGGTGTTAGTATATGGTCTCTAACAACCATGCAAAAATTGGTCCATAACGGTCCATAATTACATATAGCCCCCATATAAACCGATCCCCCGATTTGGCTTGCGGAGCCTCTAAGAGAAGCAAATTTCATCCGATCCGGCTGAAATTTGGTACATGGTGTTTGTATATGTTCTCTAATGACCATGCAAAAATTGGTCCACATCGGCCCATAATTATATAGCCCCCATATAAACCGATTCCCAGATTTGACTTCCGGAACTCTTAGAGGAGCAAAATTCATCCGATCCGATTAAAATTTGGTCCGTGGTGTAAGTATATTGTATCTAACAACCATGCCAAAATTGGTCCATATCGGTCCATAATTATATATAGCCCCCATATAAGCCGATTTGACCTCCGGAGCCTCTTAGAGGAGCAAAATTCATCCGATCCGGTTGAAATTGGGTACATGGTGTTAGTATATGGTCTCTAACAACCATGCAAGAATTGGTCCATATCGGTCCATAATTATGTATAGCCCCCATATAAATCGATGTATAGCGATCCCCAATCACACAAAAATTGGTCCTTATCGGTTCATAATCAGGTTGCCACTCGAGCCAAAAATAATCTACCAAAATTCTATTTTTATAGAAAACATTGTCAAAATGTTATTTCTATAGAAAATTTCGCCAAAATTTTATTTCTATAGAAAATTTTGTCAAAATTTTATTTCTATAGAAAATTTTGTCAAAATTTTATTTCTATAGAACATTTGGTCAAAATTTTATTTCTATAGAAAATTTTGTCAAAACTTTATTTCTATAGAAAATTTTATCCAAATTTTATTTATATAGAAAATTTTTTCCAAATTTTACTTCTTTAAAAAATGTTGTCAAAATTTTATTTTGTCAAAATTGTATTTCTATAGAAACTTTAAACTTATTTATATACGTATTTAATCGGCCTTTTTATACCCTCCACCATAGAATGGGGGTATATTAACTTTGTCATTCCGTTTGTAAAACATCGAAATATTGCTCTAAGACCCCTTAAAGTATATATATTCTGGGTCGTGGTGAAATTATGAGTCGATCTGAGCATGTCCGTCCGTCCGTCCGTCAGTCCGTCCGTTGAAATCACGCTAACTTCCGAACGAAACAAGCTATCGACTTGAAACTTGGCACAAGTAGTTGTTATTGATGTAGGTCGGAAGGTATTGAAAATGGGCCATATCGGTCCACTTTTGTGTATAGCCCCCATATAAACGGACCCCCAAGTTTTGCTTGAGATTGCTCTAAGAGAAGCAAATTTCATCCGATCCGGCTGAAATTTGGTACATGGTGTTAGTATATGGTCTCTAACAACCATGCAAAAATTGGTCCATATCGGTCCACTTCTACGTATAGCCCCCATATAAACGGACCCCCAAATTTGGCTTGCGATTGCTCTAAAGGAAGCAAATTTCATCCGATCCGGCTGAAATTTGGTTCATCGGATTAGTATATGGTCTCTAACAACCATGCAAAAATTGGTCCATATCGGTCCACTTTTACGTATAGACCCCATATAAACGGACCCCCAAATTTGGCTTGCGATTGCTCTAAGAGAAGCAAAATGCATCCGATCCGGCTGAAATTTGGTACATGGTATATGGTCTCTATTAGAGGTCTGCATCGAATAACTTTTCACTGCATGTAAGCAATTCGCTGTCGAATATAGTACATACTCTGTCTTTCTCTCAGAGCGCAAGTAGTGAAGTGAAGAGAACACTTGCTTGTCAAATACCACCAAGTACTTATCCGAAACAATATGTGTTCCGAAAAAAAGGAACAATAAAAATGTAAGTACTTGAGAAAAAGTACAACATGGATTCTCTTCACTTCACGTGGTACCACAAGTATTTCTCAGTATGTGCGAAGCAAAACTTTCCATTATTATTAATCATAGATATGTATGTATATCACATATTTCATATATTTATGTATGTCACACACTTACCTTAACGTTTGCCCCTCTTTATAACAAACCAAAACATATATTATGGAGACTAACTGTTTTTTTTTGTATTTCTGAAACTGCATGTGGTACATGTAGTACTCTATGAAGTTTTGTTCTCGCAACATACTCGACGTGATCACTCTGAGTACACTTCAATAAGAGAGAAAGAGGAATATGTGTTTGTTGGTAGTGAAGTCATCAGAGTAGCAACAAGAAGTTACTCGTGGCTTTTGGTGTTCATCAAAATGTGTACCAATTGTTTTGCGAATCTCTCAAATAGATGTACTCATGTAGCAAGTACACGTGTACTCTGCATTTACAAATGGAATTGTGCAGACCTCTAGTCTCTAACAACCATGCAAAAATTGGTCCACATCGCTCCATAATTATATAAAGCCTCCATATAAACCGATCCCCTGATTTGGCTTGCGGAGCCTCTAAGAGCAGCAAATTTCATCCGATCCGGCTGAAATTTGGTACATGGTGTATGTATATGTTCTCTAATGACCATGCAAAAATTGGTCCACATCGACCCATAATTATATATTGGCCCCATATAAGCCGATCCCCAGATTTGACCTCCGGAGCCTCTTAGAGGAGCAAAATTCATCCGATCCGGTTGAAATTCGGAACATGGTGTTAGAATGTGGTCTCTAACAAACACCCAAGAATTGGTCCATATCAGTCCATAATTATATATAGCCCCCATATAAACCGTTCCCCAGATTTGATCTCCGGAGCCTCTTGGAGGAGCAAAATTCATCCGATCCGGTTGAAATTGGCAACGTGGTGTTAGTATAAGGCCGCTAATAACCATGCCAAAATTGGTCCATATCGGTCTATAGTTATATATAGCCGATCCCCAATCACACAAAAATTGGTCCATATCGGTTCATAATCATGGTTGCCACTCGAGCCAAAAATAATCTACCAAAATTTTATTTTTATAGAAAGCATTGTCAAAATGTTATTTCTATAGAAAATTTTGTCAAAATGTTATTTCTATAGAAAATTTTGACAAAATTTTATTTCTATAGCAAATGACAAAATTTTATTTCTATAGAAAATTTTGTCAAAATTTTATTTTTATAGAAAATTTTTTCCAAATTTTATTTCTATAGAAAATTTTGTCAAAATTTTAATTCTATAGAAAATGTTGTCAAAATTTTATTTTGTCAAAATTTTATTTCTATAGAAACTTTAAACTTAATTATATACGTATTTAATGGGTCTTTTTTAGTTTAATATATACCACGTATGGACTATGTGGTATATATTACGGTGTTAGGAAGTTTTAAGATGCCTTACCATCAGCTTCAGTAGAAGTTTCTACGCAATCCATGGTGGAGGGTACATAAGCTTCGGCCTGGCCGAACTTACGGCCGTATATACTTGTTTAGTTTAATATATACCACGTATGGACTATGTGGTATATATTACGGTGTTAGGAAGTTTTAAGATACCTTGCCATCGGCAAGTGTTACCGCAACCCAAGTAATTCGATTGTGGATGACAGTCTTCAGTAGAAGTTTCTACGCAATCCATGGTGGAGGGTACATAAGCTTCGGCCTGGCCGAACTTACGGCCGTATATACTTGTTTAGTTTTTAAAAAGTGCCGATTTTTCTTAAAATATTATTGGCAGCCCTGACCACAGTAATGGTGAAGGGTATACATATCAGCCACCCAGTACACCTTAACTAAAAAACAATCTGTGAACTCTTTGAACTCTTTGAACATTTATCCTAAACTAAATCTATTGACAATTAAATTATTAATCCCATGTCTATGGCCAACACTCCCCATCTCTATCGTTCTTAGGCTATTAGCAAATACTACACTGATTTTCCAAGTTATAGCTCAGTTGGTTGGTCATGTGAAAGGTCATTCAGTTGATTGATGGAAATACCAAATGAATAAATGATGGCAAAAGCAAAATGGAAGCATTTCAATTTCAAATGCTCCTAGGCATATTCGACATCTCACCACAATGCACATGGCATCCATGACCATCCAGCAAATAGGAAACCGTCGTTATTTTTAGTGAAACCATCCGTCGTTGACATAATAACACACAAAATGGTCATGGCGATCCTCGTATTTCTATTAGCCATTACTAATCCCATCCATTGCATTTTTATTAAATGAAAACAAGTGAATGTAAGGAATTCCTACACCATAGACGAATTTTCTGCACCCTTTAGAAAAAGTCGACTTTTGACCTCTTGAACTTTCGGAGAAATTTCAGCATAAAACAATTACATCGCATTCACCCATTCATAGAAAATAAACATTCCCAGCAAAACAAAGCGTAGCCAAAAAAGTAGTGGAAATGTTCTTTTTGGATCAGGAAGTGGTGCAAAACTAGCGCAGAAGCGATGAATTTAATCAAATATTTTAGTTTCCTTTGAAATTTCAGGGGGGTTTACCGGCAGATATTCTCCCAAGCAGAGAAGTTCAACTAGTACACTTCCCGAAGATAAATTTAAAGAATTTACCTATGAAGACTATATCAGATTCTGAATTTATAAGAACCAGTTTGGTTTGAGTTTTAGAGGAATCATTAGCATGTCTTTTAAGTGTGCAAGAAAATGATCCAATAACGCCTGGATTTGAAATCTAAATACATTATTTAAATGATTACGAGAAGTAAAATCTGGAAATTTTACATTCAGTTTCAAGCTATTTTCATGATCAGTGCGTCTTCTATATCCTCAAGAAGTGAAATCGGTCTATATGGAGGCCTTACCAAATGGACCGATAAAAATTAAATCTGATTCACATTTCTGTTAGTCTAAAATACCAGTATATTTACAATTTCAGCAAATCGGATAAAAACCACGGTTTCTAGAAACTCAAGGAGTTAAATCGAGTGATCGGTCTTATGGGCAGTGATGCCAACTTGGTGCTTTTAGCAACAAATTTATTGCTTTTTGATGTCCAAAAAGCACCAAATTAATGCATTTTCAAAAAAAACACCAACTTGGTTCTTTCTGGCTTTTTAGTTTAGTGCTTTTGGTGTTTTTTTTTTTTTTTTTGAATTTGAACAGTATGGAGTTTATAGACGACGTCTTTTCATACAAAAATTCCGATTAGACCGGTTCACCGGTCGCTGTGTATTCAGCCGACTGTCGATTGGACTCAAGAGTGTAGTGATGGAGCCATGTTTCATCCATTGTCACATATCGAAATCAAATGTGAGCTCGCGCGGCACCCAGATTTTGCACAGAGCTTCCGCATATCTAAATATTGATGAATGATATGACCAACACGTTCCTTTGATATCTTTAAGGCCTCTGCTATCTCGATCAACTTCATTTTACGGTCATTCAAAATCATTTTGCGGATTTTTTGATGTTTTCGTCGGTAACCAACTCTTTCGGGCGTCCACTGCGTTCACCGTCCTCCGTGCTCATTTCACCACGCTTGAATTTTTCATACCAATCAATTATTGTTGATTTCCCTGGGGAAAAGTCCGGAAACTCATTATCAAGCCAAGTTTTTGCTTCCACCGTATTTTTTCCCTTTAGAAAACAGTATTTTATCAAAACACGAAATTCCTTTTTTTTCATTTTTTTCACAATAACAAAAGTTGCTTCACAAAAGACGCTCTATCTCACAAACTAATTGACTTACAGACGTCAAATTTTGAAGGTTGGTACTATATAAAAATAATATGCATTTAATACTAGCGACGCCATCTTTGTGTCAGACCGGGGACTTATCAGCCAACCTGTTATTTAACAACCATGCCAAAAGTGGTCCATATCAGTCCATAATCATATATAGCCTCCATATAAACCGATCCTGAGATTTGGTTTTGGAGCCTCTTGGAGGAGCAAATTTCATCCGAGTCAGTTGAAATTTGGTACATTGTGCTAGTATATGACCGTTAATAACCATGCCTAACTAGGTCCATATCGGTTATAGTTATATATAGCCCTCAGATAAATCGATCCCCAATCACACCAAAATTGGTCCATATCAAGTTCATAATTCTGTATAGCCCCCATATAACAGACCCCCATATTTCAATTCTGGCTCTCTACGTACCGTGCAAAAGTCCATGTCGATTCGTAATTATTTGTAGACTTACCTATACATAACTTTTTTGTCTGACAAATACCTAACTCACAATTTAGAAATCGATTTAAGATACCACAGCCCAAGTAATTCAATTGTGGAAGTTTCTACGCAATTTATGGTGGAGGGTACATAAGATTCAGCCTTGCCGAACTTACGGCCATATATACTTGTTTTCGGTTGAGACTGGAGCCGACACTTCAGCATCGGCTGATCTTTCGACTTGTGTAGCAGCAGTTCCATCAACTTCAGCTTATGTAGGCCTCCGGCCTTCCGCTGATGACTCTATGGATCTATTCCCGTAGACCAAAATAATTCGAGAGATGTCATCAAAGCTCATTCCATTGGAGCATGATTTTCGCACAAATATCGCTTTTCGCGGCGGTTCCTTTGCAATGGCAGTTGTACCATCTACTTCAGCTTGTATAGATCCACGCTCCTCTTTCGTTGATTCTTTGGATCTATTCCCGTAGACCAAAATAATTCGAGAGATGTCATCAAAGCTCCTTCCATTGGAGCATGATTTTCGCACAAATATCGCTTCTCTCGGCGGTTCCTTTGCAATGGCAGTTGTACCATCTACTTCAGCTTGTATAGATCCACGCTCCTCTTTCGTTGATTCTTTGGACCTATTCTTATTCCCAAATGGTAGGTACGATGTCAGAGATCCTTGCATTGGAGCATGATTCCTGCATTAATGCCTTCTCTTTTGGCCATGTGTAAGGACTCATGCCCTCTTCTCTATTAATATAGATCATCTTCATATCAGCATTCTTTCCAGTAGAGGCTGATTCGAATTGTTTCTCTAGCCCTCCTTATAGCCTATAGTGCACTAAGTCTCTTACGGATTTCTGCACCAAGATAGTCATATAGTGCTCCTATGTGATCAAAAGTGTCAATCGCTTCTTCAGAATCGAAATCCCTCATTCTTTTCGCTAGGGGATTTTCAGTAGGTCATAGATTCCTTTTCTAAATGAGGAACAACTGGAAAAAACACTTATGGTATACGTACATTAAAGAAGAGGATGCTCTACTTAAAGGGGAAAATTGTCACCAACGTTAGATTAGATTAGGTATAGTGGCAGTCCGTTATTTCAGGCTCAATTAGACTAGTCAGTCCATTGTGATACTACAGTTTGTCATCATAAATGACCCATCGAAGAAAATCTTGAATATTTGGAATTGGACCCATTATCGAAGAATCTAATGCTAACTATGGCTTCACATTTTCAACTTTAAAATATTCTAAACGAGATGTCAAATTGTCATTGCCCCACCTATGGAACATAGGGTATACTCTATGGCCATATCAGTTGATAGTTGAGCGATGCCACTTAATCGTTTAGTTGATTCATTGACCGTTAAAAGCCTTCAAGTTATTGGGTTAAAAGTGCAACACTGGTGGTAACTGTTGTGTTAGTTGGAATCACCTTTTTCCAACTTCATAATACGAGTATTCTGATGACTTTGCTATTTTTATTATTTTTTCTGGTGGATATGTGCGATTGAGTGAACATCTATCGACAATTTTTGCAAGGAAATTCAATTTGCAATCAACATACGAAGAGTGCTAAAGAATATAATGCTGAAGGATGTTGTGACATCTCTGCTTCGTTATGAATGAAAATAGATTACAAATTATTGAAATGTATGCAAGAAAACAAAATGAAAAAACAATCATCGATGCGTAGAGTTTTATGTTGAAGTGGTTCGAGATGTATTTCAACACATAGTGGAAAAGGAGTTATACTGAAAATGTTTTCTTCGATTTACTTGGATGATACTGATATTTCTGTGGTCACAACCCTTAACAGCCTAACTCGAGTTAGGACACAATTGAGTTATTAGCACCATCGTATTCAGCGTATCTAAATTTATTTGCTCTAAATTTTTCATGTTTGTATCTCTTCTAGGAATCTGTAGCAAAGTTTTCCAAAAAACACCTTCTACTGATTTTCAGTGAAGATTCAAAACTTTAAACTCCTGTACTGAAAATATTGAAAAACAGACTTAGGCTGTTACGGGTTGTGACCACAGATTTACAGGATGATATTGGTAAAATATGAATTTTAGATTTTGGCGAAGTTAAGTTCTCTGATTTAATGGTAAACTAGCAGAACATGTTTCAAATGGTATTACTCAAATATTCCATCTGCCGGACCATGGTTAGGGTAAGTTAGTTATAGCGGCAGCCCGACATTTAAAGCTCACTTAGACTATTCAATCCATTGTGATACCGTACGATTCTCCAAGCTGACTATGGTCACGATTCTTCAAGTGGTCATAGCACCATGACAATGGTTAGTACAGGGTAGCTGACAACATAGTAATCTGCAGCGTATTATGTTATTAATCACGATGCAGGTCAAGAGTAATAGTGCTATCAGCTTATCTTTGGTCATAATTCGCTACTGTCCGATGTTAAGCTCAATGACAAGAGACCTGCTTTTTATAGCCGAGTCCGTTTTGCATTGCAGTAGTTCCAACCTTACACTCAGGTGCAAGAGTCCCATGGATTGGGATCCGATGATTTTGGTGCCCTTTATGCGGTAGAAATGAACCTCTTTTTAAAACATTCTTGGTTAAAGTGTACTAAGTGTGATGGTGCCAAGGAATGTCCATGGTCTGCGGCCAAATTTTTTGTCTGTCCATGGCTCCAATGCTATATTAAATACATTTTCCCAATAATATTCGGCGTTAATATCGATAAAAAAGAGACGCAAGCGAATGTCTGTATTCGTTACGTTACGGCGGCCCTTGAGCTCTGGCAATCAATCGAAGCTGACCTCTTTGGCTCTGGAACTTTTTGAAACTTCAATGGCTTTAGTTCAAGCTCATTATACCCTAAACCACATAGTGGTCAGGGTATAATAAATTTAATCTGTCAAACAATGTGCCATTCCAGAAGACCCATAAAATATATACCGATCGACTCTGAATCACCTCCTTAGTCGATCTAGGCCTTCGGTTTCCGTCCGTCTGTCCATGTATTTGTTGTTCGCAAGATTCCGATCGCATTTATTAACCGAGTTTGATGAAATTTGGTACAGAGTGTTTGTTAAGCACAAGGACGAACACTATTGAATTTGGAAGAAATCGGACCAAAGTTAGATATAGTTCTCATATATATGTATCGCCCGATTTCGACAAAAGGGGTCAGATTGCTTACATTTACTAACCGATCGGCTTCAAAATGGCCACAAAGAAATCCAATCGACCACCCTTTAAGTGTGCCACATTTCATCAAAATCGGTTTAGATTTAGATGTAGTTCCCATTGTTTATCAACCGATCTGACTCAAAGTTTGCAAAATCTAATTTTCTATAGCACTTATTATATGTGCACAAAATCATGGGAATCGGTTCAGATATGGCTATAGCTCCGGTATATATGTATCACCCGATTTTCACAAATTTGGCCATAAAACCCTTTTGTATCAACCGATCTTACTCAAATTTGGCTTACTCTAATGTTCTATAGTACTGACTATATGTGCAAAGTATCATCCAAATATATGTATCACCCGATTTTCCCAAATTTGGCCATTTATCAACCGATCTGACTCAAAGTTGGCCAAATCTAATTTTCTATAGTACTTACTATATGTGCAAAATATCATCCAAATCGGTTCAGATTTAGATATAGCTCTCATATATATGTAGCGCCCGATTTTCAAATATTTGCCCGTTATAACCTTATTTTTGATTGAAATAAATTTGAAACAAATTTAAATTCATTTAAATTTAAAACCATAAAACATATAAACAAAACAACAAAACGAAACGTTGCCTAATTTCATTTATAAACAAAGTTCTGCGATATTAAATGTTGCCAATTTTCTGTACCCAAGCGAGTACAATGGCAGAAATGGGTTACAAATACGTATCTCTACATGAAATAACAATTTTGTGGACTAAGGTTATACTGGCTTTAATAATTCTGAAAAAAAATTTAACTTATGAAATGAGTCTTTAAATTTTTGGACTTTTTATATCTTGACTGCAAAACAAAACAGCGTTCGAAAATACATATGAGATGTTTTTAAACACTTTATTTTAAAGAGGTTTTTATCTTGAAACATAGCTTAATTTCTACTCGAAATCGAGTCTTTGTCTTCTATGCAAATCCTTTCTTTCAGGTAGAACTCAGTACGTTGAATGTAATGGTTTCACCTCCCACTTACGGAATGTATATCGCGGTGTTCCGCGGAAATAGAACAAGTATATAACATACGGCCGTAAGTTCGGCCGAAGCTTATGTACCCTACACCATGGACTGCGTAGAAACTTCTTCTAAACACTGCCATCCACAATCGAATTACTTGGGTTGCGGTAACGCTTGCCGATGGCAAGGTATCTTAAAACCTCCAAACACCGTCTTCTAAATTGTAAGTAAGTTCATACGTGGTATATATTGATTTAAAAAGGACCGATTAAATACGTATATAATTCAGTTTAACAAAATTTTCCATAGAAATAAAGTTTTGACAAAATTTTCTATAGAAATGAAATTTTGGTAGATTATATTTGGCTCGAGTGGCAACCATGATTATGAACCGATATGGACCAATTTTTGTGTAATTGGGCATCGGCTATATATAACTATAGACCGATGTGGACCAATTTTGGAATGGTTGTTAACGGCCATATACTAACACCATGTTCGAAATTTGAACCAGATCGGATGAATTTTGCCCCTCCAAGAGGCTCCGGAGATCAAATCTGGAGAACGGTTTATATGGAGGCTACATATACTTATGGACCGATATGGACCAATTCTGACACAGTAGTTAGAGACAATATACTAACACCATGTTCCAAATTTCAACCGGATCGAATGAAATTTGCTTCTCTTAGAGGCTCCGCAAGCCAAATCTGGGGAGCGGTTTATATGGGGGCTATATAAATTTATGAACCTATGTGGACCAATTTTTGCATGGATGTTAGAGACAATATACTAACACCACGTTCCACATTTGAACCGGATCGGATGAATTTTGCTCCTCCCAGAGGATCCGGAGGTCAAATCTGGAGAACGGTTTATATGAGGGCTATATATAATTATGGACCGATATGGACCAATTCTGGCACGGTTGTTAGAGACCATATACTAACACCATGTTCCAAATTTCAACCGGCTCGGATGAAATATGATTCTCTTAGAGGCTCCGCAAGCCAAATATGAGGATCGGTTTATATGGGAGGGCTATATATAATTGTGAACCGATGTGGACCAATTTTAACATGGTTGTTAGAGACCATATACCAACATCATGCACCACATTTCAGCCGGACCGGATGAAATTTGTTTCTCTTTGAGCCTCCCCAAGCCAAGTCTGGGGATCGGTTTATATGGGGGCTATATATAATTATGGACCGATGTGGACCACTTCTGGCACGGTTGTTAGAGACCATATACCAACACCATGTTCCAAATTTCAACCGGATCGAATGAAATTTGCTTCTCTTAGAGGCTCCGCAAGCCAAATCTGGGGATCGGTTTATATGGGGGCTATATATAATTATGCACCGATGTGGACCAATTTTTGCATGGATGTTAGAGACCATATACTAACACCACAATCCACATTTGAACCGGATCGGATGAATTTTGCTCCTCCCAGAGGATCCGGAGGTCAAATCTGGAGAACGGTTTATATAAGGGCTATATATAATTCTGGACCGATATGGACCAATTCTGGCACGATTGTTAGAGACTATATACTAACATCACGTTCCCCATTTGAACCGGATCGGATGAATTATGCTTCTCCAAGAGGATCCGGAGGTCAAATCTGGATATGGGGGCTATATATAATTATGGACCGATATGGACCATATACCAACACCATGTACCAAATTTCAGCCAGATCGGATGAAATATACTTCTCTTAGAGGCTCCGCAAGCCAAATCTGAGGATCCGTTTATAAGGGGGCTATACGTAAAAGTGGACCGATATGGCCCATTTGCAATACCATCCGACCTACATCAATAACAACTACTTGTGTCAAGTTTCAAGTCTATAGCTTGTTTCGTTCGGAAGTTAGCGTGATTTCAACAGACGGACGGACGGACATGTTTAGATCGACTCAGAATTTCACCACGACCCATAATATATATACTTTATGGGGTCTTAGAGCAATATTTCGATGTGTTACAAACGGAATGGAAAAGTTAATATACCCCCATTCTATGGTGGAGGGTATACAAATGTTATACACTGACATTAACGGTTGTCAAATTTAAAATGTTCTCTTATTAGTTACCCATGTTAGTGTCATTTATTTATTTACTGCATTTTAATATAATAATAGATGTCTAAGTATATATTGTATGAATTTGAATTTGTTATACCATAGTGTCTTTCTAAATTGTAGCTATGCATAATCATATATGGCCTGTATTTGGCTTTTCGATTATGAAATAAAAATAAATGAAATGATATTTAAGTCGTCGTTAACATGTTTTTAAAGGACTTTGATAGCACATGAAGAAAAAACTTGAAACTCAAATGTAAAAGTGAGTTGTGTCTTAAAAATATCCTTAGTTCAATTCGTCTCTTGGCTCGGCTTGGAATCAATACCAAGACAAAATCTTTGGAGCTGGGCAAGCTTTTTGATTTTTTTACAGTGTCGTTTTATTTGCGTATTTTTCCATTAAAAACTTTTAAGAGTGTATTTATACTCTCACGTTGCCATGACGAAATATTCCATTATAAAATCTCACATTCCTATACCATGACCTACATCATTTTCCATGTTTCTACTGATTATTGCTGCATTGAAAAACACCATTCTCCTTGTGTCGTATTATCTAGGCAGCATATTCAACGTAGGCAACATCATTAAGGCTTTGCGCTTTGATTGATACAGCATTTATCGCTAAGTCTCTGTCAGTCACATTACGTTCGAATGTTTTCCTATGGAAGATTGACGGACGTCTACTGCCATAACCTATGATAACAAACTTTCTTTCATGACAGGGATTCAAATGCATGATTAAGTCGAATTAGAGAGAGCTCTATGAAAAGCATTCTTCGATTTGAAACAAAGTATAGGATAATTATACCCTTCACCACTACTGTGGTACAGGGTATAATAAGTTTATGCATTTGTATGTAACGCCAAGAAGGAGTAATCATAGACCAACCTTTTAGTATATGGATCGGCTTAGAATTAAATTCTGAGTCGATTTAGCGATGTCCGTCTGTCTGTCTGTCTGTTGATGTATTTTTGTGTGCAAAGTACAGCTCGCAGTTTTTGTCCGATTGTCCTAAAATTTGATATAGGGTCCTGTTTCGGCTCAAAGACGATCCCTATTGATTTTGGAAAAAATCGGTTCAGATTTAGATATAGCTGCCATATATATTTTTCACCGATCTGGTCACAATTGGCGTGTATATCAACCGATCTTCCTCAAATTCCGTATATCCGAATATTTTATGAGTCTCGCAAAACTTGCAAAATATCAGCCAAATCGGTTCAGATTTAGATAAAGCTCCCATATATAGCTTTCGCCCGATTTACACTCAATTGCCAACAGAGGCCAATTTTTTGCTCCGATTTAGTTGAAATTTTGCATAGGGAGTAGAATTAGCATTGTAACTATGTGTGCCAAATTTGGTTGAAATCGGTTCAGATTTGGATATATCTCCCATATATAGCTTTCGCCCGATTTACACTCAAATGACCACAGAGGCCAATTTTTAACTCCGATTTAGTTGAAATTTTGCACAGGGAGTATAATTATCATTGTAGCTATGCGTGCCCAATTTGGTTGAAATCGGTTCAGATTTAGATATAGCTCCCATATATAGCTTTCGCCCGATTTACACTCATATGACCACAGAGGCCAATTTTTTGCTCCGATTTAGTTGAAATTTTGCACAGGGAGTAGAATTAGCATTGTAGCTATGCGTGCCAAATTTGGTTGAAATCGGTTCAGATTTAGATATATCTCCCATATATAGCTTTCGCCCGATTTACACACATATGACCGTAGAGGCCAATTTGTAACTCCGATTTAGTTGAAATTTTACACAGGGAGTAGAATTAGCATTGTAGCTATGCGTGCCAAATTTGGTTGAAATCGGTTCAGATTTAGATATAGCTCCCATATATATGTTTTTCTGATTTCGACAAAAATGGTCAAAATACCAACATTTTCCTTGTAAAATCGCCACTGCTTAGTCGAAAAGTAGTAAAAATGACTCTAATTTTCCTAAACTTCTAATGCATATATATCGTGCGATAAATCATAAATAAACTTTTGCGAAGTTTTCTTAAAATTGCTCCAGATTTAAATGTTTCCCATATTTTTTTACTAACATTGTGTTCCACCCTAGTGCATTAGCCGACTTAAATTTTGAGTCTATAGATTTTGTAGAAGTCTATCAAATTCTGTCCAGATCGAGTGATATTTATATGTATGTATTTGGGACAAACCTTTATATATAGCCGCAACACATTTGACGGATGTGATATGGTATCGAAAATTTAGATCTACAAAGTGGTGCAGGGTATAATGTAGTCGGCCCCGCCCGACTTTAGACTTTCCTTACTTGTTTTTTACTAACATTGTGTTCCATCCTAGTGCATTAGCCGACATAAATTTTTAGTCTATAGATTTTGTAGAAGTCTATCAAATTCTGTCCAGATCGAGTGATATTTAAATGTATGTATTTGGGACAAACCTTTATATATAGCCCCCAACACGTTTGACGAATGTGATATGGTATCGAAAATTTAGATCTACTAAGTGGTGCAGGGTATAATATAGTCGGCCCCGCCCGACTTTAGACTTTCCTTACTTGTCTGTGTATATCATCGAAGGTTTTATTCCAAATGTTCGCCCATGTACATTCCTATTCTCATTAGA
The DNA here is from genome assembly GCF_050003625.1 of Haematobia irritans. Classification (NCBI taxonomy): domain Eukaryota; kingdom Metazoa; phylum Arthropoda; class Insecta; order Diptera; family Muscidae; genus Haematobia; species Haematobia irritans. The sequence goes on along the minus strand of NC_134398.1, from coordinate 137,882,246 downwards.
TCAATTCAACATGGTCTTCATTAATCAGGGAGCTAACAAACCGTGTCCCACGCATATTTACCATGTCAACACATGGGCAAAACGACCAGACAATTATGCAAACATTTCAATGAGATTTACGCATCAGGACAGGAAAAATCCAGAAAAATGATTCACATCAATATTCACTTTTGGAAATTATCGGCAATAACTACAAAAAGAACATAAAGGGTTATTAAATTTGGCTACTCTACTCTGAATCAGGTGAGTTAGGCCGAGGCAAAGTATAGCCTTCCTTATGGATTTAAATCATTAGGATCTTAAATTTATGTTAACTAGTATAGAAAGTTTAAATCCAAAACATGCTCTGAATATGAGATATACAGGATAGCTGACACGAAATGCTACCAACTCAAATTATCCTATTTTTATGCGAATGATATTTTCCCAAATAAATAATTTTTATAATTTGTTTTATGATTTTTACTGCATTCTACGCTTGTCTGAAACCTAAGTTTTTTCAAAAATTCGTAATTTTTCTAGAATATAGAAAACACTTTTCGAAATAATTTAAATAATTCGTATGGTATTATTAATTCTTACTCTGTTTTTATCATATTTGAAAGAAGACAAGTATATACAGCAGTAAGTTCGGCCAGGCCGAATCTTAAATACCCACCACCATGAATCATATAACATATAACAGTTATATTTGTAAACTCTTCGTCGTAGCATGTTACTTGGTAATATATAGCGGGTTACTTGATAATGTATAGAAATGATTAAATAACGCCTTGATTTGAAATCTAAAATCTATAGATTTGGAAATTTTACTTTCAGTTGCAAACAACTTTCATGATCAGTGCGCCTTCTATCCCCTTAAGAAGTGAAATCGATAACTAAATCCGTTACAATTTCAGGCAAATCGGAGAAAAACTACGGTTCATATAAGCCCAAGGAGTTAAATCAGGAAATCAGTCAAAAATATACACCGATACACAAAATTCAGCACACCTTGTTGTACTTCTGAAAAACCTACAGAATTTAAACCCCAAATCGGAGGACTGGTTATAATGGGGAAATATCAAAATCTGTACCGATACACAATATATTCCGGAACACCTATATATGGTCCTCAAAAACCTTTAGATTTCAAATTTCAAAAAAAGTTAATAAAAACTACGGTTTCTAGAAGCTCAAAAAGTAAAATCGGGAGATCAGTTTATATGGGGGCTATATCAAAACATGGACCGATAGGCACCATTTTCGGCACTTATATGTATGGTCCTAAAATACTTCTAGGTTTTCAATTTCAGGCAAATCGGATAGAAAATACAGTTTCTAGAAGCCCCAGACCACAAATAGGGGAGGTCGGTTTATATGGCCAATATACACACAAAAAATTTTTTTCTGATTCAATCACGAAATTAATTGATCCAATTAATTTTTTAATTGAAATGTCTTCAATCACAGAAATGATAGTATCAATTAAAAAATTAATTGACAGTCAATTAAAAAATTAATTGATCCAATTAAATATTTATTTGATACTATTAATTTGTGTGATTGATTTTTATTTCAATTAAAAAATTTGTTGAATCAATTAAATTTTTAATTGAATATTTTTTAAAACTCAATTAAGATTTTAATTGGAAATATTTTCGTGAAATTTTTTTCTGTATAGCCAATCTTTGAATTTGACCAACTTGGAGACAAAAAACGAGTTTATGCAAAAATTAAGCAAGATAGCTTTATTATTGAAGGCTTTAGCATGATTACAACAGACATCCAGAGAGGCAGAGGGACAGACGGACATCGTTATATCGTCTTAAAATTTCTCCCTGATCAAGAATATATATACTTTATATAGTCCGAAATCGATATTTCAATGTGTTACAAACGGAATGACAAACTTATTATACCCCCATCACCATTCTATGGAGGTGGGTGTAAAAAGTAAAAAAGTTTAAAGTTGTGCCTTTTTTGCTGGTATAGGATGCGGGCAGAGAATGAAGCTGCCGAGTCGCGCCGCCGATTTTAGCCGCCGCCGACCAATTTTTGCCAGTCGAAGCCGCTGCCGAATAAAGGGTGATACGGTCAAAATTTGGTCAAGGGAAAACGCGTGTAAATCGATGAAATCGTTTATTTAAAAAATCAAATTAAATTTCTTTTTCAAGTTCAATTAGTATAAAATTCAGGAAAAATATTCAGTTAGGCTTTCGCTTTTCCAAAACCGAATTGCCGGGCCTCACGCTTGACACCTGCCATCAGATTTTGTACAGCCACCTTGTCCACCTTCTTCGCCGCAGAAAGCCAGTTTGCCTTGAACTGCTGCTCGTCCCTAGCAGTTTTTTTGGTCTTCTTTAGATTCCGCTTGACAATAGCCCAGTATTTCTCCATTGGGCGGAGCTCTGGCGTGTTGGGAGGGTTCTTGTCCTTGGGAACCACCTGCACATTGTTGGCGGCGAACCACTCCATGGCCTTTTTACCGTAATGGCAAGATGCCAAATCCGGCCAAAACAGTACGGAATTTTTTCGAATTTTTTTAGTGAAAAAAGAGCGAAAAACTAAAAATAACGGGATATCTCAAAAACTGTTCCATAAATTTTTTTTTACATTTTTTTTCGAATTCAGCAGATCAAAATCCAAAGTCAAAAGTCACCTCTCATCAAATGTACATTTTCAGTGTATATGCATGCAAGTTTGATCTATAAGGTGGTGCAGGGTAGAGGTGTACGTGTGACACGAAATTGTCGTGACACGCGTGAATCACGTGAGTCGTGAACCAAATCTGAAGCAACTCTCGTGAATGTGCATGAATGGGACTGAAACAAATATGTCGTGCGTGAGAAAGCTAACCGGTTCGTGAATGTGAGTGAATAAAATTTCTACAAAATCACGCTCACGAAAAAAACAGGATTTAATTCTTACTCGTATCTTAACTGAAATTAATTTAGCTGTCGAACTAGATTCTATTCATAAATTTTTTTACCTTTGCTCATGTTAGAAAATGTCGTGAATCGTGCGTGAGTCTTTAAAAGTAGTTCGTGCGTGAGCGTGCGTGAATAAAGATTGTTCTTCGTGAATGTGGGAAGTGAAATTTCACTCACGCGCACACCTCTAGTGCAGGGTATAATATAGTCTGGTGGCCGGAACTTCGGCAGTCAACAAACTTAGATAAAGTACAGCGAATGACGTGCTTGTATCTCAGGCGCATTCAGTAATACAGGAAAAGATTATCTTAATGTCATACTGCATCTATTACATTTATACATAATAGCCAACCAGTCAGCACTATCGCTGTGGTCGGAAAAAACGCACGTTCACAGTTCGGTCCTCAAAGTAATGCCAGATGTGCCGAACGTAGTGGATTACACTATGGCGAAACCACTTTTCGACAAAATGTTTGAAACTCTAATTTCCCACAATGAGGTGTGGTGCATACAGACTCCGGCGAATAAACGTTATATAGATTTCTATACTGATGGTTCCACATTGGATGGACAAGTGGTCTTCGGAATATATTCTAAAGACCTGGAACTTCTAAAAGCGAAAAGATTACCTAATCACTGTAGTGTTTTTCAGGCTGAAATATTAGCAATTAAAGAGGAGGCTGAGAAGTAATGTTGCAACAAATGTTGGCATTAATATATACTCAACCTGCAATAAAATCCTTGGACTCTGCGTTCCTTAACTCGAAAACAGCCATCGAGTGCCGCAAATCTCTCTACGAGGTGGCTGAGCAGTACAATATTCACCTAATATGGGTGCCTGGCAATAGGAACATACCTGGGAACTGCGAAGCTGATGAGTTGGCAAGGCTAGAAACTACCTTACATATTCCAGGAGAACTAGAATCTGTTGGTATGCCTCTGGCTACATGCAAGCTCATACTGCGTGAGAAGGCTGTTATGATGGCGAATGTTCGATGGGAGGATTCTAAGGATTGCAGCGAGACTAAGCAAATATGGCCCCGTCTTAACTTAAACCGCACACTAGATATGTTAGTGTTTTCAAGACGTCAGATATCACTCCTGAAAACTTCTTAGCCTATCAATGAAAGAGAATAGTTAGTTTTTCAATATAATCTCCTGAAACTTCAATACACTTAGTCCAACGCTTTTCTAGCAATTCTATCCCTTGATTAAAATAGTTTTCCTCAAGGTCTTCAAAATAGTGGTTTACAACTGTAATTGCATCTTCATTTGAGGTAAATCGCTTGCCAACAAGGAACTTTTTTAGATTTGGGAACAAGTAAAAGTCACTGGGAGTTAAATCAGGAGAATAAGGTGGGTGGTCAAGCAACTCGTACTTTAATTCATTGATTTTAGCCATTCTTAAAACTCTCTTGTGCGCTGGTGCGTTGTCTTGATGAAAAATTGGTTTTTTGTGTTGTAAGCCGGGACGTTTTTCTCGAATTTGTACATTTAATTGATCCAAAATGTTGCAATAATACGCTGAATTTATTGTTTTACCCGTTTGCAGATAGTCAATCAATAAAATACCTTTGAAGTCCCAAAAAACAGTTGTCATAAGCTTACCAGCCGATTGAATTGTTTTTGCCTTCTGTGGGGCACTTCCTCCAGCTTCAGTCCATTATTTGGATTGTTCTTTTGTCTCTGGAGAATAGTGGTTGATCCATGCCTCAACAGTTATGAAACGACGCTTAAAATCCATTTTATTTCACTTAAAACGATCCAAACAAGCTTGAGAAATGTTCATTCTTATGCGTTTTTGATCGACTGTTAACAAATACGGCACCCATCTTACAGAAAGCTTTTTCATCTGTAGTTCTTCATGCAAAATTAAATGGACTCGATCATTTGAGATGCCCATGATATTAGAAATTTCACGCACTTTTATTCGTCGATCATTTAATACCATATCATGCACTTTGGCTACAATTTCTGTTGTTGTTGCTGTTTTTGGACGTCCACACCCAGAGAAGGAATATGATCACCTCAAACATGTTTTAAGAGCAAAATGTTATTTTTGAGTGGTGACCATGTAACATGGTTTTCGCAACCATGTTATTTTCTCGAAAATCATGTATCTGATTTCGGCAAGCAGGTTATATTTGACGAGAAAATAACATTTTAGTGACAAACATGTTACATGGTCACCATACAAAAATAACATTTTGCTCTTGAAACATGTTTGAGGTGATCATATTCCTTCTCTGCGTGCACTACGTGGTTCATCTTCAATGCTTGTACGACCACGTTTAAATTCAGCAACCCAAATTTTTATTGTTTATAGCGCGCTTTTTTCTGTTTATACCGCGCTTTCTGTGCTAGGCTAAGAAGTTTCCGAACTGCCCTCGTATGTTAAGCAAAACTGTTAACAATTAATGAAACCAAATATTAATTCGAGGACTCGTTTTATATAGTGGCTTCATCCAAACATGTACCGATATAGTCCATATTTGATTTCGGTTTGTCTGCAGTTAAAAAAAAAAAACGAAATAATTAAAGTCTTCTCAAAGTAGATTTCCACATTGTACGACGGGCCATTCAAACCAGTCTATAAGATTGGAATTCCTTTTGCAATAAACTAAAAATAGAATCGAATTTTTGCCAAGCTACTATCACAATTTGCCGCCTAGCCTCATTTATAAGTATCACCTAACTTCTTCCAAGTCTGTCACTATTCACGATTGAAAATCTTCATATCCACATATAAAGATTTTGTAAACTAACTTAAATACCTCCTGCTAATCTAACCTCAATGTCTTCATTCTGCTTTACAAGATATTTATTTCTTAACTTTCGTAAGCATGTATATCGGTTTATGGGGTTGTCTGGTAGCCGTCATTCATTCATTTTGCATTTGCTGTACGTCATTTATACTAGATTTCAAATACCATTGATACTCTTGTCTATAATATCGACATTGACTATGATAATGTTTTCGCGTCTGATAATTGTGTTACATAATTGATGTACCAGGAAATATCCCTCATCGACATTCAACGTTTCCTCGAATGAAGGATTTTCAAATGACAAGCAAGTGATGAATGCTCCCAACGAATGCTGTTGGTTGTCAATCAATCGTATAATCAGACATATGTTCATATTTCCAATATTCCAAAGGATACAAAGGACGAAAGGATATGGCTAAGTGAGATTTGTAAAAATAAATTCTCAATATAGCATTTCCACATAAAGGTAGACGATGGCTGTAAGTGTTATTGAGACAACATATTTAAGGCCATTTCATTACAAAAGCTTTAACGATCAAGGAGTTCATGGAAAATGAATAATGTTTTAAATCGTCCTAGTGATTAAAAGATATTTTCCTGATCAAAAGGAAATATTATCATAGTAAAAAATTCGAATTTCGCACAAAGTACTTTAAAGTATCCTTAATTATGTCAGCAGATGTATCTGCAATATCAGTTTCTTCATCGACACTCATGCAGTTATAAAGACCTATGGCAATGCAGACATAGGGTCTAAGTTAGTCAGCCACTGTCGTAGAGAGCTTAGAGTTCTCATTGAACAGAACAGGGCACTGTGGATTAATGGGAAACGGAGAAGCAGATGTACTGGCGTTTTTCCTACGCTGTCTTCTTACAGAGACGATTTTTTAGGTTGCGGACTGGAAGAACCGTAAGGATAGCGAAATTCTGATGGCGACGAAAAGACAGGAGATGAGATCTTGAGAAGCATGTGGTAAGAATTGGTCTCAAAGATGATGAAATTTGCAGATGATGTCTGAACCCGGAAGTTACGGAAGACTTGTACCACATTATGTGCCAGTGTCCTGTATTATCCTTAGAAAGAGACAAGATAGTGGCTCCTTGTTTTTTCAGGCTCTCAGCGATCTGCGTGAGTGTAGCTTAAGGAACATAGTAACCTTCATCAGGATCAATCTGGTTGGTTCTGGACCAATCTGGTTGATTCCAGACCAATCTGGTTGGTTCCTGATCGACTTTAAAGGAAACCACCTCAGGAAGAAGAGAAAATTACCTTGAGGAATCACAATTGACGTATAGTGATCTTAGTGGACATGAATTCGATCCACGAATTTTTGTCATCCTCAACAACCTAACTTATCCTTTCATATCGGCTTTTGTATAGTCTGGTTAAAAATGTTTAATTTTAATTAATATCCCAACAAGTCCTGATGACTTCAGTAGCAAGGCTTTTTAGCCCCTTTGACCATTTCATTAGAAATAAGTATCCATTAAGAATTTTATTTTATATTATACAGAGTTGTTGATATGTATTGCAACCAACTTCAGGTTGCTTCCAAACCGGGCGTCTAACAGCTGACAGAAGAGGAAATTATCATTCCCTGTATGTACAATTTAGAATACAATGTTGCGAAGTTATAAGACGCCTTTCCTCCGGCAACTGTAATCATATCCTAAGTAATTGGTTTGTGAATGTCAGTCTTTAATAGAACATTATACAGATTCGGCCGTATGCACTTGTCTTGTCTCCAAACTACTTCTTTCACCAGTATTTGTTCTGATTCACCCAAAATCACCTCCATTATGAAATACATAACAGCTAATCAGACTGTTAAACAAATAAATTGTGTTTTTTTTTCACCACTTATGACCTAGAAGCAATTGCCTACAACCAGAAATATGTGATCTGATCAAGAAGACTCCTATAATTGTCCCACACATTTCTTTTCATAGATAAAACAACAATAGCAGCCGCAAAACAATTGCCCATTCTGAGTCACAATTTGCGATAAGGCCACTTCCACTTAATAAGGTGTTGTGAAGCTTTTATTTATTTATACAGCGCAATATTTCATTTACAGTTCATAAAATTTTGTTAATAATTTTATTTTAATTGTTGAGGGTGCTCACTAGCGACAAGAATTCCCATAGGTTAATGCCCAATTCATGAATGAATCTACACCCAAAGAATTAGATCAATAAATGTTTCGGACCAATTAGTAATGTTTGACGGAATGAATTTCTTGAAAACGAGAATATCCATTTTTTCAATTGAACCAGCGGAAACAAAAACGTGTATGTTAGTTTTTGAAGTTTGAAGGAAATAGCAAAAACAATTGAACTAACATTTACAGTTCGAGTGCCATCGAACTGTAAATGTTAGCAGGTTAGTCTGTCTGTTTTGTGCTGAGGAACTACAATATTCTTTTAATTGTATCGATCAATTTTACGATGTAAACCAATCTTCCGATTTTACATATTGAAGATGTTGGTACATAGTTTTTATACCCTCCACAATAACATAGAAGTATACCCCGAACTAATTTTGTTATTCCGTTTATTATACATATATATGTCGACTTAGCGATGTCCGTCCGGCTGTTCGTCAGCCTGGGAAAATTCGCTAATTTCCGAACGAAACAAACTAACGGACCGCTTTTAGGTATAGGCCCGATGTAAACTGATCTCAAATCTGGGGTTCAGAGGCTCTAGGAGGGCGAATTTCATCCGATCTGGTTGAAATTTGGTACGTGATGCTCGTATATGGCTCCTAACAACCTGGCAACAATTGATCCATATCGATCCTTAATTATATATACATATAAACCGATCCCAAGATTTCAATCCTTGAGCCTCGTGGAGAAGCACATTTTATACGAAACGGTTGAAATTTGGTGCGTGATGTCAATTTATGTTTTCTACTAATCCTGAAAAAATTGGTCATAAGGCACCATATAAACCGATCCCCAGATTTGACTTCCGGAGCACATGTGCAGATGCACATTGCTTCGGATCCGGTAGAAATTGCGTATGAGGTGGTAGTATATGGCCTCTTACAACTACGCCAAAATTGGTGCACAAAACAGTAACTGAAATATTGAACCTTTGGAATAAAAATAAAAAAAGCTTCAAAAATAGTCTAATACTTATTTTGAAGAGTTGGCATCTTTGGGTTATTCATTTATTTTTTTCTTTTTTATACCCTCCATCATAGGATGGGGGTATATTAACTTTGTCATTCCGTTTGTAACACATCGAAATATTGCTCTAAGACCCCATAAAGTATATATATTCTGGGTCGTGGTGAAATTCTGAGTCGATCTAAGCATGTCCGTCCGTCCGTCCGTCTGTTGAAATCACGCTAACTTCTGAACGAAACAAGCTATCGACTTGAAACTTGGCACAAGTAGTTGTTATCGATGTAGGTCTGACGGTATTGAAAATGGGCCATATCGGTCCACTTTTACGTATAGCCCCCATACAAAGGGACCCTCAGATTTGGCTTGTGGAGCCTCTAACAGAAGCATATTTCATCCGATCCGGCTGAAATTTGGTATATGGTGTTGGTATATGGTCTCTAACAACCATGCAAAAATTGGTCAACATCGGTCCATAATTATATATAGCCCCCATATAAACCGATCCCCAGATTTGGCTTGTGGGCCTAAAAGAGAAGCAAATTTCATCCGATCCGGCTGAAATTTGGTACATGATGTTGGTATATGGTCTCTAACAACCAAGCAAAAACTGGTTCACATCGGTTCATAATTATATATAGCCCCCATATAAACCGATCCCCAGATTTGGCTTGTGGAGCCTCTAAGAGAAGCATATTTCATCCGATCCGGCTGAAATTTGGTACGTGGTGTTGGTATATGGTCTCTAACAATCATGCAAAAATTGGTCCACATCGGTTCATAATTATATATAGCCCCCATATAAACCGATCCCCAGATTTGGCTTGCGGAGCCTCAAAGAGAAGCAAATTTCATCCGATCCGGCTGAAATTTGGTACATGATGTTGGTATATGGTCTCTAAGAACCATGCAAAAATTGGTCCACATCGGTCCATAATTATATATAGACCCCATATAAACCGATCTCCAGATTTGGCTTGCGAAGCCTCATAGAGGAGCAAATTGCATGCGATCCGCCTGAAATTTGGTACATGATATTGGTATATGGTCTCTAACGACCATGCAAAAATTGGTCCACATCGGTTCATAATTATATATAGCCCCCATATAAACTGATCCCCAGATTTGGCTTGCGAAGTCTCCAAGAGAAGCAAATTTCATCCAATCCGGTTGTAATTTGGAACATGGTGTTAGTATATGATCCTTAACAACCGTGCCAGAATTGGTCCATATCGGTCCATAATTATATATAGCCCCCATATAAAACATTCTCCAGATTTGACCTCCGGAGCCTCTTGGAGGAGCAAAATTCATCCGATCCGGTTCAAATTAGGCACGTGGTGTTAGTATATGGTCGCTAACAACCGTAGCAAAATTGGTCCAATCTAGAGCCAAAAATAATCTACCAAAATTTTATTTCTATTTTGTCAAAATTTTATTTCTATTGAAAATTTTGTCAAAATTTTATTTCTAGAGAAAATTTTGTTAAAATTTTATTCGGTTCATAATAAAATTTTCACCATTGTCAAAATTTTATTTCTATAGAAAATTTTGTCAAAATTTTATTTCTATAGAAAATTTTGTTCAAATTTTATTCGGTTCATAATCATGGTTGCCACTCGAGCCAAACATAATCTACCAAGATTTTATTTCTATAGAAAATTTTGTCAAAAGTTTATTTCTATAGAAAATTTTGTTAAAATTTTTTTTCTGTAGAAATTTTTGTCAAAATTGTCTTTTTATAGAAAATTTTGTCAAAATTTTTATTTCTATAGAAAATTTTGTGAAAATTTTATTTCTATAGAAAATTTTGTTAAAATTTTATTTCTGTAGAAAATTTTGTCAAAATTTTATGTCTACTTTGTCAAACTGAATTATATACGTATTGGATCGATCTTTTTTGATTTAATATATACCATGTATGGACTTACATACAATTTAGAAGGCGGTGTTAGGAGGTTTTAAGATACCTTGCCATCGGCAAGCGTTACCGCAACTTAAGTAATTCGATTGTGGATGGCAGTGTTTAGATGAAGTTTCTACGCAATCCATGATGGAGGGTACATAAGCTTCGGCCTGGCCAAACTTACGGCCGTATATACTTGTTGTCAAAATTGTCTTTTTATAGAAAATTTTGTCAAAATTTTTATTTCTATAGAAAATTTTGTGAAAATTTTATTTCTATAGAAAATTTTGTTAAAATTTTATTTCTGTAGAAAATTTTGTCAAAATTTTATGTCTACTTTGTCAAACTGAATTATATACGTATTGGATCGATCTTTTTTTATTTAATATATACCACGTGTGGACTTACATACAATTTAGAAGGCGGTGTTAGGAGGTTTTAAGATACCTTGCCATCAGCAAGCGTTACCGCAACTTAAGTAATTCGATTGTGGATGGCAGTGTTTAGATGAAGTTTCTACGCAATCCATGATAGAGGGTACATAAGCTTCGGCCTGGCCGAACTTACGGCCGTATATACTTGTTTTAAATTAAGAAAACATTTTTTACTTTGAAGTATCTGTTATAATTTTGACTTTTCATTCACATTTATTTGTACATAAAGACCGTTACTCTTATCAAAGTTGTTGAAAAGAGACCGAAAATTTGGTGTAAGAGATATTTAGGTTGGCTGATAAGTCCCCGGTCTAACAAGCAAAAACACATTTTTTTGTCAAAATTCGTTTTTATTATTCAACATAGTTCCCTTCAAGAGCGATACAACGATTATAGCGACCTTCCAATTTTTTGATACCATTTTGGTAGTACTCCTTCGGTTTAGCCTCAAAATAGGCCTCAGTTTCGGCGATCACCTCTTCATTGCAGCCAAATTTTTTCCCTTCGAGCATCCTTTTGAGGTCTGAGAACAAGAAAAACTCGCTGGGGGTCAGATTTGGAGAATACGGTGGGTGGGGAAGCAATTCGAAGCCCACTTCATGAATTTTTGCCATCATTCTCAATGACTTGTGGCACGGTGCGTTGTCTTGGTGGAACAACACTTTTTTCTTCTTCATATGGGGCCGTTTTGCCGCGATTTCGACCTTCAAACGCTCCAATAACGCCATATAATAGTCACTGTTGATGGTTTTTCCCTTCTCAAGATAATCGATAAAAATTATTCCATGCGCATCCCAAAAAACAGACGCCATTATGTTACTTTGCCAGCGGACTTTTGAGTCTTTCCACGCTTCGGAGACGGTTCACCGGTCGCTGTCCATTCAGCCGACTGTCGATTGGACGCAGGAGTGTAGTGATGGAGCCATGTTTCATCCATTGTCACATATCGACGGAAAAACTCGGGTGTATTACGAGGTAACAGCTGCAAACGCCGCTCAGAATCATTAACACGTTGTTGTTTTTGGTCAAGTGTTTTGGTCAAATTTTGCACAGAGCTTCTGCATATCCAAATATTTATGAATGATATGACCAACACGTTCCATTGATATCTTTAAGGCCTCTGCTATCTCGATCAACTTCATTTTACGGTCATTCAAAAACATTTTGTGGATTTGTTTGATGTTTTCGTCGGTAACCACCTCTTTCGGACATCCACTGCGTTCACCGTCCTCCGTGCTCATTTCACCACGCTTGAATTTTTCATACCAATCAATTATTGTTGATTTCCCTGGGGCAGAGTCCGGAAACTCATTATCAAGCCAAGTTTTTGCTTCCACCGTATTTTTTCCCTTCGGAAAACAGTATTTTATCAAAACACCAAATTCCTTTTTCCATTTTTTTCACAATAACAAAAGATGCTTCACAAAAGACGCTCTATCTCACAAACTAATTGACTTACAGACGTCAAATTTTGACACGAATCATTTGAAGGTACCAATATAAAATAATATAGTACCAATATAAAAATAATATGCATTTAATACTAGCGACGCCATCTATGTTTCAGACCGGGGACTTATCAGCCAACCTGTTACTGACTGTAGGGGCTAGGACATAAACTGAAATAGAGTTTCATTGGGGGCTCGCGGGCTGAATTGGAAAAGTAGATACTGAAGCTACTTAGAGCAATGTGAACCAGTGCCAGTAAAATATAAGAATACGACGAGGATACTTGGTATCCGTTTCATGCGATGTTACTTTTCTACCAGATGCTGGATCATAAATCTGTTTCCCCATAGATCACTGGTATCAGAGCAAAGGTTCCATACATACGTCTCTGGAACTGAAAGCTTAATCATATTCAAACCGTCCACAACACAGTAAGTTTAATGTCTTTTAAACTTTATTTAAATACCGATTAAAAGAATTTACAATTTTTGCAATAATATTATATATATATATATATTGACATTGAAATTTTATATGTTCAAATGTTTAATATTGTAAGTGTTATACTTAAATAATAATACACTTTATTCTTTTATATTAATATATTTGATAATTATTATTGTTTTCAAAACTGTACACATATGTTTGATACAGAAGTACAAATATACCCCTCGTTGCGATATTTTGGCACAAATTGTTTTTTTTTTACCTACAAGCAGATGAAATTCGAAGCGGTCCAATATCGGTCCTGGTTTTTATATAGTCCCCATATTTTTTTGGAATAAATTGAAAGATCTAGAGGTTTATATCGGTCGATATTTTGGTATAGCCCTTGGGAATCGACATAAGGTATTTTGCCTGATTACCTGAAATTATAAACCTAGAGGTAGTTTGGGTCCACAAGTATTTTGTATTCAATTTGAATTTTGAATGCGGTTCTATTAGCAAAATTCTTTCTTATTATTATAAAAAGTGTCTATTTTCAGTGCCGCTCATTCGTTTTGGCACATTGTTCATAGGACGCCGAGAGCAAGAGCTGACAAACAGAACAGCCTTTTTTAAAAAATGTGCTGAGGCGGAGCCATTTCGAACACTGTCGATCCGCCCAAACTTACGGTACTTGTTTGATATAGCTTCCGTATAGACTGATCATTATATCCTTCAGATCTTGCAGTTGTTACTTACCGATTTCCAAGGAAAGTGAAATCCGAGATCATTTTAGACATCAGTTGATATTTCGTATGGTCGTAAACACATAAAAATATTTAATAAGATTCGATTTGACCAGGATTTGGAATTTAAACATGCAAAATATTTTGCCTGTTTAATTTAAACCTGCAAAATTTTTTGTCTGTTAAATTTAAACATTGACTTTTTTATACCCTAAACCACATAGTGGTAAGGGTATAATAAGTTTGATCTGCCAAAAAAATGTGCCTACCAGAAATATTGATTTTAGACCCCATAAAATATATACCATCGACTCAGAATCACCTCCTAAGTCGATCTAGCGCTTGGTGTCCGTTTGTCCGTCTGCCCATGTATTTGTTGTTCACAGGATTCCGGTCGCAATTATTAACCAATTTGGATGAAATTTGGTACAGGGAGTTTTTTGGGCACAAGGACGAATGCTATTGAATTTGGAAGAAATCGGATCAAATTTAGATATAGCTTCCATATATATGTATCGGCCGATTTCGACAAATGGGGTTACGTTGCGCTTTTTTACAAACGGATCGTCACCAAATTTGGCAAAAAATGAAAAATATTTCATCGCCATTGAAGTCTCCAAAATTTCATACAAATCGGTTCAGATTTAGATATAGCTCCCATATATATATATATATATATATATATATATATATATATATATATATATATATATATATATATATATATATATATATATATATATATATATATATATATATATATATATATATATATATATATATATATATATATATATATATATATATATATATATATATATATATATATATATATATATATATATATATATATATATATATGTAGGGACATTTTCACTCAACACAATTTGTAATAATTTTTACATTTTGCTGGCTCTAGAGGAGGAAATTAGAAGCCGGCAAGGCTTGATCTTTAACAACAGTTTCCACTGTTGCCAAAAAAAAATCTAACAAAATTTGAAGATTAAAACAAATTACCACAAATCTACAAACAAATATTTCTATAGAAATTTTTGTTAAAACTTTATTCCTGTAGAAAATTTTGTCAAAATTTAATTTCTATAGAAAATTTAGTCAAAATGTTGTCAAATCAGTAGAAAAACAGACAGCGAAGTAACAAGACAGCGGAGAAAATCGTTGAAAACGGTTCTGACGAAGTCAATCGAAATATTGGAAAATAAAAAAACAAGAAATCAACAATTTCAAGTTTAATTTATAGACCTATAGCCGAGATTATGAGATAAAAAATCATAAAAATTGCATTTCTATATAATTTTTTTTTTCAAAATTTTATTTCTATGGAATTTTTTCTCAAAATTTTATTTCTATACAAAAATTTCTCAAAAAAAATGTTTATAGAATCTTTTTCCAAAATGTTATCTCTATAGATATTTAACAAAAAAAAAAATACAATTTTGGTAGAATTCTAGCAACTGTGGCAACCGTGGTGGTAATACAAATTTATTTTTATTATATTTCATGTTAGCCTGATACCGAAACAGGCAATTGACGTCCAAATGCATTATATCTAATTATACAATTATTTTTCGAGCTTTATGGACAGATATAGATTAAGGAACATGGCTAAAAGAGCCATTGAAAAGAAAACGCCAGATACAAATCTATACACGCCTGGACTGTACATGTTTCGGTTCGGGCGAATGAACCTTTCCACAGCCTTTTAGTATAGATCTGGCTGGTAGAGATATTTATTTTCTCTGTTATATACGTTGCATTTTCATGTTTTAAGATAATAAAGTTTTTAGAACCATTTTTGTTTTGTAAAATTTGTTTAAATTTAACGAAAATATTGTAGGGAAAATTGTTTGGGAATGTATGGCAAAGTAGGGAACTTTTTTTGTCCTTGTAGGGTAAACCGAATATTTTCCCTGGCAACACTGACTATGAGCTATATATATATATATATATATATATATATATATATATATATATATATATATATATATATATATATATATATATATATATATATATATATATATATATATATATATATATATATATGTAGGGACATTTTCACTCAACACAATTTGTAATAATTTTTACATTTTGCTGGCTCTAGAGGAGGAAATTAGAAGCCGGCAAGGCTTGATCTTTAACAACAGTTTCCACTGTTGCCAAAAAAAAATCTAACAAAATTTGAAGATTAAAACAAATTACCACAAATCTACAAACAAATATTTCTATAGAAATTTTTGTTAAAACTTTATTCCTGTAGAAAATTTTGTCAAAATTTAATTTCTATAGAAAATTTAGTCAAAATGTTGTCAAATCAGTAGAAAAACAGACAGCGAAGTAACAAGACAGCGGAGAAAATCGTTGAAAACGGTTCTGACGAAGTCAATCGAAATATTGGAAAATAAAAAAACAAGAAATCAACAATTTCAAGTTTAATTTATAGACCTATAGCCGAGATTATGAGATAAAAAATCATAAAAATTGCATTTCTATATAATTTTTTTTTTCAAAATTTTATTTCTATGGAATTTTTTCTCAAAATTTTATTTCTATACAAAAATTTCTCAAAAAAAATGTTTATAGAATCTTTTTCCAAAATGTTATCTCTATAGATATTTAACAAAAAAAAAAATACAATTTTGGTAGAATTCTAGCAACTGTGGCAACCGTGGTGGTAATACAAATTTATTTTTATTATATTTCATGTTAGCCTGATACCGAAACAGGCAATTGACGTCCAAATGCATTATATCTAATTATACAATTATTTTTCGAGCTTTATGGACAGATATAGATTAAGGAACATGGCTAAAAGAGCCATTGAAAAGAAAACGCCAGATACAAATCTATACACGCCTGGACTGTACATGTTTCGGTTCGGGCGAATGAACCTTTCCACAGCCTTTTAGTATAGATCTGGCTGGTAGAGATATTTATTTTCTCTGTTATATACGTTGCATTTTCATGTTTTAAGATAATAAAGTTTTTAGAACCATTTTTGTTTTGTAAAATTTGTTTAAATTTAACGAAAATATTGTAGGGAAAATTGTTTGGGAATGTATGGCAAAGTAGGGAACTTTTTTTGTCCTTGTAGGGTAAACCGAATATTTTCCCTGGCAACACTGACTATGAGCTATAGTCAGATTGAGACAAAGCACCCATAAACATGTGCCCCTTAATTTTCTTAAATATGCAACTGCGGTTTATCTCCCAGACCTATATCAATGGTACCCCACAAATGCTTATGACTATTAATTCAGCAAGGGTGGTTTAGGGTATGATATAGTCGGCCCCGCCCGATTTTCTGATTTACTTACTTGTTTATTTTCGATTCGACCATTTTAATTCAGGATATAATGATCGGTCCGTATAGGGATTTTAAGGTCTTGTATTTTAATGAGAATAAAATATTAATTTATTCCATTTTTCATCCAACTTTTCGCTGGGTATTTCCAGCTTCTTTTTATTAATCTTTCATCAAGTTATTCTCTATTGCACTTTTAAAGTTTTCTTCTTCGCTAACATAACATGAGACAAAAATAAAATGGTTAAATAATCGCAGAAAATAATCAGATTAAAAACTAAATAGCACAGAGCTTTCCTATTATCTAGATCACAGTTGAATATCGATATGATGTTTTTTGTCTATGACAGGGCCTTAGGCTTAAAATCCCAGGACGTTTCTACATTTATATAGAGATTGTTATGACCCTTGCTACGTCAACATTGTTTACAACAGAGGTTAACGATAACTACCACGTCCCCTTGCATCACAATAAATGTCCATGGTTTTACGAGTCCTATTTTCAACTCTTAAACCACTGCGGAACATACTCCATTTCTCTCATTTGTTCAATATTCTTCGAGCTTAAGCAAATTCTAAAAAGGCGATAAGAAATTAAGCACGTACTCCTCTCATTCTTATCAGGTTTTTGAGAATAGTCACAGTAACATAACATAATGCATTTTCATATTATTATTAAACAAGTTTACTCGGCCGAATCTTATGTACCCTGCACCATGGATTGCGTATCAAGTTATATTATAGACTGTCATCTACAATCGATTTATTGGCAACAGTTGCCGATGGGAAGGTGTCTTAAACTGTATACCGAATTTAATTTTTCTCGCAGAACGGCTGAAAATTTGCACCTTCGATTATTCCACTTGAAAGATGACACGTTTTAAACAAGCGGCCTTCGCTAGATCTACTCATAATTTCACCACGGCCAATAATGCGTTACAGACTTGTTGACAAAGTTAGTATACCCCCATCTTATATTGTAGGGGTATAAAAAAAGCGGATGGGAAATGACCAATCATACGTTGTAAAAAGCGAATATTTTTGTTATTTTCTCTCAAAAGCATTACAAACTTATAAAAGTACCGCATATAGAAAAAACAATTATCATACCGTTACTAGAAATCATATTAAAAACATCAATATAAGTGCAAATTAATTTCGAAGCAAAATGGATAAATATGGCGTGCCATCTTTTGCATCTACAGTGGAAAAACATGAAGTTAGCCAACGTATAATCTCATACGAATATCGATCGACAGGAAGTGCATCCGACATAGAAAAGGATTTTCAGGAGGTTAGTTATAAAACTAAAAAAATGTGATCAAGTGAAGTGCTGAATTTTATAAATCACATTCAAAATAATAAATACTAGTTATACGTATAAAATAATAAAACGTATGTCTGTCTATGTAGTCGAGAATGACGAACTATTTATTAAGTAAATTACATTTATTGCCCTGATTGTGAAATTGATACGAGTAACTTGTTGCTTAAAACAATTTGCTAGGGTTTTTGCCCAGGAACGGGAACGCGGGTTTTTGCAATATTTTGCTACTGATTTAAGTGCGGGAATTCCCGGGAATTTTTCTTTACAATATTTTATTGAAAATATTAGTACACCCAAAAAAATTACTTGGATCCAAAGATTTTGATCTTCACTTAAGGATTTTGGTATTGATTCCGAGCCAAAGATGTGTCTTCTTTGAAATAAGGGCATATTTTCTGAAGCTATCTCGCTTTCAATCTAGGCTCTATATAAATTTGGATACAAATCTCATTTATCGAATTTAAATTCTCTGTTTCGAATATCTTAACAAAGATATTCATGTATAAATAAAAGTCAGCAAAAAATCAAATTTCTTAATTTCAAAAAAACAAAAACAAGTATATACGGCCGTAAGTTCGGCAGGGCCGAAGCTTATGTACCCTCCATCATGAATTGCGTAGACATTTCTTCTAAACACTGCCATCCACAATCGAATTACTTAAGTTGCGGTAACGCTTGCCGATGGCAAGGTATCTTAAAACCTCCTAACACCATCTTCTAAATTGTATGTAAGTCCATACGTGGTATATATTAAATCAAAAAAGATCGATCCAATACGTATATAATTCAGTTTGACAAATTAGACATAAAATTTTGACAAAATTTTCTACAGAAATAAAATTTTAACAAAATTTTCTATAGAAATAAAATTTTCACAAAAAATTTTCTATAGAAATAAAATCTTGTTAGATTATTTTTGGCTCGAGTGGCAACCATGATTATGAACCAAATAAAATTTGAACAAAATTTTCTATAGAAATAGAAATAAAATTTTGACAATGATGAAAATTTTATTATGAACCGAATAAAATTTTAACAAAATTTTATCTAGAAATAAAATTTTGACAAAATTTTCTATAGAAATAAAATTTTGGTAGACTATTTTTGGCTCGTGTGGCAACCATGACTATGAACTGATATAGACCAATTTTTGTGTGACTGGAGATCGGCTATATATAACTATAGACCGGTATGGACCAATTTCTCTCTTTCTTTGAGGCTCCGCAAGCCAAATCTGGGGATCGGTTTATATGAGGACTTTATATAATTATGGACCGATGTGGACCAATTATTGCATGGTTGTTAGAGACCATATATCAAAACCATGTAATAAATTTCAGCCGGATCGGATGAAATATGCTTCTCTTAGAGGCTCCGCAAGCCAAATCTGAGGGTCCGTTTATATGGGAGCTATACGCAAAAGTGGACCGATATAGCCCATTTGCAATACCATCCGACCTACATCAATAACAACTACTTGTGCCAACTTTCAAGTCGACAGCTTGTTTCGTTCGGATGTTAGCGTGATTTCAACAGATGGACGGTAGAAAGTCGGGCGGGGCCGACTATATCATACCCTAAACCACACGCGGTGAATTAGTAAACATAACCATTGGGGGTATCATTGGTATAGGTTTGGGAGATGAACCGCGTTTCTTTATTTATGAAAATTAAGGAGTACATGTTTATTGCAATTTTATCACAATCTGAACAGAAACGCCGTATATTAGGGGCTATGCTTGGTTTTACACCTACAGAGTTAAGTTAGGTATAGTGGCAGCCCGATATATCAGGCTCAATGGACTATTCAGACCAATCTTATACCACAGTGGTGAACTTAGCTCTTATCACTGAGTGCTGCCCGATTCTATGATGTTAAGCTCAATAATAAGGGACCTCCTTTTTAAAGCCGAGTCCGAACGGCGTTCCACATTGCAGTGAAACCACTTTAAGAAGCTTGTCACCAGCACTAGTGAGGATGGATAATCCACCGCGATCCTGTGTATGCAAGGCGAACATGCTAACCATTGCAGCACAGTTGCTGCAATGTAGACCACTAATATTGAGTTCATTATTAAAAAATATTACTTTGTGCCACATTTGAAGACGACCGGTGAGTAATAAGGCACAAAGTGACCCCATTTGTCGAAATCGGGCGATACATATGTATGGGAGCTATATCTAAATTTGATTCAATAGCGTTCGTCCTTGTGCCCAAACAACACTCTGTACCAAATTTCATCAAAATCGGTTAATAATTGCGACCGGAATCCTGCGAACAACAAATACATGGATAGACAGACAGACCGTCGGACGGACGGACACCAAGCGGGGGTGATTCTGAGTTGATCGGTATATATTTTATGGGGTCTAAATTCGATATTTCTGGTAGGCACATTTTTTGGCAGGTCAAACTTATTATACCCTAACCACTATGTGGTTTAGGGTATACAAATATTTAGTTTACTTAAAAGAAAGTTCGCCTTGCTTAAAATATATAGATTCGCGTCGTAAAATTAAAGAAGAAAATGTTATTTCAAAGTAAAAATATTTTCTTAATTTCAACAAAAAAAAATTAAATGAAGCAAATTTAAAGATTATTTCTTTAATAAACAATGTTTCCTTTACTTTAAAGAAAGTTTTCCTATCTTCAAATATATACGATTTTAACAAAGGGACGCGAGTTTCAAAGATTCGTTTCGTAAAATTAAAGGAAATGTTTAGATTATAAACTTTCTTCTAACCGTCTAATGCCTTATTTTTTCCGCCAGCTGATAAACTAGTTAAAGTTTACGACACAAAAGCAAAAACACGAAACAGGCAAAATACGGTAAAATCCAGAATATGTTGCAAAGTCTCTTGTAGAGTTTTGACCAATCTTTGTTTTTATTTTGTCCATTTGTGTTGCCTTTAGGTGTGTTCTACCAAAAGCTTCCCGTTTTATCGATGACAGCTAAATGCTAAATGGTTTGGGCATTAGATGGCTAATTAAAATTTCTTTATTTTCAACAAGTTTGTCCTTACTATTGTATAAAATGGGTGTCCTAAAATTTAGGACATTTTTTTTATTTTTAGTACATTTGGTTTGAGTT
The DNA here is from genome assembly GCF_050003625.1 of Haematobia irritans. Taxonomy (NCBI): domain Eukaryota; kingdom Metazoa; phylum Arthropoda; class Insecta; order Diptera; family Muscidae; genus Haematobia; species Haematobia irritans. The sequence continues at coordinate 137,860,730 of NC_134398.1, read as the reverse complement.
TAGTCTAAGTAGAGAGGGGAATATATAAAATAATTTAAAAGAAACTATGAAGTAACATTATTTCAGTAAAAGTTTTTACTTCATTTCGTTGTATTCTACTATTTGAATATGGTACCCAGGGTTGGCCTGTCGCAAACTGTGACTTTTGCGACATACGTTTACGACGGTATAATACGTATGTCACAAAAGTCGTAAACCTAATGTAAAAAACCTAATTTTGAATTAAAGAAATTGTGAATATTTTTTGATTCAATTTAGTTAGGCTTCCCGATAAAAGGGATGCAAAAAAATGCTTTGTTCAAAACTCCACTAGTTTTAGATCTCTCATTCGCAACTCCAAACTATTCTTGGTTCGCGTGGTCCATAATGTCCAGTGGCATCAGGGAATGACTAGCTACAATATTTAAAAATTTTAATTTGTATGGAAAGTGGCTCTAATAAACCAAAACGTGATTTTATAAAATTCTCTCTAAACAAAAATTCACTTTTGCAAGTCTTCTTTCCTTCTAGTTTCTGCAGAAATTTTGGAAAGAAAGGATGAGCGAATACCGGCCGTCACGTTTACTGCACTGCACCATCAAGTAGTTCATTGTAATTTCGGCTTGGAGTCTCCAATTGAAATAACTCTATTCTCAAGTTTTTTTTTTTTTAACTCGTTAACAACTTCCTGAGAATTTAAATTTCTTCGCACATATCATCATCTTGGATATCATTCGCTGCCTAGCTGAAGGGACTGAAGTATTTTGAGTTTGAGACGTTTGCTACTTTTCTTACATTTACGACGTGTATGTGACGTTTACAACTTCGCAAACCTAAAATAGCTTAATACAGACCACATAGCAATAGTTACCTTGTCCGTGGGCTCTGGACCAAATGCCAATATGTTTACAGGATAGTTTATCTTCCTAAATTATGATAGTGATAATTCTGTAAACTGACATTTCGATGGACTATGTAACACACGTTGGCAAATGCACTGAAAAAAGTTATTGTCATGAGGTCAAAGATTTCATGACCTTAAAATAAGAATGCAAATTTTACTTATCATAGAAGACGCATTTCTCTGTTATAAATTTTGTTTCCTTGTCCAAATGTCGATATACTTTCCAATGAAGTCGTTTTGTCCTTATAGTTAAATGATTTGATTTATCATAATATGAAAGATTTTTTTTTGGACTAAGGTAATCTTGCCTTTAATAATTGAGAAAAATTCTTTAAAATTAATGAAATTATCTTTAAATTTGTTGTTTTTTTTTCACCTTCGCTACAAAGCAAAAAAGTGTTCAAAAATAGGACATATTTTTCAACACTTTATTTTAAAGATATTTTTTTACTTGAAACATAGCATAATTTCTACTGAAAGTCTAGTCTGAATTTGCCCTTACTTGAATTCTGAGCTTCTTTGGCTCGGAATCAATACCAAAATCATTAGTGTAAAGACAGCATCTTTGGAACAAGGCCTGCTTTTTTTTCAGTGTGCATAATTTCATTTTCATAATTTGGAATGGTTGTTAGCGGCCATATACTAACACCACGTACCAAATTTCAACCAGATCGAATGAATTTTGCTCCTCCAAGAGGTTCCGCAAGCCAAATCTAGAGGTCGGTTTATATGGGGGCTATACGTAAAAGTGGTCCGATATGGCCCATTTGCAATGCCATCCCACCTACATCAATAACAACTACTTACGAGTATGCCAAGTTTCAAGTCGATATCTTGTTTCGTTCGGAAGTTAGCGTGATTTCAACAGACGGACGGACATCATAGATCGACTCAGAATTTCACCACGACCCGGAATATATATACTTTATGGTGTCTTAGAGCAATATTTCGATTTGTTACAAACGGAATGACAAAGTTAATATACCCCCGTCCTATGGTGGAGGGTATAAAAAATACACAAATGGCATCACCAATTTCAATTTTGTGTCACTCATTCTGCTACATATTTTTTGTGTAACATATGAAGGAGCAAGAGTTTTTCGTTTAAATTAGCTCGAAAAGAACCTATTTTTCAGTGCCGCTCATACGTTTTGGCACTTTATTCATAGGGCTCCGAGAGCAAGAGCTAAAAAACTGAACAGCCCTGTTTTAAACAAAGTGCTGAGCCGGAGTTGTGGAGCCATTTCGAACACTGGATTTAATAACCATATAAGCCAATTCAGTTCTTTATCGGGGCTAGATCTTTATATTGAAGCCATAATCATAGACCGATATATTTGCAGAGGCCGTATATTCAACAACAAATTAACTAAAAGTAAAGAAGAAAATCATTGGCGCCAAATCATGACCATTTTAACCATACAGTAGTTCATTCTTACTATTTTTGGGAATCGTACGAAAATTTTCATTTGTTTTAATTCATATTGAACTTATGTGTACGGTCATTGAACTTTATAATCACGTTCATAAAATTTTTGAGGCATACTTAATAAAAGTAAGATTTCATTAAGCTGTGGAAAATTTCGACAAAAATAATAAAATTTAACTACAAGCAAATAATTTTTTTCCAATAAAAATTAGTTAAATTTAGCGTTAGTTTAACTACGGAAATTTTTTTCTGTGTGATCTAAAAAAGTTGCTCATCCAAGAGCCTCTGCAAGGCCGACATGGCCCATTTACAATACCATCCGAACTACATCTAATTGTGCCAAGTTTCAAGCAATACCATCCGACCTACATCTACTTGCGCCAAGTTTCAAGCTTGTTTCGTTCGGAAGTTAGTTCAATATAACTAAAGCAAATTAAATCAAACCAAATCATGACCAGTAAATATGGCCATGATTTGGCTCCAATGATTTTTTCTTTACTTTTAGTTATTTTTTCTTTTATGAGAAGGTATAATTTCCTAAATGGTACTTAAAAAAACCTACAAGGTAATTACATTTTCCTTGTTAACAATATATAGTGGAAATCTCAAAATGTACAGTAGAAATCAGCTCAATCTTCTATAAGCCATGGTTTCATTCCAACTTAAAAATACCCAAACACCTCATTCACACACAAAAGAAATTCATTTTAATTGCCATTATATTACGAGTAGAGGTGTGCACGTGACACGAAATTGTCGTGACTCACGAAAATTTTCGTGACTCACGCGTGAGTCACGCTCATGGCACCGGCGTGAGTGTGCGTGAGCGTGATTAACAAACCAAAATGTCGTGCGTGAGCGTGAGTCACGAAAATACTATCTTCGTGAGTGTGCGTGAGTAAAGATTTACGCTCACGAAAATAATCCTGCTCACCAACAAAAAACGCGTGAGAGTTAAATTCATTTACAATTTTTGTGACACCTGGGATGTTAAGAGTGTCACGACATTTTTCGTGAGTCACGATATTTTTCGTGAGTCACGGTATTTTTCGTGAGTCACGACATTTTCGTGCGTGAGTGTGCGTGAATACAAATTTTCTTTTCGTGAGTGTGCGTGAGCGTGAGTCCTACCAAACAATATCGTGCGTGAGTAAGATTTTTCCGTCGTGAGTGTGCGTGAGCGTGAGTAAAATATTACTCACGTGCACACCTCTAATTACGAGTATATAAAAATATTTAAAATATCAAAAAATGTGGATTTTTAGTGAGCACTAAGTGTGGATTAAAAGTGTCTGACCCTATACATTAACCGCTCACATTGCACTTGCTTTAATATACTAAAGCATTCGAATCGAAAAATACGATACGTCCCAATAAACTTTATTATTATTAAGAAATACAAAGTGCGGATGTCTGGATATCCATATTAATTCCAAATTGAAAAACAATTCTGTTTTATATAAATCCAAATTGAATGAAAGTATTATCCAAGTGATCATTTAGACAATTCCAGTATGTCCTCATATCTACAAGCAAACAATGTACGTAGAATTTGCCTTAAAATATCTTGATCATAAGGCGCCAAAGCTATAAGTTCAGAAACACTTGTAGGAAATCGAAGGGTCGTCGTTGTTATTGAACTTGAAATAATTCCTAAAGTCATATCTACAAGCAAACAATGTACGTAGAATTTGCCTTAAAATATCTTGATCATAAGGCGCCAAAGCTATAAGTTCAGAAACACTTGTAGGAAATCGAAGGGTTGTCGTTGTTATTGAACTTGAAATAATTCCTAAAGTCATTCCTCTGCAAGAAAGATAAAACATCAATGTGTCATGCATCACAACCGACAGCACCAATTGATTAAATTAACAAAAATAAATAACATAAAGCGAAAATTCTTCAAACGCCCCACCCCACCATAGCAACAACAACTTCATCTGTTTCTTCAAATGCGAGTAATACCCGCTAACTACTGCGAAGCAACATCTTTTATTCTCTTCGACAAATTCTCCCATTCTCTCTTTCATAAAAAAACCTTTATGGATCAGAAACATTGTTGCCAACTAGAGGTGTGCATGTGACACGAAATTGTTGTGACTCACGAAAATGATGGCGACGGCGTGAGTGTGCGTGATTAACAAACCACATGTCGTGCGTGGGCGTGAGTCACGAAAATAATTTCTTCGTGAGTGTGCGTGAGCAAAGAATTTTGGACAAATGCACTCACGAAAATAATCCCGTCCACGGGCATAAAACGCTTACGAGTTGGGATTCCTCTCATCCATAGGTGGCACGTTAACTAATTTTATAGCAGACCTTTTTATGATTGTAACACTTCCCTCAACTACAGCTGTCAACTCACCTGCACCTGTATGAAGTTCAAGATTGCTTGTTTTTTTTCTTGTCTTATTCCGTAAATCTTCTGAGGTTTGCGTACCACAATCGGATGTTGGATAACCTAAACATACAACACATCTAAATCTTCCAGCCGGAAAGGTCGTGGCCAATGCTTCATGGGATTCACAAGTTGAGACGAACATCGACTACCTGAATAATGAGGACACTATCACGGAGATAAACTATTCCAATTAGTGAGCAGATTCTAACGCTAAGCTAAAAAAACACGCCGACATGGCAAAGAAAAAAGTATTTTTCATCACAATTGGGAGCCACCGTGTTGCAATGGTTAGCATGTCCGACTTGCATACACAGGTTCGTGGGTTCGAACCCAGTTTCGACCAAACACCAAAAAGTTGCTGTGGATTATCCCACCTCAGTAATGCTGGTGAAATTTCTGAGCGTTTCAAAGCTTATCTAAGTGGTTTCACTGCAATGTGGAACGCCATTCGGACTCGGCTATAAAAAAGGAGGTCCCTTATCATTGAGCTTCGCATAGAATCGGGCAGCACCCAGTCATAAGAGAGAAGTTATCTACTGTGGTATCAGTAGTCTAAGTCAAAGTGAGCCTGAAATATCGGGCTGCCACTATACCTAACCTAACATCACGATAACACACCAGCACACCTATCGCCTCGCTAGGCATCAATTGGTCGAATTGGGAAAAGTATTAGATCGAGGTCGTGGACTGAATAGTCTTAGTGAGCCTGAAATATCGGGCTGCCACTATACCTAACCTAATACTACGTTCGCACTAGACACGAAATCTCGCTATTTAGAGCTAAAATCACTTTTCAAATCTCAAGTGTTCGGACTGGCAAAATAACGAGATTACGTAGATTTTAGGATTTAACAGCTGTTTGTAAATATATCAATACAAACACAAACCCGTATGTGGATACGCGCACACACACATTCATCTACAAAGAAAATTGGGGCAGGGTTGCAAAGAGCCCATTTTTAGTACTAAAACCACAGTTGTACAAGGCAGTATGGGGGATTTTGTAAGTGATTTTGTTGAAATCCGCTAGGAGCCAGCTGACATTTGCCTATTGCAAATCTACTGAAACCTAGAAGGATTTTGTATCTAGTGCGAACGTAGTATAACCTAAAATCACGATAACGGTACAGCACACACCTATCGCCTCGCTAGGCATCAATTGGTGGAATTAGGGAAAGAATTAGATCGAAGTTATTTAGTTCGTCGTGGTTGAGGTGGATTTTGCATTCTAAGTTTGTAATACATCTTTTTGTCTGAATTAAACTTCTTATTTTACTATTGTATTTAAAAATAGTGGGTGGCAACACTGCTGATGTTTGTTGGTCTCTCAAAGAGCATATCGCGCACACAAACTGTGTTATAATTCGAATAACGATCGGCAGTGCAGCTACGCACTCAAGTCCAATTGAAAACAAACTGAACGACCACCATTCATCCATAATAGCCACACTCTGCTCATGCAGTCATAACAAAGAGTCAAATCGGAAAACAACTTAAAACGTATGCTCATGAAATGGGCCGGTAACCGCATGACATTAGAAACGATAACAACAAAAAGTTAATATTTTTTGTTCATATACACAGTGTAAATAACTGGGGAGAATATCTGGCGATTGAGAAATAGTCACGTTTTTTGGGGACTTCCGTTTGTTGCCTCGACAAATTACGTATATCAGTCAAAGCATCAGAGTTAAAACCGGCGACAACAAAATGACGTGCTTTTCATGTTCTGGCAAAAAGAGCACAAAAGATGAGCCGTATGCTCCTCAAACAAATAATAATCGTGCTACGTTAGAATTAACCCCCTTAGGAATCGAACAAAATAATGGCGAAGAAAACCAACCGCTAACTCATACCGAAGTAAAGACAAAGAAAAGGGGAAACACCGTTACAGTAGTGCGAACTACTCGTACAATTACCAGTAATACTAGAACTGTTGGCCAAAATTCTGCAAGTCCATTTAAAAGCTCTATTGAAATACCCATACGTGGAAATGATTCACAATTCAAACGGATATCATTGAATAATGATCCCGAAGAGGCAGAACCCTTAACCCATAGCAAGGTCAAGAAAAGTAAAAACGGAAATACCATAACTATTGTTAAAACGACACGTTCCCGTGTTGTCAACACACGAAACGTATCAACGATTGTTGAATCAACCAATCAGAATGAAGACTCATCTGTTGATCAGGGACCGGTATATAAAACCACTACCGTAGTTAAAACTCCCAAAGAGAGGAAACGTTTTAATTTAAAATCTATTCTCCTGAGGAGATCGAAAAAGGAAGAAAAACCACCTGAATTGGATATTGAAATCTGGCAGAAACGATGTTTGTTAGCTCACAATCACTTTCGAGCACTACATGGTGTTGAACCTTTGACTTTGAATAAGCATATGTGTGAATATGCTATGGAGTGGGCTCAAGTAAGTTATTTTGTTATTTAAATAAAGTATGGAGAATAAAATGGCTTAACCAATGCATTTATAACATATTGAAACACTAACCTCCGAGAGTGTTAAGTAGAGGTGTGCTCTTACACGCACAACATGTTGTTGAGAATTCGCACTTACGCACTTGCACGAAATGACATTTCACGCACGCTCACGCACGAACAATATTTAATGTCTGACGCTCACGCAGGATTCACGACGATTTTCGTGATTCTCGACATTTTTTGTGATTCACGAACATTTTTGGGACACAAGGATTCTCGTATTCACGAAATTTCTCGTGACTCACTTCAATTCGCATTATTCACGAAATTTCTCGTGATTCACGACAAACCTTCAATTACTCATGAATTCATAACTCATACCCATGAGTCACGAGCCACCATGGTGCAATGGTTAGTATGCATACACAAGGTCGTGGGTTCGATTCTTGCTTCGACCGAACACCAAAAAGTTTTTAAGCGGTGGATTATTCCACCTCAGTAATGCAGGTGACATTTCTGAGTGTTTCAAAGCTTCTCTACGTGGTTTCACTTCATTTTCGGGACACAAGGATTCTCGTATTCACGAAATTTCTCGTGACTCACTTCAATTCGCATTATTCACGAAATTTCTCGTGATTCACGACGAACCTTCAATTACTCATGAATTCATAACTCATACCCATGAGTCACGAGCCACCATGGTGCAATGGTTAGAATGCATACACAAGGTCGTGGATTCGATTCTTGCTTCGACCGAACACCAAAAAGTTTTTAAGCGGTGGATTATTCCACCTCAGTAATGCAGGTGACATTTCTGAGTGTTTCAAAGCTTCTCTACGTGGTTTCACTTCAATGTGGAACGCTATTCGGACTCGGCTATAAAAATGAGGTCTCTTGTCATTGAGCTTAACATGGAATTGGGCAGCACTCAGTGATAAAAGAGAAGTTCACCACTGTAGTATCATAATGGATTGAATAGTCTAAGTGAGCCTGATACATCGGGCTGCCACCTAACCTATGAGTCACGAGGGAACCATTACCAAATAGTAAGGTGAACCACCGTGATGCAATGATTAGCATGCCCGCCTTGAATACACTAAGTCGTGGATTCGATTCCTGCTTCGACCGAACACCAAAAAGTTTTTCAGCGGTGGATTATTCCACCTCAGTAATGCAGGTGACATTTCTGAGTGTTTCAAAGCTTCTCTAAGTGATTTCACTTCAATGTGCAACGCCGTTCAGACTCGGCTTTAAAAAGGAGGCCCCTTGTCATTGAGCTTAACATGGAATCGGTGATAAGAGAGAAGTTCACCAATGTGGTATCACAATGGACTGAATGGTCTAAGTGAGCCTGATACATCGGGCTGTCACCAATCCTAACCTAACCTAAGGTTCAAAATATGGTTCCCCAACGAACCATTAAACAATGTACGCTATTGAAATCTTAAGCGTACGCATGAATTTAATCGTTAACGTGAATTTATCCGTGAGAGTGATTTTTGTTCGTGAACGTGAATTTGTTAGGTGGTGTGATTTTCGATCGTTAACCTGAATTTGGTTCGAATTTTATGTCCACGCACGACATATTTTTGTTTAGTCCCATTCACGCATATTCAGGAGATTTAGTTTAAATTTCATTCACGACTCACGTGATTCATGCGTGTCACGAAAATTTCGCGTCAATCGCACACCTCTAGTGTGAAGTACTTACACCCAGAGAAGGAATATGATCACCTCTTATAGAAAAATGTTAATTTTGGACAGTGAACATGTAACATGTTTGTCGCAACCATATTATGCTTCCTTTTTCGTGTCATTATCTCTTCCACAGGGCTGTACTACTCCCAATTAGTAGGCAAATTCGCAAATTTTATTAAAATAAATCTAACAGCTAATTACGCATATCCGAAACGAACGCTTTCGTTGAACAAGATTACCTTGTGTCAAATTTGACGGCTATAGGTTAGTAAATAAGCGCAATATGACCCTATTTGTTAAACATACATATAGGGGAAAAGCATTCGTCCTTGTGCCAAAAAAAAAAAAAAAAAACATTCTGTACCAAATTTCATTAAATTCGCTTAATAATTGAGAACAACGTTGACAGATGGACGATGGACACCAAGGGCTAGATCGACCAAAGAGTTGATTCTTAGTCGGTTCGTATATATTTTCTGGGGTCTAACACGAATCTTTCTGGTGGGCATATTTTCTTGCTGATCAAAGTTATTAACATATACTTTGATGGATTTAAGTATAATGTGGTTGGTAACTCAGTAAAGGGTATACACAAACTGTGGTATTATGCGAATAACGATCGACAGCGCAGCTACGCACTAAAGCAAATTGAACAACCACCACCCACAAATATCCCCACTCTACCCATTCAGTCATAACGAAGATTCAGACCGTAAAACAACTTAAAACGGATGCTCAAGGAACGAGCCAGTAACCGCATTAATAAACAATAGAAACGTTAACCAAAAAACTTAAATTTTGTGGTTCATAAACACAGTGTAAATAACTGGTGAGAATATCAGGCGAGAAATAGTCACGTTTTCGGGGACTTCCGTTTATCGCCTTGGAAAATTATTATATCATTCAAAGTATCAGAGTTAAAACCGGCAACAACAAAATGACGTGCTTCTCATGTACTGGCGACCAGGGCCAAAAAGATGAACCGTATGCTCCGCAAACGAATAATAATCGTGCCACATTAGAAATTACTCCTCCAGAACAAAATAATGGCAAGGAGAGTCCACCACTAACCCATACAGAAGTACAGACAAAGAAAAGCGGAACTACCGTTACAGTGGTGCAAACCACTCGTACCAAAACCAATAACACTAGAACTGGTGGCCAAAATTCTGCAAGCCCATTTAAAAGCTCTATTCACATTCCGATACGTGGAAATGATCCACAATTCAAACGAATATCATTGAATAATGACCCCGAAGAAACAGAACCCTTAACTCATGCCGAGATCAAGAAAAGTGAAAATGAAAATACCATAACTTTTGCTAAGACGACACGTTCCCATGTTGTGAACTCACCAAAAGATTCAACGATTGATAAATCTACGAGTAAGAAGGAAGACTCATCTGCTGATCCGAAACCGGTACATAAAACTACTACGGTAGTCAAAGCCAAAGAAGGAAAACTTTTTGATTTAAAATCTGCTTTCCTAAGAAGACCTAAAAGGGAAGAAAAAACGGAACCTTTAACTTCCGAAGAGACAGACCCCTTAACTCATGCCAATGTCAAGAAAAGTGAAAATACCATAACTATTGTTAATACGACACGTTCTAGTAACTCACAAAAGGCTGCGACGATTGTTGAATCTACGTGTCAGAATGAAGACTCATCTGTGGATCAACAATCGGTATATAAAACGACTTCCGCGGTCAAAATTCCCAAAGAAGGCAAACGTTTTAATTTAAAATCTGCTTTCCTAAGAAGACCCAAAAAGGAACTAAATACAGAACCTTTAACTATCGAAGAGACAGATCCCTCAACTCATAATAAGGTCAATAAAAGTGAAAACGGAAATAACATAACTATTGTTAAAACGCCACGTTCCAGTATTGTCAACTCACAAAACGCTGAAACGATTGTTGGCTCAACGAATCAGAATAAAGACTCATCTGTGGATCAAGAACCGGTAGATAAAACTACCAAAAAAAGCAAACGCCTTAATTTAAAACATGTTCTCCAAAGAAGACCTAAAAAAGAAGTAAAGGCACATAAAATGGATATGGAAACTTTACAGGAACAATGTTTGCTAGCTCATAATCGCTTTCGAACACTACATGGAGTTGAACCTTTGACTTTGAATCAGGATATGTGTAGATATGCAATGAAGTGGGCTCAAGTAAGTTTCTCATGTTTAAATAAAGGATGGAGATAGCTTCCCAAATGACTTTGCAACATATCGAAACATCGATCTCCTACTATGTGAGATACATTCATTCTTGAGAAATGAAATGTCCGTCTGTCTGTTGTACTCAAGTTTCAACAATCGAGCCGGAATTTGGCGAAAACTTATTTTTCATTCATTCAGGTGAAGTTCGCAAGATAATCCGACCTCCTATTTGACTTCTTTAGTATTCAAAAGCCGCAATTTTTATCTGGTTTTCCTTAAATTAGGGAAACAAAAGTCAAAAATGGACATTGTGCAAAATTTTAATTCGCACTCAAATTGATTTAAAGCTTCGTAGATGTCTTTATTTCAAAGAAGACGGATTTTTAGAATCGGGATCAAACTGTTTTTGGGTGTAGGTTGAACTAATAGTCATAGTTATTCTGTGTAAACACGATCTCAGTTAACCATATGGGCCATGAAATCGAGGGAAACGACAAATTTGAACCTTCTTCCGTGTGAATCTGTATTTTTTTTCATCTTTGCAAATTGAATGGAGAGTTTATTTTAATTTCTTTTCAATAAAATATTTTTATGCTCTATAAAAAAATGACTCAACCTTTTGACGATTGTTGTCCTTAATATACTTGTGCAGATATTTATAATGATTATTAATCATTCTTAAATCTTTGAAAATCATACACCGTAAAGCTTATCAGTAGAGATTTTTATAGCAGGCTATTCAACCGCTATAATGAAAGTAAACCGCAAAATTCACGGGGTATAAATTTCATTTCTGAAATAAAGTGGGTTTTACATTTGCCTTTCACTCTGAACGAAACTATAAAGTGTCCAACCAAAAAAAAAGAATTATAGTCTACATAAATTTTATTTCAACTAAAATGAAACTGAAATTGTAATTAAAGGAAAGTTTAGAGTTTTTGCTTTTTTCAACAATTTTAGGACTTGGAGCGAAGATAAATAAATTAAAGTAAACATCAAACATGTTACAAACTTGTTATACCCTCCACCATACACAAACAAAAATACTTTCCTCCAGAACTAAATTTTAGACGTACGAAAACCATCTTTCTTATAAATTAATTTCTTTTAGAGCAATAAAACTCGAATTTATGATAAGTGATTGTTTCTAAACTTTTTTGTTTGTCTTTAAAGAAAAATTTTTAGCGCCAAACGAAAACTTAGCTTGTCTAAAATTTCATTTCACAGAAAAGCAAACTCTTCTTTCAATGTAGGATGGGGGGTATATTAACTTTGTCATTCTGTTTGTAACACATCGAAAAATCTAGCCACGTCCGTCCGTCCGTCTGTTGAAATCACACTAACTTCCGAACGAAACAAGCTATCGACTTGAAACTTGGCACAAGTAGTTGTTATTTATGTAGGTCGGATGGTATTGCCAATGGGCCATATCGAACCACTTAAACGTATAGCCCCCACATAAACCGACCCCCGATTTGACCTCCGGAGCATCTTGGAGGAGCAAACTTCATCCGATCAAGTTGAACTTTGGTACGTGGTGTTAGTATATTTATGTTCTCTAACAACTATGCAAACATTGGTCCATAGCCTCTTGGAGGAGCAAAATTCATCCAATTCGGTTGAAATTTGTTACATTGTGTTAGTATGTGGCCGCTAACAGCCATGCCAAACATGGTCCATATTGGTCTATGGTTATATCAATCCCTCAGATAAACCGATCCCCAATCACACAAAACTGGGTCCATATCGGTTCATAATTATATAGCCCTCAAATAAAGTGACCCCTAATTTTTTGTCTAAAATATACCACGTATGGAATAACTTACAATTTAGAAGACGATTTTAAGAACTTTTAAGATACCTTGACATCTGTAAATATTACCGCAACCCAAGTAATTCGTGTGTGGATGACAGTCTTTTGTAGAAGATTCTACGTGCCAATTCCGATCCGGCTTAAATTTGGTACATGGTGTTAGTATATGGTCTCTAACAACCATGCAAAAATTGGTCGACATCAGTCCATAATTATATGTAGCCCCCATATAAACCGATCCCCCGATTTGGCTTGTGGAGACTCTGAGAGAAACAAATTTCATCCGATCCGGCTGACATTTGGTATATGGTGTCAGTATATGGTCTCTAACAACCGTGCCTGAATTGGTCCATATCAGTCCATAATTATATAGAGCCCCCATATAAACCGTTCTCCAGATTTGACCTCCGGAGCCTCTTGGAGGAGCAAAAGTCATCCGATCCGGTTCAAATGTGGAACGTGGTGTTAGTATATGGTCTCGAACATCCATGCAAAAATTGGTCCACATAGGTTCATAATTATATATAGCCCCCTTATATACCGATCCCCCGATTTGGCTTGCGGAGCCTCTAAGAGAAGCAAATTTCATCCGATCCGGTTGAAATTTGGTACATGGTGTTGGTATATGATCTTTAACAACCATGCTAAAATTGGTCCACATTGGTCCATAATTATATATAGCCCCCGTATAAACCGATCCCCAGATTTGGTTTGCGGAGCCTCTAAGAGGAGCAAATTTCATCCGATCCGGCCGAAATTTGGTATATGGTGTCAGTAAATGGTCTCTACCAACCATGCAAAAATTGGTCCACATCGGTCAATAATTATATATAGCCCTCATATAAACCGATCCCCAGATTTGGCTTGCGGAGCCTCAAAGAGAAGCAAATTTAACCCGATCCGGCTGAAATTTGGTACATGGTGTTGGTATATGGTCTTTAACAACCATGCTAAAATTGGTCCACATCGGTCAATAATTATATATAGCCCTCATATAAACCGATCCCCAGATTTGGCTTGCGGAGCCTCAAAGAGAAACAAATTTCATCCGATCCGGCTGAAATTTGGTGCATGATGTTGATATATGGTCTCTAACAATCATGCAAAAATTGGTCCACATCGGTTCATAATTATATATAGCCCCCATATAAACCGATCCCCAGATTTCGCTTGCGGGGCCTCTAAGAGAAGCAAATTTAATCCGATCCGGCTGAAATTTGGAACACGATGTTAGTATATGGTCTCTAACAACCGTGCCAGAATTGGTCCATATCGGTCCATAATTATATATAGCCCCCATATAAACCGTTCTCCAGATTAGATTTCCGGAGCCTCTTGGAGGAGCAAACGTCATCCGATCCGGTTCAAATGTGGAACGTGGTGTTAGTATATGGTCTCTAACATCCATGCAAAAATTGGTCCACATAGGTTCATAATTATATATAGCCCCCATATAAACCGATCCCCCGATTTGGCTTGCGGAGCCTCTAAGAGAAGCAAATTTCATCCGATCCGGCTGAAGTTTGGTACATGGTGTCAGCATATGATCTCTAACAACCATGCAAAAATTGGTCCACATCGGTCAATAATTATATATAGCCCTCATATAAACCGATCACCAAATTTGACCTCCGGGGCCTCTTGGAAGACCAAAATTCATTTGATTCAGTTGAAATTTGGAACGTGGTGTTAATATGTGGCCTCAACCACCCATGCAAAAATTGGTCCAAAATCGGTCCATAATTATGTATAGCCCCCATATAAACCAATCCCCAGATTTGACCTCCGGAGCCCCTTGGAAGATCAAAATCCATCCGATTCGGTTGAAATTTCGTACGTGATGTAAGTATATGGTATCCAACAACCATGCAGGAATTGGTTCATATCAGTCCATAATTATATATCGCCCCCATATAAACCGATCCCCAGATTTGACCTTCGGTGCCTTTTGGAGAAGCAAAATTCTTCCGATCTGGTTGAAATTTGGAACATGATGTTAGTATATGGTCTCTAACAACCGTGTCAGAATTGGTCCATATCGGTCCATAAGTATATATAACCTCCATATAAACCGTTCTCCAGATTTGACTTCCGGAGCCTCTTGGAGGAGCAAAATTCATCCGATCCGGTTCAAATTTGGAACGTGGTGTTAGTATATGGCCGCTAACAACCATTCCACAATTGGTCCATATCGGTCTATAGTTATATATATAGCCGATACCCAATCACACAAAAATTGGACCATATCGGTTCATAATCATGGATGCCACTCGAGGCAAAAATAATCTACCAAAATGTTATTTCTATAGAAAATTTTATAAAAAATTTATTTCTATAGAAAATTTTGTTAAAATTTTATTTTTGTAGAAAATTTTGTTAAAATTTCATTTCTATAGAAAATTTTGTCAAAACTTTATTTCTATAAAAATTTTGTCAAAATTTTATTTCTATAGAAAATTTTGTCAAAATTTTATAATCGGCCTGGCCGAACTTACGGCCGTATATACTTGTTTTTATTGTATTCGACCTGTATTTTTGTGATTTTTTCAATTAAAATTTATTTATAACAAGTAAGGAAAGTCTAAAGTCGGGCGGGGCCGACTATATTATACCCTGCACCACTTTGTAGATCAAAATTTTCGATACCATATCACATCCGCCAAATGTGTTGGGTGCTATATATAAAGGTTTGTCCCAAATACATACATTTAAATATCACTCGATTTGGACAGAATTTGATAGACTTTTACAAAATCTATAGACTCAAAATTTAAGTTTGGTAATGCACTAGGGTTGAACACAATTTTAGTAAAAAAATATGGGAAACATTTAAGTCTGAAGCAATTTTAAAGAAACTTAGCAAAAGTTTATTTATGATTTATCGCTCGATATACACAGTCTCACATAAGTTTACATACCCTTGAGGTTTTTACCTTATAACTAAACAAGTTTCTTGTTTTTGTTTATAATCCAGACTAAAAAAATCTTCTTGAAAATTGACAAATACTTTGTTGTCCAAATTAATTTACAAAATCTATAGCATATATATGCATATTTTATTATATTTTATTAATTAAAGAAAATACTATTTCTTAAACCGTATATAAACTTGTGTAAGACTGTGTATATGTATTAGAAGTTTAGGAAAATTAGAGTAATTTTTACAACTTTTCGACTAAGCAGTGGCGATTTAACAAGGAAAATGTTGGTATTTTCACCATTTTTGTCGAAATCAGAAAAACATATATATGGGAGCTATATCTAAATCTGAACCGATTTCAATCAAATTTGGCACACATGACAATATTACTAATTATACTCCTAGTGCAAAATTTCAACCACATTGGACCAAAACTCTGGCGTCTGGGGCCATATAAGCCCATATCGGGCGAAAAATATATATGGAAGCTATATCTAAATCTGAACCGATTTCAATTAAATTTGGCACACATGACTATACTACCAATTGTACTCCTTGTGCAAAATATCAAGCTAATCGGGATAAAACTCTGGCTTCTGGGTCCATATAAGCACATCGGGCGAAACATATATATGGGAGCTATATCTAAATCTGAATCGATTTCAGCCAACTTTGGCACGCATAGGTACAATGCTAAATCTACTCCCTGTGCAAAATTTCAACCAAATTGGGCCAAAACTCTGGCTTTGAGGACCATATTAGTCCATATCGGGCGAAAGATATATATGGGAACTATATCGAAATCTGAACCGATTTCAATAAAATTTTGCACACTTGACTATACTACTAATTCTACTCCTAGTGCCAAATTTCAACCATATTCGGCCAAAAATCTGGCTTCTGGGGCCATATAAGTCCATATCGGGCGAAAGATATATATGGGAGCTATATCTAAATCTGAACCGATTTCAATAAAATTTTGCACACTTGACTATACGACTAAGTGTTATGTTTGTACAAAATTTCAAGCAAATCGGTATAAAACTCTGGCTGCTGGGTCCATATTAGTGCATATCGGGCGAAAGATATATATGGGAGCTATATCTAAATCTGAACCGATTTCTTCCAAAATCAATAGGGTTCTATTCTGACCCAAATTAGGAACATGTGCCAAATTTGAAAGCGATTGGACTTAAATTGCGACCTAGACTTTGATCACAAAAATGTGTTCACAGACAGACGGACGGGCGGACGGACGGACAGACGGACATGGTTATATCGACTCAGGGACCCACCCTGAGCATTATTGCCAAAGACACCATGTGTCTATTTTGTCTCCTTCTGGGTGTTACAAACATATGCACTAACTTATAATACCCTGTTCCACAGTGTGGCGCAGGGCAAAAAAACGAGCTCGAGGTCTGTAATGTTAATTTATTTTTATTCAATATTTCGTCTTTTCATTGAAAGACTTCATCTCGAAATTTTTTGAAAACAACAAAAATATTACACCCACTGTTGAGTAGAATTTAACGACTCGGAGTCGTTTGTCAGTATGACAGACCTCAAGCTCATTTTTTATCAATAATTTTTAATTGAAAAAAAAGTAAAAAAAAATGATTTAAATAAATCGTCTTTAAATTAACTAATATATTGAAGCTTTAGATTTAAGACAAAAACGCCTCAAATATAGGTTAAGTTTTTCGAAGAGATTGCATCTTTGGTTTAATTTTTTTTTT
Source organism: Haematobia irritans (assembly GCF_050003625.1). Lineage (NCBI taxonomy): Eukaryota > Metazoa > Arthropoda > Insecta > Diptera > Muscidae > Haematobia > Haematobia irritans. Next base: position 137,843,245 of record NC_134398.1, on the reverse strand, counting down.
TTTTTTTTTAAATTTGAAACATTTTTACTATGAAGTATCTGTTATAATTTGGAGTTTTACACAGCAAATTGTTTTATCGAAGAAATTTTTATTACAAAACCCTTCAATGAACTTTTGCAGTTATTTGCAGTTTTTTATGGGTGCAATTTGAAGTCTCCTCCGTAGGACTATAACTGCACCAAAAAAAAAAATAATTCTCTCCTCCCAAACGAAATTTTAGACAAACAAATATCGTTTCCCATTTGTTTTCGCTGTAAGGAATTTTGTTTGGAAGAAAAATATATACTTTTTGTGATAAACGTTGATTCTTTTACAATATGTAAAAACAATTTCATAAAAATTAAATCATTTCTGGTGAATTGCATCTTTCTCACTTCCCAAAATTGTTTATTCCATATCACCTTTTTGGTCCTCATTTATTAAAGACTTGAAGTCAGAAAAGAACAGTGCTTGATGTAGAGGAAACGGACTGTGTTTTTGGAACAAATATTATTTTTTTTATTGCACAAATAAAAAGTTTTCTAACAAAAAATTTTTGTTTGATAAAAGTTTTCGAAGAAATTTAAAAAATCTAACAAACGAAAAACTTTTTCAGTACATGTTTTCCAAACTGAAAATTTTGCAATTATAGTAATTAATCTCGACATATCTATATTATTTTAAAACAAACGAACCGCCCTCTTAATTTAGCAGTTAGTTGGTAAGATTTTCATTACGACCTAATGTACAATTCACAGACATCCAGACGATATTGTATTACTTTTTCTTAAATGGTTCATTCGATCTCTCATTCCCTACCTTATTCTTCTTCATATTTCAACACATTCAATTTAAATGAAGTTAGCAAAACATTTCGCAATCACTTCATTTAATAAAAGATCAACTCGACTTAAGGTGTTATAAAATATTTTTTCCAAATTGTCATGTTCAATTTGTAAGAAATTGAGAGTGTAGGATATTTAAGTAGTACCAATTTAATTTCCTTATTCATGCTCCGGCCTTAAACAATATTTTTAATTTTTTATTTAGCACATTTTGATATTATGGCCCATTGTACTCGTATATACATATGTCTAATGTCATTTAGATGCGGATGAATTATGTTTAGTTGTGGTTGCTCTCTATGCCATCACTTTTTTGGCACAATTGAATGAATGGATGGCTAGCCAGATAGCTAATGGTGGTCCCAAATACTGGTTTGACATATTTGTTAAAATTTAAGTAATAATGTGGCTTAAATTGGCCGCTTGTATAGTCATTGCGATTATAAAGCTGCAACATTTTTATGTGGCATACTTACTAGCGAGTATTTATACACCTATGAATTCATTGAATTTTTTTCATGAATCAATTGAGTATAAAACAAGTATATACGGCCGCAAGTTCGGCCAGGCCGAATCTTATGTACCCACCACCATGGATTGCGTAGAAACTTCTACGAAAGACTGTCATCCACAATCGAATTACTTGGGTTGTGGTATCTTAAAACTTCTTATTCCTGCATTGTTGTTGGATACCATATACTAACATCACGTACCAAATTTCAACCGAATGGGAAGTATTTTGCTCTTCCAAGGGGCTCTGGAGGTCAAATCTGGGGATCGGTTTATATGGGGCCTATATATAATTATGGACCAATATCGACCAATTTTTGCATGGGAGTTTGAGGCCATATATTAACACCACGTACCAAATTTCAACTGAATCAGATGAATTTTGGTCTTCCAAGAGGTTCCGGAGGTCAAATCTGGTGATCGGTTTATATGGGGGCTATATATAATTATGAACCGATGTGGACCAATTTTTGCATGGTTGTTAGAGACCATATACTAACATCACGTACCAAATTTCAGCCGGATCGGATGAAATTTGCTTTTCTTAGAGGCCTCGCAAGCCAAATCGGGGGATCGGTTTATATGGGGGCTATATATAATTATGGACCGATGTGGACCAATTTTTGCATGGTTGTTAGAGACCATATACTGATACCATGTACCAAATTTCAGCCGGATCGGATGAAATTTGCTTCTCTTAGGGGCCTCGCAAGCTAAATCGGGGGATCGGTTTATATGGGGGCTATATATAACTATGGACCGATGTGGACCAATTTCTGCATGGTTGTTAGAGACCATATACTAACACCATGTACCAAATTTCAGCCGGATCGGATGAAATTTGCTTCTCTTAGGGGCCTCGCAAGCTAAATCGGGGGATCGGTTTATATGGGGGCTATATATAACTATGGACCGATGTGGACCAATTTCTGCATGGTTGTTAGAGACCATATACTAACACCATGTACCAAATTTCAGCCGGATCGGATGAAATTTGCTTCTCTTAGAGGCCTCGCAAGCCAAATTTTGGGGTCCGTTTATATGGGGGCTATACGTAAAAGTGGACCGATATGGCCCATTTGCAATACCATCCGACCTACATCAATAACAACTACTTGTGCCAAGTTTCAAGTCGATAGCTTGTTTCGTTCGGAAGTTAGCGTGATTTCAACAGACGGACGGACGGACGGACGGACGGACGGACGGACATGCTCAGATCGACTCAGCATTTCACCACGACCCAGAATATATATACTTTATGGGGTCTTAGAGCAATATTTCGATGTGTTACAAACGGAATGACAAAGTTAATATACCCCCCATCCTATGGTGGTGGGTATAAAAAAGAATTTCTGATATCAAACCAGTGAATATATATCTGTTTGCTTAAACAGATTTTCATGGAATGTTGAACACATGTTATTAGTGATGTGGAATTATCAATAAGAGCATTTTTTCTAACATTTTATTATCTGTTTTAATTAGAGGTGTGCACGTGACACGAAATTGTCGTGACTCACGCGTGAGTCGTGAGTCACGCTGACGGCAACGGCGTGAGTGTGCGTGAGCGTGATTAACCAACCAAATATCGTGAGTGAGCGTGAGTCACGAAAATAATATCTTCGTGAGTGTGCGTGAGTAACGAATTTCGGAAAAACACGCTCACGTAAATAATCCCGCTGACGAACATAAATTGCTTACGAGTTGAATTCATTTATAATTTTAGTGACATCCTAGGTGGTAAGAGTTTTATAACGCACTCGATTTTAACCATACTCATGTTTTCAGTCAGGTTCTAAAGGTAAATCACTCATAAAATTATTCGTGAGTCACGAGGTTTTTCGTGAGTCACGATATTTTTCGTGAAAATATAGTCAAAATTTTATTTTTGTAGTAAAATTTGCAAAAAAATTCATTTCATTAAAATTTACTTCCTACACGGATGAAAAAGACTGTTTTTCATATGTTTGGCTATAAACATTATATGTTTGGAACACAAATTTTTAAACACAATATTTTTGAGTGCAAGCATATAATGTTCATAAACTAGCATAACATGTTTGGGACATATATGTTAATATGTTAGAACGTATTATGTTTGGGACATAAAATGTTTGTAAATATAATATGCTTGGATGCAAACATATATTAATTTAGAAATAGCCTATAAACATATATGTGTTTAGTAGCTTGGAGCGCTATTTAACAGGGAGCGATATTGAATTAAGTTGGTGGTTGTTGCTTGTTATTACAAAATTAACATTTTATTTTTCCTTGGGCAATTGATCAGCTACTTCTTTGATCCTTACAAACTGTGTGGTCCGCTGTTCGAATCCCCGTCCGGCAAAAGGTAAAATTAAAATTAAAAAAATCATACAATTGAATAATTTCTTCTACAATGTTTGTATTACAGAAAAAGGTGCTAAGAACTAAAAAATCTCGTGGAAGTGAGAAAGATGTGATTGGGCAGAAACAAAATTTTGAGCATTCAGGTCGAAAACCTATGTTGTTAGCAGCTATATTACCTGTTTATTTTCATAATTCATTATGATTGTAAATATATAAATAAATAAATAACATTTTGAGCACAATATTGTTTGGGAGATTTTTTTTAAGCATATAATATTTTTGGGTGCAAAATGCTTCCAAACATATTATATGTTCACATAATAACATATTGTTTTTTGGAAGACAACATTATTGAATTTGGATGCAAAAATACAAAATGTTTGGAACTTAGACTACCCAAACATATATTGTTTAGACCAATATGCTTTCAAACATATTATATATTGGAAGAGATCAAACATATAAATGTTTGGGCAATACCCAAAAATATATATGCTTGAAGCAAAATATGTTTGGGAGTATATGTTACAGAAGCGATTTTTTGTGAGCGTGTAGAGAAAATTTTGTCAACATTTTATTCCCAGAGAAAATTTTGTCAACATTTTATTCTAGATTTTTTTTTTCAAAATTCTATAAAAGATATTGTCAACATTTTATTTCTATAAAAAAATAGTAAAAATTTTATTTCTATAAAAATTTATGAATTACCTCTTAGGCGGGTAGGAATATTTTGCCGATGGCAACTGTTGCCACAGACTTCTTAAAAGTGTCTACTAAATTGCCACTTAGTACATACACTGAAGAAAAGCTTGTCCAGTTCCAAAGATTTTGTCTTTACACTAATGACTTTGGTATTGATTCCGAACCAAAGAAGCGGAGAATTGAAGAAAGGACTTTAAGACACAATTCTCTTTTAAATTTGAGTTTTACATGCTTGATACTAGAAAACTAATTTGAATTTATTCGTTTTTTATACCCTCCACCATAGGATGGGGGTATATTAACTTTGTCATTCCGTTTGTAACACATCTAAATATTGCTCTAAGACCCCATAAAGTATATATATTCTGGGTCGTAGGGAAATTCTGAGTCGATCTGAGCATGTCCGCCCGTCCGTCCGTCTGTTGAAATCACGCTAGCTTCCGAACGAAACAAGCTATCGACTTGAAACTTGGCACAAGTAGTTGTTATTGATGTTGGTCGGATGGTATTGCAAATGAGCCATATCGGTCCACTTTTACATATAGCCCCCATATAAACGGACCCCAAATTTCGCTTGCAGACCCTCTAAGAGAAGCAAATTTCATCCGATATGGCTGAAATTTGGTACATGGTATTAGTATAAGGTCTCTAACAACCATGCAAAAATTGGTCCACATCGGTCCATAATTATATATAGCCCCCATATAAACCGATCCCCCGATTTGGCTTGCGGAGCCTCTAAGAGATGCAAATTTCATCCGATCCGGCTGAAATTTGGTACATGGTGTTAGTATATGATCTCTAATGACCATGCAAAAAAGTGTCCACATCGGTGCATAATTATATATAGCCCCCATATAAACCGATCCACAGATTTGACCTCCGGAGCCCCTTGGAAGAGCAAAATTCGTCCGATTCGGTTGAAATTTGGTACGTGATGTTAGTATATGGTATCCAACAACCATGCAGGAATTGGTTCATATCAGTCCATAATTATATATAACCCCATATAAACCGATCCCCAGATTTGACCTCTTGTGCCTTTTGGAGAAGCAAAATTCATCCGATCTGGTTGAAATTTGGTACGTGGTGGTAGTATATGATATTTAACAACCATGCCAAAAGTGGTCCATATCAGTCCATAATCATATATAGCCCCCATATAAACCGATCCCGAGATTTGGTTTTGGAGCCTCTTGGAGGAGCAAATTTCATGCGAGCCATTAACAACCATGCCTAACTTGGTCCATATCGGTTAATAGTTATATATAGCCCTCAGATAAATCGGTCCCCAATCACACAAAAATTGGTCCATATCAAGTTCATAATTGTATATAGCCCCCATATAATCGACCCCCATATTTCAATTCTGGTTCTCTACGTATCGTTGGAAAAAGTCCATATCGATTCGTAATTATTTGTAGACTTTGTCTAATATATACCACGTATGGACTAACTCACAATTTAGAAAATGATGTAATTTGTTTGTGGATGACAGTCTTTCGTGAAGTTTCTACGCAATCCATGGTGGAGGGTACATAAGATTCGGCCTGGCCGAACTTACGGCCGTATATACTTGTTTCTTCTTTTTTCTTCATATGTTGTCAAAGTCCTTTATAATCGTTTTAACGACAACAGAACCTTCCAAATTCTGACTCGATTTCAAGTATAAATTGTACTATGTTTCAAATAAAAAACGTCTTTAAAATAAAGTATTGAGAAATATCACCTATTTTTGAACGCTTTTTTGCTTTCTACACGCTCACAAAAAATCGCTTCTGTAACATATACTCCCAAACATATTTTGCTTCAAGCATATACATTTTTGGGTATTGCCCAAACATTTATATGTTTGATCTCTTCCAATATATAATATGTTTGAAAGCATATTGGTCTAAACAATATATGTTTGGGTAGTCTAAGTTCCAAACATTTTGTATTTTTGCATCCAAATTCAATAATGTTGTCTTCTAAAAAAAATATGTTATTATGTGAACATATAATATGTTTGGAAGCATTTTGCACCCAAAAATATTATATGCTTAAAAAAATTCTCCCAAACAATATTGTGCTCAAAATTTTATTTATTTACAATCATAATGAATTATGAAAATAAACAGGTAATATAGGTGCTAACAACATAGGTTTTCGACCTGAATGCTCAAAATTTTGTTTCTGCCTAATTGTATATTCTCCCACATCTTTCTCACTTCCACGAGATTTTTTAGTTCTTAGCACCTTTTTCTGTAATACAAACATTGTAGAAGAAATTATTCAATTTTATGATTTTTTTTATTTTAATTTTACCTTTTGCCGGACGGGGATTCGAACAGCGGACCACACAGTTTGTAAGGATCAAAGAAGTAGCTGATCAATTGCCCAAGGAAAAATAAAATGTTAATTTTGTAATAACAAGCAACAACCACCAACTTAATTCAATATCGCTCCCTGTTAAATAGCGCTCCAAGCTACTAAACACATATATGTTTATAGGCTATTTCTAAATTAATATATGTTTGCATCCAAGCATATTATATTTACAAACATTTTATGTCCCAAACATAATATGTTCTAACATATTAACATATATGTCCCAAACATGTTATGCTAGTTTATGAACATTATATGCTTGCACTCAAAAATATTGTGTTTAAAAATTTGTGTTCCAAACATATAATGTTTATAGCCAAACATATGAAAAACAGTCTTTTTCATCCGTGTAGGCAAGATACAAAAGGTCAATACATTTTTGCAGAATTATTAAAGCCAAGTTGACCTTACTCCAAAAAAATTTTCGTTCATAACTTAACTATAAGGATAAAAAACTTCAAGTTGACCTTACTCCAACAAAATTTTCGTTCATAACTTAACTATAAGGATAAAAAAAACTTCATCAAAACTTCATTTGTCGACTTTTGGACAAGGAAAAAAACCTTTATATCAGGGAAAGGACCCCAAATATTTGGTCTAACGACAATATTTTTTTCAGTGTATGGAGTCCTTGTTAAATAAATAGAAGAAAATTAAATACATATACACAGTCTTACACAAGTTTACATACCGTTTAAGAAATTGTATTTTCTTTAATTAATAAAATATAATAAAATATGCATATATATGATTTACATTTTGTAAACTAATTTGAAAAACAAAGTATTTGTCATTTTTCAAGAAGATTTTTTTAGTCTTGATTATAAACAACAACAAGAAATATGTTTAGTTATAAGGTAAAAACCTCAAGGGTATGTAAACTTATGTGAGACTGTGTATAAGCCACTTTAATTCTTGATCGGTTTATGTAGAAGTGTCTATAATTATGAACTGATATGAACTAATTTTCGCATGGTAAATAGTAGACTAAATCCAACGCAACTGAAGTTATTAAAAACTTAGGGCGTTTTCGATTCGCAAAAAATATGTTGCCTTGGTGTTACACTACTTTTTCCCTAATTGACATTTCGCCCAAATGTTAGTGTAATTCTAAAGTTATTGTTAATTTATAATATTGTGAGGTATAAAGGATCCAAAATTTATGGCAGTATCCTTGATATGTTGCAATCAATTTCGAGAATGTTGCACCTTGTTTCCCAATCGAAATCGCCATTAGGTTCGATTCATATTGGGACTATATAAAATTACGAACCGATATGGACCAATTGATGCATGAATATTAAAATGATTATACTGACATCACGTTTCGAATTTCTAACGCATCGGATGAAATTTGATTCTTCACGAGGCTCCGCAGGTTAAATGTGCGGATCGATTTATATGGGAGCTACATATAATTATGGACCGATATCGACCAGTTTTTAAATGGTTATTAGAGGGCATATACTAACGAATGAGATTTACTCCTCTTATTAATACGTAAATCAAATCTTGAGGACTGTAAATAATTATGAACCGATTTAGACCAATTTTGCATAATTGTTAGAAAGTATATACGTACTTCACTTGCCGAATTTCAGCCAGATGGAATGAAATTGGCCCCTTCCAGAGGGTCCGGAAGTCAAATCTGGGAATCAGTTTATATGGTGGATATATATAATTATGGACCAATTTTTGCATGGCTTTTGTAAGGCAAATACTTTTATCACATACCTAATTTCAACCGGATCTGGTAGAATATACTCCTCTAAGAGCCCCCAGAGGTCATATCTGGGGTTATATAATTATGGACCGATTTTGAACAATTTTTTCACGAGTGTTATCTAAAAGTTGTCTTATGTAGCCCATTTGCAATGCCATCCGACCTATATTAATAACAAAGTTTCAAGTCGATAGCTTGTTTTTTTGGAAGTAAACTAAAACATAAGAATTTATATTTTATTCGGATCAGCATAAAATTTCAGCAAACTACTGACATTTCAGCAGTATGTGTGCTGATCCAAAAAGATCCAAATCAGATGCTATTTTTGCAAAAACCACTGTTAAATAGAAGTTTTCCCCATTGTGCAACATTTCGTTATTCAAAGAAAAACCATTAAGGTAACCGAAAATTACATTAAATATATGAAATTATTTTATTCAATTTTATTGGTGAAATAAAATTAACCACCCAGTATCCTGGAGTCCCCCATCAAGTTTTTATACCCTCCACCATAGGATGGGGGGTATATTAACTTTGTCATTTCGTTTGTAACACATCGAAATATTGCTCTAAGACCCCATAAAGTATATATATTCTGGGTCGTGGTGAAATTCTGAGTCGATCTGAGCATGTCCGTCCGTCCGTCCGTCTGTTGAAATCACGCTAACTTCCGAACGAAACAAGCTATCGACTTGAAACTTGGCACAAGTAGTTGTTATTGATGTAGGTCGGATGGTATTGCAAATAGGCCATATCGGTCCACTTTTACATATAGCCCCCATATAAACGGACCCCCAAATTTGGCTTGCAGATCCTCTAAGAGAAGCAAATTTCATCCGATCCGGCTGAAATTTGGTACATGGTGTTAGTATATAGTCTCTAACAACTATGCAAAAACTGGTCCATATCGGGCAATAATTATGTATAGCCCCCATATAAACCGATCCCCCGATTTGGCTTGCGGAGCCTCTAAAAGAAGCAAATTTCATCCGATCCGGTTGAAATTTGGTACATGGTGTTGGTATATGGTCTCCAACAACCATGCGAAAATTGGTCGAAATCGGTCCATAATTATCTATAGCCCCCATATAAACCGATCCCCAGATTTGACCTCCGGAGCCCCTTCGAAGAGCAAAATTTATCCGATTCGGTTGAAATTGTGTACGTGATGTTAGTATATGGTATCCAACAACCATGCAGGAATTGGTTCATATCAGTCCATAATTATATATAGCACCCATATAAACTGATCCCCAGATTTGACCTCCGGTGCCTTTTGGAGAAGCAAAATTCATCCGATCTGAAATTGAAATTTTGTACGTGGTTGTAGTATATGATATTTAACAACCATGCCAAAAGTGGTCCATATTAGTCCATAAACATATATAGCCCCCATATAAACCGATCCCGAGATTTGGTTTTGGAGCCTCTTGGAGGAGCAAATTTCATCCGAGTCAGTTGAAATTCGGTACATTGTGCTAGTATATGGCCGTTAACAACCGTGCCTAACTAGGTCCATATCGGTCTATAGTTATATATAGCCCTCAGATAAATCGATCCCCAATCACACAAAAATTATTCCGTATCAATAATTGTATATAGCCCCCATAAAAGCGACCCCCATATTTCAATTCTGGCTCTCTACATACCGTGCAAAAAGTCCATATCGATTCGTAATTATTTGTAGACTTAACTATACATAACTTTTTTGTCTAATATATACCACGTATGAACTAATTCACAATTTAGAAAATGATGTTAAGAAGTTTTAAGATACCACAACCCAAGTAATTCGATTGTGGATGACAGTCTTTCGTAGAAGTTTCTACGCAATCCATGGTGGAGGGTACATAAGATTCGGCCTGGCCGAACTTACGGCCGTTTATACTTGTTTCCACTTCCACTTTCTTTTGGACAAGTTCACAAACATTTCTTTTAAAGCGCATCACGGGATCCCCTATCGATTTTGTTTTCACTTCCGATGCAATCCCGTACGGATTGCAATATACGGAATTAGGCCGTTTTAAGTGAAAATTTAAGTTTTGGCAAACTTCACAAAAAAATATCAATCTTTTGAGAAGGTTTTGCAAATTACGATAATTTTTATTTTTTGTTAATTTTTAATGGATATAACATATTTATACAAAAATATATGCGAAAAAAATGAAACCGATGTATAACGTAAAAAAATATTTTTTTAGAAAAATATTTAATAAAAAGATTTCCGCTAGTGAGATTTGAACCAGCGTTTTTTATTTTTTCATCCATAATAATAAAGAACATCTCATAAAGTAGTTAGTCACAAATATTTGATTAGATGTTTTGATGCATCGTGTTCAATGAGGTTTGTGGCTGAGTCTGCTAAGGCGTTCTATTATGGCGCCAACAGACTTAGGTTCAACCCCCGGTGGAATCGAAGAAGTTTTTCAATTTGTAAAAATTAGATAATAAGAAAACAATTGTAACAAAATATACAGATAAAAACAAGTAAGGAAAGTCTAAAATCGGACGGGGTCGACTATATTATACCCTGCACGACTTTGTAAATCCACATTTTCGATACTATATCAAATCCGTCAAATATTTTGGGTGCTATATATAAATGTTTTTCTCCCAAATACATACATTTAAATCTGACTCCATCTGAACAAAACATATACGCCTATATTCATAATAATTTACTGACAGTTTATGGAAGAAATTTGTATGGTAATAGTAGGTTTAAAGTCTACGTTAACTTTTATGAATATAGGGGATAATCTATAGACTTAAAATTTAAGTCGGCTAATGCCCTGGGATGGTACTCTATGTTAGTAAAAAGTATGGGAAACATTTTAATATGAACCAATTTTGAGGCAACTTCGCAAAAGTGTATTTATGATTTATCGGTCGATAGATAACATATGCAGCGTTGCCAATTTAGCTTTTTTCCCGCTAGATTTGGCTTTTTTTGGAGACGTTTAGCGGGAAAAAAATGCATTTAGCTTTTAGCTTTTTTTCTGGCTTTTTTTCATGACCCTTTTAGCTATTTTTGGCTTTTTTTATTTTCGACATGTTCCTATTGAAATAGGGATAAAACTTCGTTTTTATCTAAGCCTTGCTGCCAGAATAATGTTTTTCACATGTTTCAAATCTCAACTAAAACATTAATAATTATTCCAGCCATTATGCGGGCATTTTTGCAGCAAATACACCTTATTGTAAAGTTCTTGCCTCGTATTCATAAAAGTGTCGTAAACTTTAAATCTACTATTATCATACAAATTCCTTATATAAACTGTCAGTAAATTATTAGGAATATTAGCATTTGACTCGTTTATTCTTTTGATATTACTAAATTAAAATAGTAGATGTGAATTGCTTTGTACACTGAAAAAATATTGTTGTGAGGCCAAAGATTTCATGTCCTTAAAATACGAACGCGAATTTTGGTTATAATAGCATTTGTGAATTTCTCTTATATAAACTGTTTTCCTTGTCCAAAAGCCGATAAAGTCGTTTTGTCCTTATAGTTAAGTGATTCAACTTAAAAATGGGTAGCTTTTCATGAAAGAAGGCTAGGGTCAATTCTAAAAAATTCTTTAAATTAATAGTCTTTAAATTTGTGGAGTTTTTGTATCTTGACCACAAACCAAAATAACGTTAAAAAATAGAAGAGGTTTTGAAACATTTTATTTTAAAAACGTATACATAAAATAATTTCTACTTAAAGTCGAGTCTGAATTTGAAAATTTAAGTTTTCGTTAGCACGTTTTTAAAGCACTGTGATAGCTCATGAAGAAAAAGCTGAGAAAACGAAAAATCATTAGTGTACAAAATCTGTGGAACCGAACATAGAAATAATTAAGGAAATAAAGTTTTGAATGTGGTATTATTTTTTTTAACACCAAAAAATGCAATGAAAAATTCGTAGTGATAGGATCAAAACAAATCTGCCATTTATTAATGGGATGGATTTACATTTACGAAAATTGGACAACAATAGGTTTCGGAAATTTTCGAATAAAATTTATTCATTATAAACTTGCAAGACAGTTAGAATGGGTTTTATTCTCTTGGGTAAAATTAGGAGAAGTGTACACGTTCACGAATTTATCATTAATTCAGTTAAAACGAAATATATAGATATTTTCTAATGCAGTTCTATGTGACATGATTAACCAGCTGACAATTGCAAGTTCACTGGGAAAAATGTTGTTACAAGGAAATATAAACGAAGGACTTCCAGTAAAAATTTGTGCTAGTAATCAAAATGTATCGAGTACGCCAACAGAGCTAATATGACTTTGATTTTCTTACAGTCTCACAGAAATGGAATTAAATTGAATACAATTAAAATAATATGCATTTTAAGTGAAATAAAGCCTTTAAGTTTGTTAAATTTCAATCAAAAATGTGACTTTTGATACAAAAAAATTTAGCTTTTTTTCTAGCTATTTTTTAAAAATTTTTAGCTTTTTTTGGCTAGTTTTTTGGACAAATCTAGCGGTTTTTGGTGAAACAATTCTGGCAACGCTGAACATATGTATTAGAAATAAAGGAAAATTTGAGTCACTTTTACAAGTTTTCGACTTAGCAGTGGCAATTTTATAAGGAAACAAGTAAGTAAAGTAGAAAGTCGGACGGGGCCGACTATATCATAGCCTAAACCACCCTTACTGAATTAGTAATCATAAGCATTTGTGGGGTAACATTGATATAGGTCTGGGAAATAAACCGCAATTGCATATTTAAGAAAACAAAGTTTTGACAAAAATTTCTATAGAAATATTTGTTTGGTAGATTTGTGATCATTTGTGGTAATCTTCGGATTTTGTTCGATTTTTTTTTGGCGCAAGTGGTAACACACATTGTTAAAGATCAAGCCTTGCCGGCTTCTAATTTCCTCCTCTGAGCCACCAAAATGTAAAAATTATTATAAATTGTGTTGAGTGAAAATGTCCCTACATTGTGGCCCCACGTCCCTACCAGACGTTAAATATTAGAAAAAACCTACATATAGGGAATTTCCCCTACTTCTAGCAACACTGGTGTAGTTGATATTGCACCTACGGGGTTAAATAGTATGCCACTAAATAATATTGATCCCATTATTAAAAAAAAAGAGAAAATCGCTCAATTAGTGTGGGTAATAAATACAAATTTGTAAAAATCGAGCAATATTCTTATGTAAGATCTACAAGTACGTATAAATACGATCGGCTAGTGCATCAAAATTTGAAATTTGAGTAACATTGGTTAATAAATAAGAGTATTATGGCCAAATTTGGGAAAATCGAGCGGGTTTGATTAATACCACAAAAGGTTACCCTGTGCAAAATTTGAGTACGATCAGTTAAGAAATGAGGCCTCTATGGTCAAACATAAGGGTGTTAGGGGCAATTTTTTCAAAATCGGGCAATGCATATATGGGAGCTATAACTACATCTGAACCGATTTCGATGACATTTTGCACATATAGTTAGTACTATAGAGGACATGATTTAGCCAACTTTGAGTAAGATCGGTTAATAAATAAGAGTTCTATGGCCAAATTTGGGAAAATCGGACTATAGATATTTATGGGAGCTATACCTAAATCTGAACCGATTTTCATGATTTTTTGCACATACAGTTAAGTGCTATAGAAGATTACATTTAGCTAACTTTGAGTAAGATCAGTTGATAAATAAGGGTTTTATGGCCAAATTTAGAAAAATCGTGCGGTACATATATATGGGAGATATAGCAAAATCTGAACCGATTTCGATGATTTTTTGCACATATAGTTATTGTTATAGAAGATTACATTTAGCCAACTTTGAGTAAGATCGGTTGTTAAATAAGGTTTTGTGGCCACATTTGGGAAAATCGGGCGATACATATATATATGAGAGCTATATCTAAATCTGAACCGATTTGGATGAAATTCTGCGGACTTGAAGGGCGACGAAAAAGATTATTTTTGCCAAATTTGGTGACGATCCGTTTGTAAAAAAGCGCAACGTAACCCCATTTGTCGAAATCGGGCGATACAGCTATATCTAAATTTGATCCGATTTCTTCCAAATTCAATAGCGTTCGTCCTTGTGCCCAAAAAATCCTTGTACCAAATGTCATCAAAATCGGTTTATAATTGCGACCGGTATCCTGTGAACAACAAATACATGGACAGACGGACGGACACCAAGCGCTAGATCGACTCAGGAGGTGATTCTGAGTCGATCGGTATATATTTTCTGGTAGGCACATTTTTGGCAGATCAAACTTATTATACCCTGACCACTATATTTTCCCAAATCGGAAAAGCATATATATGGAAGCTATATAGAAATCTGAACCGATTTCAACCAAATTTGACATGCATACATAGTACTTTAATTCTACTCCCTGTGCAAAATTTCACGTAAATCGGACTCTGTGATCATATGACGGAAAATCGGGCGAAAGATATATATGGGAGCTATATCTAAATCTGAACCGATTTCAATAAAATTTAGCGCACTTGACTACACTACTAATTGTACTCCTATTGCAAAATTTCAACCAAATTGGGCTAAAACTCTGGCTTCTGGGGCCATATAAGTCTATATCGGGCGAAAGATGTATATGAGAGATATATCTCAATCTGAACCGATTTCAATCAAATTTGACATACCTGACTATAGTACTTATTGTTCTCCTGGTGCAAAATTTCAAGCAAA
Source organism: Haematobia irritans (assembly GCF_050003625.1). Taxonomy (NCBI): domain Eukaryota; kingdom Metazoa; phylum Arthropoda; class Insecta; order Diptera; family Muscidae; genus Haematobia; species Haematobia irritans. Next base: position 137,828,084 of record NC_134398.1, on the reverse strand, counting down.
TCAGGGTAAAACTCTGGCTTCTGGGTCCATATATGTGCATATCGGGCGAAAGATATATATGGGAGCTATATCTAAATCTGAACCGATTTCTTCCAAAATCAATAGGGTTCTATTCTGACCCAAAACAGGAACTTGTGCCAAATTTGAAGGACTTAAACTGCGACCTAGAGTTTGATCACAAAAATGTGTTCACAGACAGACGGACGCACGGACGGACAGATGGACATGGCTAGATCGACTCAGGGACCCACCCAGAGCATTATTGCCAAAGACACCATGTGTCTGTCTCGTCTTCTTCTGGGTGTTGCAAACATATGCACTAACTTATAATACCCTGTTCCACAGTGTGGCGCAGGGTATAATAAAAAGTGAAATTGGATTTTTTTTTGTTTTTTACTTTTTTGGAGGCTCTTTTTTTTTGCTGGGCAATAAAATTAAATTCGACCTTTTTATATCAAAGCGAAACTCACATGAAATTTAATCTCCTAAAGATATTATTCAATAATATGTTTACTATTGTCAAGTACCAAGCATGATTTGAATTTCCTTCGACCTTTTTACCAAAAACCACACAGATTCATGAAGCAATACACTTCATTCAACTCATGAAATCCTGATCATAATTTCCTCCACAAATTGTTCTAATTTTCTGTGATTCCCTATATGTAGGTATTACATATTTGATCTTATCAAGTAAAATTTTTGAATTCTGAATGTCAAACGTTTGGAGACAAAATTCTTAATTTTATATGATTTTTGTAAGCCACAAAAATTGCAATATAGACTTAAAGCACGTACCGAATACCGCGTCCAATTTGAATGACCCCCTACATAAGGAAAACGTTATTAAGTGTCTAATGACATAAACAACGACTCAGTTCGCTATCTATTGTAATATTATGTGCGAAATTAAAATGAATGATTTTGTATTCCACCATTAAAAAAATACATACATAGTTAGACTGTCCATATTAGGAATAGATATCCATTACCCCAATTGATTCCACGCTCAAAGAAAAAAAGAATACGCGTCATGAATACAAAGTGCGATTGTTTTCTTCCAAATTTAGCATTAGTTTTAGAACCGCACTCTTTACACATACAGCAATAGCTCCCATAGCTCTATAGCCCTTGTGGCAGCTGCCCATTTGACCAATATATTCTAAGACAATATATGCAACATGGCATTAAGGGAGCCTATACCCTTCTTGATGAATACGCGTAAGATACAGAAAAGACACCATTCGCTGAACTTTATCTATAATCATCAACTATTTATTTGGTGCCCGCCAAACCACAACGCCATATAGCATTATAGATATGATCTCTGACATACATATATAGCCAATACCCAATTTTTGGTTTTGCTCCACACTTTTTCGTTTTTTCCATTTTGCACGAGTACAATGTTAATGGGGCTTTCCTCGTCATATATCTATATACAGTGAAACCTTTGACAAGTGGACAACCATGGCTGTGAGGTGTCTACATATTACAGGATAATTTTATCTGGAGAATGATTTATATGGATCCTATATTAACAACCATAAATTGAAAAAAAACATGCCTGGTATTGATTCCGAGCCCAAGAAGCAGAGAATTGAAGCAAGAATACTTTCAGGACACAATTCTCTTTTCTGTGTACTTGATTTTAGGAAACAAATTGTAATTTATTCGTATCATATTCATTGTTTTGATCTCTGCTTTGAAACCATTGCGTTGACTAAACTTTAACTTTTTTCTTCATGTGCATCAAAGTAAATTAATAACGTGTCAACTACAATTTAAATTTTCAAATTCAGACCCGACTTCAAGTAAAAATTGTAGTATGTTTCAAGTAAAAATCGTCTTTAAAATAAAGTTTTGAAAAACATGTCCTAATTTTGAAAGGTTTTTTGTGTTGTAGTCAAGATGTAAAATTTCAATAAATTTACTAGACTATTTCATTATTATTGAAGAATTTTTCTGAATTATTAAAGCCAAGTGGACCTCAGTCGAACAAAATATTCTTTCATATAAAGATACCCATTTTTAAGTGGAATCACGTAACTATAAGGATCAAGCGACTTCATTGAAAAGTTTATCGGATTTTGGACAAGGAAAAAAACTTTATATTAAGGAAATGCGGCTTTCTTTCTTTTCCCACGACAATATTTTTTTCAGTATATAAACCAATGTTTGCAAGCTAGTTAAAAGGCAGTTACTAACATCATGTAACAAATTTCAACCGGATCGAATAAAATTTGCTCCTCCGAGAGGCTCCGGAGGTCACATCTAGTGATCGGGCTATATATAATTGTGAACCGATAAGGACCTACTAAACTAAACTTTTAACCGGATCGTATGGAATTTTCTCCTCAAATAGACTCCGGAAATCAAACCTGGGGAACGGTTTATATGGACCAATTTTTACACGATTCTTAGAAGACATATACTAACGTCACGTGCCGAATTTCAAGTAGATCGGATAAAATTTACTCTTCTGGGATGCTCCAGAAATAAAATAAATAAAGAATAAATGGGGAATATACCTAAAAGTGGTCCGATATGGCCCATTTGCAATACCATGCGACCAACATTAACAAAAACTACTTGAGACAAGTTTGAAGCCGATGCAACAAATGTACGGAGGGACAATGCTAGATCGACTCGGAATTTCATCATGACCCAAAATATGCACATTATATGGTGTCTGAGACTAATATTTCAATGTGTTACAAGCATAGTGACAAAGTTAGTATATCCCCATCCTATGAGGAGGGTACAAAAATCTTCCCCGACGAAAATAATGTCGTAATCGTATCTGGGCAATCCTATTTACGTAATATTAAAGATTATGCAACCTAAATTTTAGGATGCGCAATTTACAAAATATTGAGGACAAATTTCTCTAAAATAATGAAATTTTAATTAAAATAAAGTTTATAATCTTTGCTTTATATTTTTTTTTATTAAATTTAGGGCACACATTTTGGAAATTCCCTTCGGAAAAGTCGTATGTCTTTGAACTAAGACAAATTTTTATTTAAGTAAAGAGCACAAATTTTTGATTTAAAGAAACCATCCTTAAATTCACTGAAATATTGAATCTCTAAATATTTGAAATTTTTTTTGGAATTAAGGAAACATTTTTTACTTTGAAGTATACGTTATAATTTGAAATTTTAAACTGCCATTTGTTTCGACGTGAATAATATACCGCGAAAAGAGAATGAACATTCGAAATATAAGATCTGTATCCTAATATTAATTTTTTGATCCTACACAGAAAAAAATTTCACGAAAATTTTTCCAATTAAAATTTTAATTGAGTTTTAAAACATATTCAAATACTAATTTAATTGATTCAACAAATTTTTTAATTGAAACAAAAATTAATAGTATCAATTAATTTTTTAATTGGATCAATTAATTGTTTAATTGACCTTCAATTAATTTTTTAATTGGTATTATTATTTCTGTAAAAAATTAATTGAATCAATTAATTTCGTGATCGCTACAATAATGTCCTCATTCTAAAGAAGCCACATCTTTGGCTCGAAATCAATATCAAAATGCTTAAGGGAAAAATCTTTTGGATCCAAGTAAATTTTTGTTTTGAGTGTAGGATTGTCTAAGGGATCAACACATACAGTCAAGCAGTTCTATTTATAGACCTCATTGTTGGGCGCCCACAAACCGATGTAAAGAAACTTTGTTTAAAGAAAACAAACCATACTCGTATTAGTGAGTCCCTGTGTTACCGTCGAAGCATCAAATACAAGTTTTGGAAACGGAAATAATGTAATTAATATATATTCAAAAAATTGCTAGTGCTATATTACAGTTCACGAAATTCAAAAATTATCTTTTTTAAATGTCTTTAGGTCAGAAATGAACTGTGCTACAAATGAAATTGGCTGCCAGTTTGGAATAAAAACTATTTTTTTATTGCAAAACTAAAAATTTTGTAAAAAAGTAGTTTTTTTGGTGATACAAGTTTGAACTTTACGAATAAATTCAAAAAACTGTAACAAAAGAACAAGTATATACGGCCGTAAGTTCGGCCAGGCCGAATCTTATGTACCCTCCACCATGGATTGCGTAGAAACTTCTTCGAAAGACTGTCATCCACAAATTTCAACTCACATGGTTGTTAAATATCATATACTACCACCACGTACCAAATATCATCCAGATCGGATGAATTTTGCTTCTCCAAAGGGCACCGAAGGTCAAATCTGAGGATCGGTTTATATGGGAGCTATATATAATAATGAACTGATAGGAACCAATTCCTGCATGGTTGTTGGATACCATATACTAACATCACGTACCAAATTTCAACCGAATGGGAAGAATTTTGCTCTTCCTAGGAGCTACGGAGGTCAAATCTGGGGATCGCTTTTGCTCTTCCTAGGAGCTCCGGAGGTCAAATCTGGGGATCGGTTTATATGGGACCTATATATAATTATGGACCGATATCGACCAATTTTTGCATGAGTGTTTGAGGCCATATATTAACATCACGTACCAAATTTCAACTGAATCAGGTGAATTTTGGTCTTCCAAGAGGCTCCGGAGGTCAAATCTGGTGATCGGTTTATATGGGGGCTATATATAATTATGGACCGATATGGACCAATTTTTGCATGGCCATTAGGGACCATATACTAACATCATGTACCAAATTTCAGCCGGATCGGATGAAATTTGTTTCTCTTAGAGGCTCTGCGAGCCAAATCGGGGGATAGGTTTATATGGGGGCTATATATAATTATGGTCCGATGTGGACCAATTTTTGCATGGTTGTTAGAGACCATATACTAACACCATGTACCAAATTTCATATACTAACACCATGTACCAAATCGGATGAAATTTACTTCTCTTAGAGGCTCCCCAAGCCAAATCGGGGGATCGGTTTATATGGGGGCTATATATAATTATGGACCGATGTGAACCAATTTTTGCACGGTTGTTAGAGACCATATACTAACACCATGTACCAAATTTTATCAGGATCGGATGAAATTTGCTTCTCTTAGAGGCCTCGCAAGCCAAATTTGAGGGTCCGTTTATATGGGGGCTATACGTAAAAGTGGACCGATATGGCCCATTTGCAATACCATCAATAACAACTACTTGTGCCAAGTTTCAAGTCGATAGCTTGTTTCGTTCGGAAGTTAGCGTGATTTCAACGGACGGACGGACATGCTCAGATCGACTCAGAATTTCACCACGACCCAGAATATATATACTTTATGGGGTCTTAGAGCAATATTTCGATGTGTTACAAACGGAATGACAAAGTTAATATACCCCCCATCCTATGGTGGAGGGTATAAAAACGTATGCTTTACTCTTTGTCCAAATGTTTTGTTTAGGTTTAACTAAAAGTGCAAGCTAGTATAACATGTTTGGAACATATATGTTAATATGTTAGAACATATTATGTTTGGGACATTACATTTTCGTAAATATAATGTCTCTGGATACAAACATATATTAATTTAGAAATTTCCTATAAACATATATATTTTTAAAAACATCATTTTATTACTTCCAACACAATTATATTTAACACATTTTTCTGCAAGCAAAGAAATTTTTAAAAATTTGAGTTAACAATTTGGTTAATTTTTAAAAATGATATGCTAAAGGTAAAACATAATATGTGTGCTCAGTACAAATAATTTTTTGTTTGATCAAATTTTGAACATATATATGCTTGAACCTACTGTATTTGGAAGTATGTTATATGAGGGCGTGTAAGCGAATTCAAACCGTGTATATTCTTGAGCTCAATATTATCGTGAGCGTATTTTTCAAAAATTTATTACTCACGAACAAAATATTTTCATCACTCATGCTCACACATAACAGTTGATTGGTAAATCAAATTTTAGAAAGTTTCAATACTATAAGGATTATTTAGCCTTTTATCTTTTTAATAATTTCAACGAAACTACCAGTTTCTGTAAGTTGTCACATGTTGTAGTTGACTGTAGAAACAATAAGCATTGTTCGACTGTTCACCACTTAGGTGAATTCTAACAAATTAGCTGTCTAAAAAAATAAATTTCGTGTTGTTGCATTACTATGTAACAAAACGAAATAAAAATAAGATTAAGGGACTTCTCTATTCAACCGTCGAACGGAACGGACGTGTTTTTCAATAGCGGATAAACTAATCGTAATAGGTACCTACTAAGAATTTAAAGTGTGGTGGGATATTAAGCCACCATGCAGCGAAATTCCAAGTCATCCACTGGGTTGCTAACTTCAGGGCCCAGTGGACGGGTATCGACTGGAGTTATAAATCTGGGCAATGACCAAGAGTTAGGTCCAATTAGTCGACCTGTAGACGGGTCGACAGGTGGCGACACTATGACAAGTCGAACTTTTTCTAAGGTAACGACATCAAAAGGAGATAATCCCTCACGAAAGAGATTCAAGGAACGCAGAAATGCTTTGTTTATTCTAAAGAAGTTAGGATCAGTCGACCCAAGCACGCTGTCGGCTAAACAAAGCGATTCCTTAAAATGGGCTCAAGGAATTCTTGAGACTGGAAAAAGGGGACGATCGCCGGATGAGCTGCCATCCTCCAAAAGGGATCAAAGATCGTTTGCCTCAGTTGCTAAATACAGCCTTGTGATGGCTATCATTAATAATAGAGCATTGGACGGTATGGTTCCAAAGCAAAAATGGGGGGAAATTGAGAATGCTCTGCCTGTCGTCTACTCACACACCCTCACAAAAAATCGCTTCTGTAACATATACTCCCAAACATATTTTGCTTCAAGCATATACATTTTGGGGTATTGCCCAAACATTTATATGTTTGATCTCTTCCAATATATAATATGTTTGAAAGCATATTGGTCTAAACAATATATGTTTGGGTAGTCTAAGTTCCAAACATTTTGTATTTTTGCATCCAAATTCAATAATGTTATCTTCCAAAAAACAATATGTTATTATGTGAACATATAATATGTTTGGAAGCATTTTGCACCCAAAAATATTATATGCTTAAAAAAAATCTCCCAAACAATATTGTGCTCAAAATTTTATTTATTTATTTATATATTTACAATCATAATGAATTATGAAAATAAACAGGTAATATAGGTGCTAACAACATAGGTTTTCGACCTGAATGCTCAAAATTTTGTTTCTGCCTAATTGTATATTCCCTCACATCTTTCTCACTTCCACGAGATTTTTTAGTTCTTAGCACCTTTTTCTGTAATACAAACATTGTAGAAGAAATTATTCAATTTTATGATTTTTTATACCCTCCACCATAGGATGGGGGGTATATTAACTTTGTCATTCCGTTTGTAACACATCGAAATATTGCTCTAAGACCCCATAAAGTATATATATTCTGGGTCGTGGTGAAATTATGAGTCGATCTGAGCATGTCCGTCCGTCCGTCCGTCTGTTGAAATCACGCTAACTTCCGAACGAAACAAGCTACAGACTTGAAACTTGGCACCAGTAGTTGTTATTGATGTAGGTCGGATGGTATTGCAAATGGGCCATATCGGTCGACTTTTACGTATAGCCCCCATATAAACGGACCCCCAAATTTGGCTTGCAGACCCTCTAAGAGAAGCAAATTTCATCCGACCCGGCTTAAATTTGGTACATGGTGTTAGTATATGGTCTCTAACAACCATCCAAAAATTGGTCCATATCGGTCCACTTTTACGTATAGCCCCCATATAAACGAACCCCCAAATTTGGCTTGCGATCGCTCTAAGAGAAGCAAATTTCATCCGATCCGGCTTAAATTTGGTACATGGTGTTAGTATATGGTCTCTAACAACCATGCAAAAATTGGTCCATATCGGTCCACTTTTACGTATAGCCCCCATATAAACGGACCCCCAAATTTGGCTTGCGATCGCTCTAAGAGAAGCAAATTTCATCCGATACGGCTGAAATTTAGTACATGGTGTTGGTATATGTTCTCTAATGACCATGCAAAAATTGGTCCTCATCGGTCCATAATTATATATAGCCCCCATATAAACCGATCCCCCGATTTGGTTTGCGGAGCCTCTAAGAGAAGCAAATTTCATCCGATCCGGCTGAAATTTGGTACATGGTATTGGTATATGTTCTCTAACAACCGTGCAAAAATTGGTCCACATCGGTCCATAATTATATATAGCCCCCATATAAACCGATCCCCCGGTTAGGCTTGCGGAGCCTCTAAGAAACGAAAATTGCATCCGATCCGGCTGAAATTTGGTACATGGTGTTGGTATATGTTCTCTAATGACCATGCAAAAATTGGTCCATATCGGTCCATAATTATATATAGCCCCCATATAAATCGATTCCCAGATTTGTCCTCCGGAGCCTCTTGGAGGAGCAAAATTCATCCGATCCGGTTGAAATTTTGAACATGGTGTTAGAATGTCGTCTCTAACAAACACGCAAGAATTGGTCCATATCGGTCCATAATTATATATAGTCCCCATATAAACCGTTCCCCAGATTTGATCTCCGGAGCCTCTTGGAGGAGCAAAATTCATCCGATCCGGTTGAAATTTGCAACGTGGTGTTAGTATAAGGCCGCTAATATCCATTCCAAAATTGGGCCATATCGGTCTATAGTTATATATAGCCGATCCCCAATCACACAAAAATTGGTCCATATCGGTTCATATTCATGGTTGCCACTCGAGCCAAAAATAATCTACCAAAATTTTATTTTTATGGAAAACATTGTCAAAATGTTATTTCTATAGAAAATTTTGTCAAAATTTTATTTCTATAGAAAATTTTGTAAAAATTTTATTTCTATAGAAATTTTGTAAAAATTTTATTTCTATAGACAATTTTTTTCCAAATTTTATTTCTATTGAAAATTTTTTCCAAATTTTACTTCTATAGAAAATGTTGTCAAAATTTTATTTCCATAGAAACTTTAAACTTAATTATATACGTATTTAATCGGTCTTTTTTAGTTTAATATATACTATGTATGGACTACCTTGTAATTTAGAAGACGATGTTAGGAAGTTTTAAGATACCTTGCCATCGGCAAGTGTTACCGCATCCCAAGTAATTCGATTGTGGATGACAGTCTTCAGTAGAAGTTTCTACGCAACCCATGGTGGAGGGTACATAAGCTTCGGCCTGGCCGAACTTACGGCCGTTTATACTTGTTTTTATTTTAATTTTACCTTTTGCCGGACGGGGATTCGAACAGCGGACCACACAGTTTGTAAGGATCAAAGAAGTAGCTGATCAATTGCCCAAGGAAAAATAAAATGTTAATTTTGTAATAACAAGCAACAACCACCAACTTAATTCAATATCGCTCCCTGTTAAATAGCGCTCCAAGCTACTAAACACATATATGTTTATAGGCTTTTTCTAAATTAATATATGTTTGCATCCAAGCATATTATATTTACAAACATTTTATGTCCCAAACATAATATGTTCTAACATATTAACATATATGTCCCAAACATGTTATGCTAGTTTATGAACATTATATGCTTGCACTCAAAAATATTGTGTTTAAAAATTTGTGTTCCAAACACATAATGTTTATAGCCTGCTTTGATACTAATTGGTGAAGTTTGGGAAGGAGCTGCTCTAGAGTTAGTCGAGAAGAAAGACATACCGGCTAGACCTAGAGCACATGCGTGGATACCTGCAAACTCTTCAGACCCTGAATCTATTTTAAATAGACTGAAACGATGCAATCCAGATCTTCCAACAGCTGATTGGAAGGTTGGCCGTTTGGATGAAGTGGATGGACCAAGACGGCATGCAGTGTTTATATTGAACACTCAGTCTTTGCCACATCTAGCAAAGTCCCAGGGCCGTGTATGTTATGGCTTTCATTATATCCAAATGAAGGTATATAAAAACGATCAGCTAAAGGATTCAGAAATGGACAAGCCTCTGTCTGAATCAGAAGTAAGCGGATCCTCTTGCGAAGTCGAGGGAGATACCAAAGTTGAAGACATGGATAGACACCGTATGCGAGAGGTTTCTATTGCCTCAGAGGTTTCTATTGCCTCAGAACTCACCAAAGTTGAACCTATGGTTATTGCGAGAGTCACCGAGATCTCTGAAGAGAACATTCTTGATGACTCGATTGAAGCGGCTGATGTGACGGTTGTTGAAAATCTCGATGGTCCTATGGATCCTCCAGATAAATCTTCATCATTGTAAGGCTGCATGTGCTGCCTTAAAAGTTCTCCTGATGAAAGGGGACATAGATATAGTTCTTATTCAAGAACTATATGTTTATAGAAACAAAATATGTGAATTAAGTACTCCGGGGTTCAAACTATTGCAGTATACTGGTAATGATGTAATTCGAGCCTGTATAATTGCTAAAAACGAGCTCAACTTGTTTCTGCTTCCTTCAATGTGCAATACAGACACTGTCGTTGCCAGTTTAGAAATAGCCAAATGCAAATATTGGGTATCTTCGGTCTACATGGGACATGACAGGGAGATGCCTCCATGTGCCGTTAAGACCTTAGTGGAGGAGTCACTGAAAACAAAGACGAAACTCATTATGGGATGCGATGCGAATGCACATCATAGTATATGGGGAAGTAGTGATACTAATGCAAGGGGAGAGTCGCTAATAGAGTTTATTTTGCGTACTAATCTGGTAGTTTGCAACAAGGGAGATGCCCCAACCTTTGTCACTAAAAACAGGCAAGAGGTTTTGGACATCACCTTGGCCTCGCAAGAACTGAATGAAATGATATCTGAGTGACAGATTTTAAGTGAACACAGCTTCTCAGATCATCGCTACATCAGTTTCAAATTTGATTTTCATATCACCAAGACCATATTTCCGCCAAATGTTAGGAAAGCTGACTGGAATAGGTATAGGGAATCGTTCAATATGATGATACCGGAAATAACAGAGACAAATATGAGAAATGTGCAAGATATCGAACACGCAGTGGAGCGGATTACTAAGGCCTTCAACATCTCACTGAAAGATGCATGCCCTAGAGGAAAGCCAAGGGGGAAACATCGACCACCATGGTGGTCTACGGAATTAAGTAATATGAGGAAATCCTGCAGGAAGCTCTTTAACAAGGCAAAGTCCACCAGAGCCCCTGGGGACTGGGACCCTTACAAGAAGAATCTGAGAGGATACAAGCGAGAACTGAGAAAGGCTCAGCATAACTCTTGGAATGATTACTGCAGCAGTATTGAGAATACGTCCGAGGCTTCCAGACTACGGAAGGTTCTAGCATCCACCAACACCGCTCCAGGTTTCATTAAAACATCGGAGGGCAATTGGACAACGTCCAGTGAGGAGACGCTGGAGGTACTATTGGACACACATTTTCCTGGAAATCAGACGGTTGAACCATGTACTGGCGGTGCCACAGTTGCTCAGCGGTCGTTTCCTGTCGAGGAAATTGTATCGGAAACTAGAATAAGATGGACGCTAAATAGCTTTGGATCATTCAAATCCCCCGGACCTGATGAAATTACTCCGGCGGAGTTACAAGCTGTAACTGACAAAATTATCCCCTGGCTGTCGGTGATATATAAAGGATGTATCAACTTATCATATATCCCAGGAAAGTGGAGGGAAACAAAAGTCGTTTTCATACCTAAAGCGGGAAAAGCCTCTCACTCGAGGGCGAAGGATTTCCGACCAATCAGCTTATCCTCATTTCTACTTAAGACTCTGGAGAGGATGATAGATATTTATCTTAGAACTAGCATCGATTCAAGTTTGTTCTCGAAACGACAGCATGCATACTCGAAGGGCAGGTCTACTGAGACCGCACTACATGAACTAGTCAGCTTTATTGAAAGCTCACTATCTGTCAAAGAATACACAATCGTGGCGTTTCTAGACATCGAAGGGGCGTTCAATAATATCCATCCGAGCTCGATATTAAATGGACTGACAACTCTGAATGTTGATCCATGTATACTCAGGCTGTTAGACGAACTGCTAATGAAGAGACGTATTTCAGCCACACTAGGACAAGCAAATATACAAAGGTATGTGAACAGAGGCACTCCCCAAGGAGGAGTTCTATCACCTCTTCTTTGGAATGTTGCTATAAATAGCCTTCTGGTTACTCTAGAAAAAGAAAGGATAAAAGTGGTGGCATACGCAGATGATGGGGCTCTGGCAGTCAGGGGAAAATTCCCATTCACAATCAGAGATATTATTCAGAGGGCCCTCCGGATGACTGAGAAATGGGCGAAAGACAATGGTCTTGGGGTAAATCCTGCAAAGACAGAATTAGTCATGTACTGCAACGATCGCAAAACTCCCACGGTTAGGCCTATTTCCTTAGGGGGTATTGAAATTCCCTTTGGTGATTGTGCAAAATACCTTGGCGTTATTTTGGATAGGAAGCTGAACTTTAAGATTAATATTGAAGAAAGGGTGAGAAAGGCAACTGTAGCTTTGTACTCGTGCAAAAAGGCAATAGGAAAAAAGTGGGGACTGAAACCAAAAATTGTGCATTGGCTATACACGGCAGTGGTTAGACCTATAATGCTATATGGTGTTGTAGTCTGGTGGCCGAATTAGTCATGTACTGCAACGATCGCAAAACTCCCACGGTTAGGCCTATTTCCTTAGGGGGTATTGAAATTTCCTTTGGTGATTGTGCAAAATACCTTGGCGTTATTTTGGACAGGAAGCTGAACTTTAAGCTTAATATTGAAGAAAGGGTGAGAAAGGCAACTGTAGCTTTGTACTCGTGCAAAAAGGCAATAGGAAACAAGTATATACGGCCGTAAGTTCGGCCAGGCCGAATCTTATGTACCCTCCACCATGGATTGCGTAGGAACTTCTACTAAAGGCTGTCATCCACAATCGAATTACTTGGGTTGCGATAACACTTGCCGATGGCAAGGTATCGTAAAACTTTTTAACACTGTCTTCTAAATTGTAAGTTAGCCCATACGGGGTATATATTAAACAAAACAAGTATATACGGCCGTAAGTTCGGCCAGGCCGAATCTTATGTACCCTCCACCATGGATTGCGTAGGAACTTCTACTAAAGGCTGTCATCCACAATCGAATTACTTGGGTTGCGATAACACTTGCCGATGGCAAGGTATCGTAAAACTTTTTAACACTGTCTTCTAAATTGTAAGTTAGCCCATACGGGGTATATATTAAACAAAAAAAGGCCGATTAAATACGTATATAATCTAGTTTGACAAAATTTTCTATAGAAATAAAATTTTGACAAAATTTTCTATAGAAATGAAACCTTGACAAAATTTTCTATAGCAATAAAATTTTGACAAAATTTTCTATAGAAATAAAAATTTGACAAAATTTTCTATAGAAATAAAATCTTGACAAAATTTTCTATAGAAATAAAATGTTGACAAAATTTTCTATGGAAGTAAAATGTTGACAAAATTTTCTATAGCAATACAATTTTGACAAAAATTTCTATAGAAATAAAATGTTGACAAAATTTTGTATAGAAATAAACTTTTGACAAAACTTTCTATAGAAATGAAATTTTAAAAAACTTTCTATAGTAATAAAATTTGACAAAATTTTCTATGGAAATAAAGTTTTGGTAGATTACAAAATTTTCTATAGAAATAAAATTTTGACAAAATTTTCTATGGAAATAAAATTTTGACAAACATTTGTATAGAAATAAACTTTTGACAAAACTTTCTATAGAAATGAAATTTTGACAAAACTTTCTATAGTAATAAAATTTGACAAAATTTTCTATGGAAATAAAGTTTTGGTAGATTTTTTTTGGCGATATGGACCAAATTTTGTGTAATAAGTCATCGGCTATATATAACTAACGACCGATATGGACCAATTTTTACATGGCTGTTAGAGGCCATATATTGACAAAATGTACCAAATTTCAACCGTATCGGATGACTTTTGCTCCTCCAAGAGGTTCCGGACGTCAAATCTGGGGACGGTTTATATGGGAACTATATATAATTATGGACCGATATGGACCAATTTTTGCATGGTTGTTAGAGACCATATACTAACACCATGTACCAAATTTCAACTGGATCGGATGAATTTTGCTCTTCCAAGAGGCTCCGGAGGTCAAATCTGGGGATCGGTTTATATGGGGGCTATATATAATTATGGACCGATATGGACCAATTTTTGCATGGTTATTAGAGGCCGTAAACTAACATCAGGTACCAAATTTCAACCGGATCGGATGAATTTTGCCCCTCCAAGAGGCTCCGGAGGTCAAATCTGGGGATCGGTTTATATGGGGGCTATATATAATTATGGACCGATATGGACCAATTTTTGCATGGTTGTTAAAAACCGTATACTAAGACCACGTACTAAATTTCAACCGGATCGGATGAATTTTGCTCCTCCAAGAGGCTCCGGTGGTCAAATCTGGGGATCGGTTTATATGGGAGCTATATATAATTATGGACCGATATGGACCAATTTTTGCATGGTTGTTAAAGGCCGTATACTAACATCAGGTACCAAATTTCAACCGGATCGGATGAATTTTGCCCCTCCAAAAGTCTCCGGAGGTCAAATCTGGGGATCGGTTTATATGGGGGCTATATATAATTATGGACCGATATGGACCAATTTTTGCATGGTTGTTAGAGACCATATACTAACATCAGGTACCAAATTTCAATCGGATCGGATGAATTTTGCCCCTCCAAGAGGCTCCGGAGGTCAAATCTGGGGATCGGTTTATATGGGGGCTATATATAATTATGGACCGATATGGACCAATTTTTGCATGGTTGTTAGAGACCGTATACTAAGACCACGTACCAAATTTCAACCGGATCGGATGAATTTTGCTGCTCCGGGAGGCTCCCCAAGCCAAATTTGGGGATCGGTTTATATGGGGGCTATACATAAACGTGGTCCGATATGGCCCATTTTCAATACCATCCGACCTACATCAATAACAACTACTTGTGCCAAGTTTCAAGTCGATAGCTTGTTTCGTTCGGAAGTTAGCGTGATTTCCACAGACGGACGGACAGCCGGACAGACGGACGGACAGACGGACAGACGGACGGACGGACGGACATGCTTAGATCGACTCAGAATTTCACCACGACCCAGAATATATATACTTTATGGGGTCTTAGAGCAATATTTCGATGTGTTACAAACGGAATGACAAAGTTAATATACCCCCATCCTATGGTGGAGGGTATAAAAAGGCCGATTAAATACGTATATAATCTAGTTTGACAAAATTTTCTATAGAAATAAAATTTTGACAAAATTTTCTATAGAAATGAAACCTTGACAAAATTTTCTATAGCAATAAAATTTTGACAAAATTTTCTATAGAAATAAAAATTTGACAAAATTTTCTATAGAAATAAAATCTTGACAAAATTTTCTATAGAAATAAAATGTTGACAAAATTTTCTATGGAAGTAAAATGTTGACAAAATTTTCTATAGCAATACAATTTTGACAAAAATTTCTATAGAAATAAAATGTTGACAAAATTTTGTATAGAAATAAACTTTTGACAAAACTTTCTATAGAAATGAAATTTTAAAAAACTTTCTATAGTAATAAAATTTGACAAAATTTTCTATGGAAATAAAGTTTTGGTAGATTACAAAATTTTCTATAGAAATAAAATTTTGACAAAATTTTCTATGGAAATAAAATTTTGACAAACATTTGTATAGAAATAAACTTTTGACAAAACTTTCTATAGAAATGAAATTTTGACAAAACTTTCTATAGTAATAAAATTTGACAAAATTTTCTATGGAAATAAAGTTTTGGTAGATTTTTTTTGGCGATATGGACCAAATTTTGTGTAATAAGTCATCGGCTATATATAACTAAAGACCGATATGGACCAATTTTTACATGGCTGTTAGAGGCCATATATTGACAAAATGTACCAAATTTCAACCGTATCGGATGACTTTTGCTCCTCCAAGAGGTTCCGGACGTCAAATCTGGGGACGGTTTATATGGGAACTATATATAATTATGGACCGATATGGACCAATTTTTGCATGGTTGTTAGAGACCATATACTAACACCATGTACCAAATTTCAACTGGATCGGATGAATTTTGCTCTTCCAAGAGGCTCCGGAGGTCAAATCTGGGGATCGGTTTATATGGGGGCTATATATAATTATGGACCGATATGGACCAATTTTTGCATGGTTATTAGAGGCCGTAAACTAACATCAGGTACCAAATTTCAACCGGATCGGATGAATTTTGCCCCTCCAAGAGGCTCCGGAGGTCAAATCTGGGGATCGGTTTATATGGGGGCTATATATAATTATGGACCGATATGGACCAATTTTTGCATGGTTGTTAAAAACCGTATACTAAGACCACGTACTAAATTTCAACCGGATCGGATGAATTTTGCTCCTCCAAGAGGCTCCGGTGGTCAAATCTGGGGATCGGTTTATATGGGAGCTATATATAATTATGGACCGATATGGACCAATTTTTGCATGGTTGTTAAAGGCCGTATACTAACATCAGGTACCAAATTTCAACCGGATCGGATGAATTTTGCCCCTCCAAAAGTCTCCGGAGGTCAAATCTGGGGATCGGTTTATATGGGGGCTATATATAATTATGGACCGATATGGACCAATTTTTGCATGGTTGTTAGAGACCATATACTAACATCAGGTACCAAATTTCAATCGGATCGGATGAATTTTGCCCCTCCAAGAGGCTCCGGAGGTCAAATCTGGGGATCGGTTTATATGGGGGCTATATATAATTATGGACCGATATGGACCAATTTTTGCATGGTTGTTAGAGACCGTATACTAAGACCACGTACCAAATTTCAACCGGATCGGATGAATTTTGCTGCTCCGGGAGGCTGCCCAAGCCAAATTTGGGGATCGGTTTATATGGGGGCTATACGTAAACGTGGTCCGATATGGCCCATTTTCAATACCATCCGACCTACATCAATAACAACTACTTGTGCCAAGTTTCAAGTCGATAGCTTGTTTCGTTCGGAAGTTAGCGTGATTTCCACAGACGGACGGACAGCCGGACAGACGGACAGACGGACGGACGGACGGACATGCTTAGATCGACTCAGAATTTCACCACGACCCAGAATATATATACTTTATGGGGTCTTAGAGCAATATTTCGATGTGTTACAAACGGAATGACAAAGTTAATATACCCCCATCCTATGGTGGAGGGTATAAAAAGTGGGGACTGAAACCAAAAATTGTGCATTGGCTATACACGGCAGTGGTTAGACCTATAATGCTATATGGTGTTGTAGTCTGGTGGCCGGCACTTCAGAAACCGACTTGTTTAGATAAAGTTCAGCGTATGGCGTGTTTGTGTATTTCAGGCGCATTCAACAAGACAGGAACAAATTCCCTTAATGTCATGCTGCATCTATTGCCTTTAGACATTTTGGCCAAACAGTCAGCTGCAACAACGGCTGTGCGGTTGCGCGAACTATCGCTGTGGTCGGAAAAAGGTTACGGTCACAGTTCTGTCCTCAAAATAATGCCAGATGTGCCTAACGTAGTGGATTACACTTTGGCGAGTCCACTTTTCGACAAAAAGTTTGAGACTCTAATCCCCAACAGTGAGGTGTGGTGCACACAGACCCCGGGGAATAAAAAATATATAGATTTCTACACTGATGGCTCCAAATTGGATGGACAAGTGGGGTTCGGAGTATATTCTAATGATCTGGAACTTCGAATAGCGAAAAGATTACCTAATCACTGTAGTGTTTTTCAGGCTGAAATATTAGCAATAAGAGAGGTGGCGAATTGGCTGAGAAGTAATGTTCCAAAAAATATGGGCATTAATATATACTCAGACAGTCAACCTGCAATAAAATCCTTGGACTCTGTGTTCCTCAACTCGAAAACGGCCATCGACTGCCGCAAATCTCTCAATGAGATGGCTGAGCAGTACAATATTCACCTAATTTGGGTGCCTGGCCATAGGAACATACCGGGGAACTGCGAAGCGGATGAGTTGGCAAGGCTAGGGACTACCTTACATATTCCAGGGGAACTAGAATTTGTTGGTATGCCCCTAGCTACCTGCAAGCTCATGCTGCGTGAAAAGGCTGTTATGATGGCAAATGTTCGATGGGAGAATTGCAAGGGTTGTAACGACACCAAGCCAATATGGCCCCATTTCAACTTAAACCGCACACTAGATATGCTAATGTTCTCGAGACGTCAGATATCACTCCTGATATCTGCTATAACGGGTCGCTGCCTGATAGGCGATTTTGCAAAAACTATTGGCGCGAAGTATAATGACTATTGTATGAGCTGTCATGATGCGGAGGAAAAAGAATCAATTAAACACCTCTTGTGTGAGTGTCCTGCATTTTGTGTAAAGCGCAAGCAACTTTTAGGAGCATATAGCTTCAGATTACTGGCGGATTTGGTAAACGTTAACTTAAGCAGTCTGCTAATGTTTTTTGAACAATCTGGTTGGTTCAACAAAGAAAAATAATCAAGTAGGTTCAGCGGTTAAAACTAGAAGTGCCCATATGTAATAGGTACTTTTAGTTAATGTGGTATCACAATGGACTGAATAGTCTAAGTGAGCCTGAATCTTAATCGGGCTGCCACTTTAACCTAACCTAACCTATATGAAAAGATGATGTACAGTGGGAGAAAAGATGATTCAATTTGTAAGAGGAAATTTCCCAAATGTTTTCTCCATAAGGGCCCAAAATTGAGTTATCTCTCCCAGCCAGATCTATACTAAAAGGCTGTGGAAAGGTTCATTCGCCCGAACCGAAACATGTACAGTCCAGGCGTGTATAGATTTGTATCTGACGTTTTCTTTTCAATGGCTCTATTAACCATGTTCCTTAATCTATATCTGTCCATAAAGCTCGAAAAATAATTGTATAATTAGATAAAATTTTTAGGCTATAAATTTTCCTCCAAAGCATATTTAAGAACCAAAAGTAGTTTTTGGTATATTTTTGCACTGTAATATCCTTACAAGCGATTGCTGTTATGCCTCAATTTAATAAATATTAAGATTTTTGGAAAAATACTATAAATATTCATAAAATATTGTTTTAATTGTCTTACGATAGGCCTTAAGTTGATATTTTTATTTGCATCAGCCAAATAAAAATGCCCCTTTTCAGCAGACTTTTTACTATTGTAGTAGACTTTTCTGCTGTTTCTACTAACAAATTTCTTTGGGTGTTTTGTGAAAGTGACTGCATTTCTCTGTTATCACAATTTTAAGACTTGTTCCTGATGTGTAAGACAGTTTAATTTAAACGCCTTCAGGAGAGAATCTGCTCTAACCACTGCATCACAAAATTACAAATAGAAAAAAAAAACTAAAGAAACATTTTCTCTTTTGTATGTCATTCCAGCACTTGGCCAAAAAGAATAAACTAATACATCGCAAAAAGAATAAATATGGAGAGAATGTAGCTCTTGGTACAGGATCAACATATAAAGTGGACGATGCTGTTCAAATGTGGTATGATGAAATGGAGAATTATGATTTCAAACGTCCAGGATTATCTTCTCAGACTGGTCATTTTAGTCAAGTTGTATGGAAGGGTAGTTCACAATTGGGAGTTGGTGTGGCACAAAAGTAAGTATAACAATTATACAGGCTGAATCTTATGTACCCTCCACCATGAATTGCGTAGAAACTTTTTCGAATGACTGTCATCCACAATCGAATTAATTGGGTTGTGGTATCTTAAAACTTCTTAAAATCGTTTTCTAAATTGTTCGTTAGTCCATACGTGGTATATATTACACAAAAAAAGGTATGTATAGGTAAGTCTACAAATAATTACGAATCGATATGGATATGGTCTCTTATATGTGGGCTATATACAATTATGAACTTGATATGGACCAATTTTTGTGTGATTGGGGATCGATTTATCTGAGGTCTATATATACCTATAGACCGATATGGACCTAGTTAGGCATGGTTGTTAACGGCCATATACAATGTACCAAATTTCAACTGACTCGGATGAAACCAAAACCAAATCTGGTGATCGGTTTATATGGGGGCTATATATGATTATGGACTGATATGGACCACTTTTGACATGGTTGTTAGATATCATATACTACCACCACGTATCAAATTTCAACCAGATCGGATGAATTTTGCTTCTCCAAAAAGCACCGGAGGTCAAATCTGGGGATCGGTTTATATGGGGGCTATATATAATTATGAACCGATATGAACCAATTCCTACATGGTTGATACCATATACTAACATCACGTGCCAAATTTCCGGAGGTCAAATCTGGTGATCGGTATATATGGGGGGCTGTATATATTTATGGACCGATTTCGACCAATTTTTGCATGGTTGTTAGAGATCATATGCTGACACCCTGTACCAAATTTCAACCGGATCGGATGAAATTTGCTTCTCTTGCTCCGCAAGTCAAATCGGGGTATCGGTTTATACGGGGCCTATATATAATTATGGACCGATGTGGACCAATTTTTGCATGGTTATTATAGAGCATATGCTGACACCATGTACCAAATTTAAACCGGATCGGATGAAATTTGCTTCTCTTAGAGGCTCCGCAAGTCAAATCTGGGGATCGGTTTATATGGGGGCTATATATAATTATGGACCGATGTGGACCAATTTTTGCATGGTTGTTAGAGACTATATACCAACACCATGTACCCAATTTCAGCCGGATCGGATGAAATTTGCTTCTCTTAGAGGCTCCGTAAGCCAAATCGGGGGATCGGTTTATATGGGGGCTATATATAATTATGGACCGATGTGGACCAATTTTTGCATGGTCGTTATAGACCATGTACTAACACCATGTACAAAATTTCAGCCGAATCGGATGAAATTTGCTTCTCTTAGGGGATCGGCAAGCCAAATCTGGGGGTCCGTTTATATAGGGGCTATACGTAAAAGTGGACCGATATGGCCCATTTGCAATACCATCCGACCTACATCAATAACAACTACTTGTGCCAAGTTTCAAGTCGATAGCTTGTTTCGTTCGGAAGTTAGCGTGATTTCAACAGACGGACGGACGGACATGCTCAGATCAACCCACAATTTCACCACGACCCAGAATATATACTTTATGGGGTCTTAGAGCAATATTTCGATATGTTACAAACGGAATGACAAAGTTAATATACCCCTATCCTATGGTGGAGGGTATAAAAAGTAAAGAAACATATCGGTGTTTTAAACCGAGATATCCCAACTTTATCGGTTTTTAATCACTCTGTTCCTCAAAGTGGTTAAATATTTTTAATCACTTTTTAATCATTTGCTTGCCACGGAATTTCCGATACCGAAGTCATTTTATAAACTCTAAGAACCTCCATAAAAATAGCCCACCAATACCAAAATCAAAGAATTTTTTTTTCAGTGTAAACGCTAATTTATGTTTAATCCTTATATTTCTCTCTCTCTCTCTTTCTTCTAGAAATGACTCTACCTGGGTTGTTTGCAACTATGATCCACCGGGCAATGTCATTGGAATTTATGACGAAAATGTCCAAAGACCTTTAAGAAGGACACCGAAATCAAAACCATTGTCTGATTTAGTAAAAGTACCACCAAAAAACGAAAAAGCCAAAGATGACGATGCTAAGCCTAGTACTTCACTGGGTTTCATGAAAACGGCTAACAAAAAGGGAAAATGGTCTGCCTTCGAGTTAGAATGTTTGGATGCTCATAATAAACGGAGAGCCTTGCATGGGTGTTCACCAATGACACTAAATAGGGATTTATGTTCTTTGGCCAATGACTGGGCATCGGTAAGTTATGGTTATAGTGTTATTCTACTCATCCAAAAAAAATCTACCCTGACAACAATTTTACTATAGTTATAAATAATTTCGCAACAAAAGTCAAAAATATTTTAATATTAAGATAGCTGATGGCCTTAGCAGCCAATGCTATTTTTCCCTTTTTTATCATACATTTACTGTATGATTAAAATAAACTATAAATAAATAATTTTAATATTAAGATTTTTTACTAAAAAGGACTTCTTTTTCCCTTTCCTTTTGCAATATTTTCATACTTGATTGGTAATAAAACTTTGGACTTTTTCTTCCTTCTTGTCAAAGGAAAAATGAACTGAAAGTAAAGAACAAATCCATTGAAGGCAAATCTTACTATTCTCGAGCTACCATTTTCGAGATGTTTACGAACATTGAAAAGTTAATTTTAGCATGAGTTAAACGACGGACTTTCTTCTCTGTATCAATATTCATTTTGTAGCTAGTCCACACGGAGCCACCGTGGTGCAATGGTTAGCATGCCCGACTTGCATACACAAGGTCGTGGGTTCGATTCCTGCTTCGACCGAACACCAAAAAGTTTTTCATCGGTGGATCTAAGTGGTTTCACTGCAATGTGGAACGCCGTTCGGACTCGGCTATAAAAAGGAGGTCCCTTGTCATTGAGCTTAACATGGAATCGGGCAGCACTCAGTGATAAGAGAGAAGTTCACCAATGTGGTATCACAATGAATAGTCTAAGTGAGCCTGATACATCGGGCTGCCACCTAACCTAACCTAGTCCACACTATTGTAACATTCCCAGCAAAAACAAAGTCGCAAAATATGTCCTTTTTGGATCCGGAAGTGGTGCAAAATTGGCGCAGAAGCGATGATGATTTAACATGGGCTTGTCATAGTACAGATGCCCTCCATTTCAACAGCAGTTGAATCGCTTCTATAGGTGTGATCCGAATTCAGTGTTTTGGATGTGATTTAAAAATTCTGTAATTTTTAATGCATCCTAACGCTTCTCTAAAACGTTTGACATGAAATAATTTCAAAAATTCGCAATGTTCTAGAATAGATTTAGCATTGTTTCTGATAACATTTCAATAATTTATACCATTTTATTAATTCTTACACTGTTTTTAACGTATTTGAAAAAAAAAGTTAAAATTACCCAGATCAGATGAAATTTGCTTCTTCTAGACGATCTGGAAGACAAATCTGAGGGTCGGTTTATATGGGGGCTATATATAAACCGACCGAAGACAGCGTGATTTCAACAGACGGACGGACGACCATCGCTAGATCAACTCAGAATTTCACAAGGACCCAGGACTTTATGCGGTCTGATATTTCTATGTGTTACAAACGGAATCACAATGTTAGTATACATTTTATGATGGAGGGTATAAAAACAAACGAAAACTAATAGAAAATTGGATTTTATAAGCTCTCACATATCTGGCCGAAGACTTTGATTTTAATTACAATTACAGCAAAAATTCCTAATAATTCCTATTAACATATGTGATCGTTTCAGCATCTGGCAAAAATTCGTACCATGCATCATCGTCCCAAAAACGAGTATGGAGAAAACCTCTATCAACTAACTAATCGTGATCCTACAGGTGAAGATTGTGTTAAAGCTTGGTATGATGAGATCAGCCTGTATAGATATAAAAAGCCAGGATTCAGTATGGACACTGGTCATTTTACACAGGTTGTATGGTTGGATACCACAGAATTGGGTGTAGGAAGGGCTAAAGTGTAAGCAAAAGAAATCTCCATATATGAATATCCATTAGGTTTAATCAATATTTCTTTTTCATTTACAGTGACAATATTACATTCATTGTATGCAATTACAATCCTCCGGGTAATGTTATGGGCCAATATAAAACTCAAGTCCCACCTCTGGGAGGTTTTAAGGAGAATCCTATTAAAGCCAACAAAGACTGCTCCAAAGATAATAATAATCAAATTAAACCAAATGCAAATGAACATTCCAACTCAAAGAAATCGAATTTCTTCTCATTTCTTAAAACGAATAAAGCCAAATAATCGAACAAGTATTCCAACGTATTCAAAAATTATATTTTAAATATATATAAATATAAATATAGTTCATATATAGTCAACGCATATGAAATGCAAATTTGGAGCAAATATATTCCATACATTATTATTACGAAATGGCATTGAGGTTTTTTGTGGCACAAATGCTGGTAACATAAGGAAAGTTAAACTAGCAATTCATAGAATAGTCCGTTATCTACATTCATTGCGTCGATATGACCACATATCTCCTCATGTCCAGGATTTCCTGGGGTGCCCATTTTCGAGTTTTATTGACTTCAGATCACTTGTTCTTTTCCACAAAATTTTCAGTGCTCAGTCACCTCGATTTCTCGTGGACTTATTTTCATTTGGCCGATCGCGGCGAAATCAGATTGTTGTACCTCTTGCCAGAGGTCATATGGACAAGTCATTTCAGGCTAGAATCGCCAGATCTTATAACTGTCTCCCTACTAATTTAAAGGACTTCTCGATTTCTGATTCGACATATCGTAAAAGATTACTCGATCATCTTGGATCACCTGCATGAAGCTTATCCAAACTCGAGTTAGTAGTGCTGCTTTGTTGTGCTTGTTTGAGTAAATAATATTTTCTTATTTTGTCTTTTTTCAATCATAATGGGAACTAAAAATGTTTTGTCATATTTCATTTTTTTTATTTTTTTTTATCATATTATTAATTATAATTGTTATATTTCATTTTTTGTCATATTATTAATTAATCTATTTTATACCTCATATATGTAATTATACTTTTTATATACTCGCATATATTTTTACATTGTCATAACTTCAATTATACTTTAGTCACGGTTAGTAGTCCATTGTAATTTACATAAATTGGCCGCTATGTGGCTTCAAATTACATAATGAAAATAAAATAAAATAAATAAATGTTGTTACTTATTAAATATTTTCATGGAATTCAATCGAATGATTACTTTTAACTTTTTTGTCTCAAATATGGAATATTTTTGCCCAATTTGTTTGCTTTTCGATTTACTACGATAAGAATATACACTTTTAAATAGCAAAGCTATAAAATGTACTGATGTTAAAAGTATTCCTATACCACATGTGTTTTTGTAAATTTTTGAAAAACATTAATACCCCCCAATTTTAGTTTTACCTCTTTGATATATTTATGTATAAAAAATTTATATATTTTCATTATGTTATAGAAATATGCAATATATACAATAGATAAAACATATTTCGACAAAAACTAAAATATTTGAAATTTTTAATACAAAGTTTATGTGGAAGCATTTAATATTCAGAAATCAAAATAAAATATTTCGGATCTATGTCATTCATCAATAGAAGTCATCCTTAATGAAGGAATAAGGCCTTACTACCCAGCAAAAAAAGAGAGATTCCAATGAAGTAGTTTAGATCCCCAACTTGTTATCCGGAAGTAGATCTAATTTGACAACCTCCAATGAATTTTACTTGGGCTTATCGTAGGATGGAAGTATAAATATATTATTATACCCTCCACCATAGGATTCCGCTTGCAACACATCAAAATATTGGTCTCAGACCCCATAAAGTATATATATTCTGGGTCCGGGTGAAATTCCGAGTTGATCTTGCGATGTTCCTCCGTCTGGGGAAATCGCGCTAATTTCCGAACGAAACAATCTATCGACTTGAAACTTGGTATAAGTAGTTGCTATCGATGTATGTCGGGTGGTATTGCAAATGGGCCATATCGGACCACTTATAGGTATAACCCCCATATAAACCGATCCCCATAGTTCCCATATTTCCGGTGACTTCCTGGAAGAGCAACTATATTACCCTCGGTTTCTCTATGCCGTAAACGCATTTGTTTGATCGAAGTTCCAAAGCAAATGATTTTGGTTGTAAGAACATATACATTTTTTTTAATTTTTAAACTTTTTATTGGAAATAAATTATTTTAATTATTGGTTGGAGACACTCATCGCATTATCTTCCGTGGCAATACTCTTGCAATAATGACATCAATGCAAATGCAAGTAGTAATAAGTAACCTAAAAAATAATAAAAAAATTTATTTAAAAAATTTATTTAATTAAAAATTATTACACTAATTTATTAAAAAATAATTTTTTCAGGAAAAATGTCAAAATTAAAAGGGTAATCATTTGATATCATAACCCAGCGCTCTAAGCAATTTCATCATAGATTCATATAAAGGCGAATATGTTTTATCCCCGTGAACACAAAACTCCGTTAGAAGAGGGCTATCTATAGACATTTTAAAGCATACACTGGATATGAAATGGGAGTTTTACCATGGAAGATGAATATAAAAAATTTGGAAAGTCAACATAAAATGTTTTTTAAATTAAATTAAAAAAAGCAATTAAGATAACTAAAATTCTTAATTTTTCACTAGCAAACATCAAAAGCCTTACAGAGTTTTGTGTAAAAAGGGACTAGGATCGAGTTATATAGTTTACCGTCAAATAATTACCTTTTAAATACAGTATTGTCCATGACATTAATCATGTAACACTCGTTATTTTTAGGTCTGAAGTGGTCATTACAACTCTGAAAAAAGAATTGAAAAAATACGTTAGAATTTCAAGGAAATAAAGAAATACAAAAATTATTATTATGAAGTTCTCAGTAAAGAATGTCAAAAAATAGGGTAATCATGGTATTCATAACCCAGCGCTCTAAGCAATATCATCAGTTAATTAATTGGTACTTTAAATTTTGTAAGATATGTGATAAAATAAATATATTTACCTATGGCATATATCCAGTACAGCCATTTTTTTCAATTTCAATTTTTCCAATTTTATTTGTTCGAAGTTTCACACACATACCGTATACCTGCAAGTAAAAAGATATAGATTTTTTAATTTCAATATAAGCTTTATATGTTTGAGTATTCAAGATTAAAGACATGTGTATTTAATCAGTAAAGAATGTCAAAAAATATGGTAATCATGAAAAATCATAACCCAGCGCTCTAAGCAATTTCATCATTAGATAAACACATCAAAATCCTAACTTCTCCAACAAGTGTGAACGAACACAATAAAAAAAATAAAGTCAACGCATTTTTTTGCGGTAATGGTGTTTGTCATACAGTGCATTCGCGGAAACGTGAACATCGCATGACGTGAACACGCTTTTTCTTACACCAACTACTCCGTAACGTGAACAAATTTGAAAGGTCTACAACGTGAACAATGTCAATGACAATTTAAAATACACCGCTGTATTTTTTTAGGTTTTTTTTCGTGAATTTTAATTATTAATTAAAATTGCTTAATAATTCCATACCCACTGATATTTTTCCGTTCTCTGTTTTTAAAGGTTTCATGAAATTAATTTTTTTATATTACTAATAAAAATAAGACTATCACGCTAGAACTTGTAAAACTCCTGAAAATTGCTTTGTTTTGTTCCGAAATTCAAAGACGGCGTAGCAACTGCAGTTTATGGGCCCTTCACCGAATTGCTTGAAATTAATATATGTTATGTAGCTTAGTATGGTGATTCTAATAAGTTATTGAGCTTTTATTCAAACTTCATAACATATATTAATTTCAAGCAATTTGGTGATGGGCCCATAAACTGCAGTTTAGCCAAGTTCGCTAACGTGAACTCTCTTGGTTTTAATTAGTTCACATTACCATTAGAGTTGTGTCGTTCCGGAACGAACTAGTTCCAATGAACGGTTCACTAAAAGGAACGATTGTCACTAGTTCCATCTCTTTCGTCCTCATCGTTCCTTTTGTCATTTAGTTTTATTTTCAACTTACGCTCCATAGTTCCGCGGATCGCAATTTGTATTTTTGACTTTTGTTTGAACTATATTAAATCATTGATTGGTATGTTGCTATTCAATAGAATCATTAGTTCCATCTCAGACTCTTCATAATACACAAAAAAAATCTTAATTTCTTGCAATGAGTTTAGTTACTTCTCTAAGTTTTTTTCCTATATTTCTATAAACTATTTTAAGTAATTTTACTCAATTTTTAATATTTTTTGATCTTTCATTTGACCACGAACTTCGTTGCACAAAGTAAACAATGTCATGTCTGTCTTTAGTAGATGACAGTGATGACAAATATAAAAAGCTGGAACCATGGAACGATTTGAAGGAACTAGTTCCTTTGTACAAAAGGAACGACGAGTCCGAATCACTATGGTGAACGATTTTGCCCAAGACTAATTACCATGAGTGCACTGCATTTGAAAGATAATATGTAATATTATGTACTCAAATTTGAAGAGATTTAGGACCAAATGAGTGATTCATTCCTTAATAATTAACAAAATCATAAAGAATCATCTACTTATATACCCTACAACAATATCAATGGCAATAACTATACATTGTATACGAAATTTGTACTTTTTGTTCTTAATTGAAAGATTCTCACTTTTCCGCAACCGCTTGGGGGCATTACATTTACATATGCGTAGTTTATGAACAATGACCTTCAAGGGACTAAAATCACATACAGCAATGACAACTCCTCAGCATGTCTATTATGAATCAAGATATTATTATTGAGATGTCAGTTATTGATTTTAGCTTAAGGCGAAAGGCATCACTGCCAAAGATTCGAGCAAAGATTCGAGCAAAGGTGAATCGTACAGACCGATATCCCTTCTGTCGCCAGTAGCCAAGACACTTGAGGCATTACTCCTCCCCAGCCTTGTGGAGAATTTTCCAGCTGCCCACCATCAACATGGATTCCGTAAGGTACATAGTACGACAACAGCCTTACATGCCATTTCGACACATATTAATAAGGGACTTAACCAGCCCAGGCCGTGTCACAGGACGGTCCTCGTGGCGCTTGACCTATCGAAAGCATTCGATACGGTCAACCATGCCACATTATTTGAGGACATCGAGAATACGTCCCTACCGGCAGGAACGAAGCGTTGGGTGCTGAATTATATGTGTGGACGCCAGTCGTACGTGGAATTCAGGGACAGAAAGTCAAGACCGCGTAGAGTTAAACAGGGAGTTCCCCAAGGTGAGGTGATATCTCCGGCACTGTTTAACCTCTACATGTCCTCGATTCCACCCCCTCCTGACGGCGTCGAGATTGTATCATATGCGGATGACTGTACAATCTTGGCATCTGGGCCCAATGTTGATGACATTTGCGATCGGTTGAACGTCTACATAGCTAATCTTACAATTTATTTCACTGCGAGAAACTTGAGGATATCCCCCACCAAATCCTCAGCCACACTATTTACTACATGGACGGCAGAAGTGCGCAGGCAGTTGAATATCAGAGTCGATGGAGTAATAATTCCGACCACAAATTACCCCAAGATTCTTGGGGTCACATTCGACAGCCTTTTTAGGTCATCTGCCCATGCCACTGCAATTTGTAATAAGCTCCGTGGTAGAAACAAGGTCCTCAAGTCACTAGCCGGCAGTACTTGGGGTGCGGACAAAGAAACCTTGCTAACTACTTATAAGGCAATTGGCCGGTCAGTGGTAAACTATGCAGCGCCAGTGTGGACACCGCAGACCAGTGATACGCAGTGGAATAACATACAAACCTGCCAGAACGCTGCTCTTAGAACTGCGACTGGGTGTCTCCGCAGCACACCCCTGGATCACCTTTATGTGGAGACAAAGATCATCCCTGTGCGAAGACACAACTACATGTTGTCAAAGCAGTATCTCCTGGGTTGTTATCGCAGTAATCATCCAAACCACCATCTTATGGATACACAACCACCACCCAGGAACGTAAGGGTTGATATACATAATCTAGAGCGCGAGATCCAGCGCTATAAAAGAGAGCCTCTAGATCAAGCAGCGTACCAGGCAGGTTTGAACAGGATTCATGAGGATACTGTAGCTGAAGCGGTGAGAAGCTACAAGGTTAATCCTGTTCTTGGAGTCCGACCGCCGCCCATAGCACCGGAGGAAAGAGACCTCCCACGGCAGACTAGGGTAGTTTTGGCCCAATTAAGATCAGGCAAGTGCAGCCGCCTCAATTCCTACTTATCGGTGATTGATAGCAGCGTAGCTGACGTTTGTCCAATTTGCAACCAAGGGCCACACGACACGCGTCATCTTTTCTCTTGCCCAGCCAAACCAACCCGACTTACCACCAGATCACTCTGGACACACCCCATCTTAGTCGCAGAGTTCCTTGATCTGCCAACAAGCTGATGTACCAAGCGTATAACATGAAATGGATGAGATCACAATAAACTGTTACAACAACAACAACAACAACTGCCAAATAAGCGTAATTAAAATTGATCCGCAGTAAATTCACAGTTTCAGTTAAAGCGAAGAATGATAATTTAAATTGGACAAATTCTACTCTATTAATATAAACCTAGTAATTTTTACCGTACATACTCTAAAATTGGTTTAACAATTATGTAAAGGCAAGTTCACAAAAAATACTTCGAAGACGTCTAACATACATATGATCGTGGACTGAGTTTTGTTTTGACTAAGTTTTTCTTAGTAATGATTTCGACATTTCTCGAGTTTTTCCAAACTTCTTTAAGATGTTTCATTTTAATCTGAATAGCATATCGGACTCGGCTGTAGAAGGCCATTGAGAAAAAAACTGTATCGCACAGCACTCACTAATAAAAGGGAAGTTCATGACAGTATTTCTTCAAAACTACCCATTAAAAAGGGTAGATCTGAGCTATCAAATAAAAATATCTAGATCTGATAGGTCATTTATTAATCGGTCTTCTTCAAATTTGGATGATTTTAGTTTTTTCTCACTTGTTGGATTTTGATTGTGTCGTACTTGTCTGAAGTGGGAAAGATTTGGGATTACACTCACCATTAAACATTTTGTACATCGTCACCCAGCATATTATTAGTCAAAGCCGATATTTTGTAATCTGAAAATAGATATTCATATATATTTAAATCTCAATAGAAAAAGAAATGGAAATAGTAAAAATTTTTAAACATCAGAATAGAATGTCAAAAAAAGGTAATCATGCTATGATCATAACCCAGCGCTCTAAGCAATTTCATCATAATAAAATCACAAATATCACCAATTTTAGCAAAATTGTTTAATAACTTACATGTTAAATCTCATCCATGTTAGTATACGAGAATTTATGGCTATCTATTGTCTACTAGCCCATTATGATACCATTCACTTCTTTCAAAGAGTGCAGCATAGTAACCAATTGCAGCTCATTGGGCATCCTCTTACAGACAAGCCTTGCAATCAAAGTGCCAAGTGTGGGAGAATCTGAATAACCAAAACGGTCTTAGTAATAATTGCATCAAGGTGGCTTACGAGGCGTAAAAGATTCTGAAATTTGAATAATACAATTTATTATAGAGTATGCTAAATGCATTATCAGCGATAGGTGGAAACGTGGCTCACACGTGCACCACATGCAGTCAAGGGCGAATCTTTCGCTTGCCCAACCAAATCTATCCCACTTACCACCAGATCACTCTGGACGGCCTTAAAAAAATTAATTTACCAATATTTAGTGTATCACTTTGAACTCTTCATTACGTACTTGAATGAACAACGTCAGGTGAGAAACTTTTTGATATAATTAAAATATACATTTTGTTATTTATTTTTTTTACTACTAATTTAATCACGTCCTCTCCGTTCTGTAGAGAAAGTTAGAAAGAAGAGATGTAACAGGAAATGCTTGAACACAGCCCAAATTTGGGAAGTGTTCAGAATAATAACAAATGGTTGGCAATATAAATTAGCGTAAAATGCTAATCACGCATTTCGTTCTAATTGCTTAAAAAATGCTCGAATTCAAAACTATTCCACACAATATTGATACATTAATATCGCCGCAATAAACGCAAGGATGAGTAACACCAAGGGCTGTCATTCGAGATCGATTTTTATAAATCCGGGGTTCGGGATTTTAAAATATAGAAACCCAGGATCTCGGGATCTCGGGATCTCGAAATTTTCGGGATTTTTTAAATATTTAAGTATAAAAATCTACAGCGCCAAAAATTTAATTTTCATATTCATATTCATATTCATCTTTATTTAATCAAACCGAGCCCATGCGGACTATATGTTGATAGATAATACAAATGATTACAGGTATTTGCTTGAAATGATTAAACTAACTAATACATATTTTAAAAACATTAAGTGAAAAATACTATAATAAAACGAAATATATATGAAAATTACGAAAATAAAAACAAAGAAATGTGATGTTTAAAACTAATATCCTAAAACTAAAAAACCTAACGCACACTTTTATAAAAAAAAAAAATAATTATGAAAAAAATAAATGGTGATAAAATTATTGTCAGTGAGAAACATGACTAGTTCAAACGATTATTATGAAAATGCAAAATCAATCTATCTTTAAATGTATGAGAAGAAATTGAAAAATCCTTAGCAATAGCAGGCAAATGGTTCCATAGCCTTGTTATGCGAATTGCAAAAGATTTCTCAAAAATGTTGTGGCTGAAATGTTCCACACGGAGTTGTGAATTTCTTGTGGAGTGTAAAAAATTGAAGTTATGCAGAAGATAAGAAGGTTGTCTGCGTTTTATGACATTAAAAAAGAAACAAAGACATTTTATGGATACAAAATCGTTAAAAGAACAACCCAAGAACTGCGAAGCAAAGTAGTCGTAGTCCCTCCTACATCGCTGGCCGTAAACAAAACGAAGAATACCATGAAAACACGAAATAAGTCTGTTAACGCAGGATCGATTAGCACCCGTATAGACCTCAATACCGTAAAGTATATGCGGCATGAGCAAGGAATGTGCCAACATATATTTAATCTGTGTAGGAAATATAACATTAAGGGAATATATCTTCTTAAGTACAAAATTCAATTTCGCACACACATGGGCGATATGTGAGCCAAATGTAAGACCGGTGTCAAGTTCGAATTTAATTCAATTTTATTAACAAAGAACCTAAGAGAAAATTAAAAGGCAATTTCAAATTGCTATAATACCTAACTAGCATCTAGTCCAACTCAACAAGAAAAGAAAAACAAAAAAATTATGACAAAAAAGCAAATTCATATCGCTATTTTATTCAGTATCGCCATCTTATTGCGCTTTTTATAAATGTTTATTAACTTGATTTGTCTGGTATGAAACTAAGAGTCGTTTGCAATGAATGGAGACTCCAATTTATTAATATGTACATAATGCTAAAAGACCACAAATTTAACAAATTGCAATTAGTTTTTCGGGATCCGAAAAATCCTGGGATTCAAAATGAAGAATCCCGGCATTTTCGGGACGGGATTTATCCCGGGTGACAGCTATAGTATCAATTGAGTTAAATTATCTGCTTTTAATAGCGAACATAGTACTGACCTTTTATACAATTTTACCAAAGCTTGGGTGGAAATATTCCAACGTATTGAGTGCGTAAAATTATGCTCAAGGCATATTTAGTATTACAAGAACAAAAATGGGAACAAATCTACTTTAGCAAAAGTTGTTTAAAAAGGAACAAAATTGTTTTAAGGACAGAATAAGGGAATTTAAAGAGAAATGGCTAAGCTCCCTTGTGTCTATAGACCTTTCTAAGGCCTTTAATTCTATAGATTTTGTAGTAATGATATCGAAGCTTCGTGCGCAATTTAACTTTTCGAGATCTGCATGCAGACTTATTTTCTCTTATTTGTATGATCGTTTCCAATATGTTGCATTTAGGGGTC
The DNA here is from genome assembly GCF_050003625.1 of Haematobia irritans. NCBI lineage: Eukaryota > Metazoa > Arthropoda > Insecta > Diptera > Muscidae > Haematobia > Haematobia irritans. The sequence goes on along the minus strand of NC_134398.1, from coordinate 137,794,584 downwards.
ATGAGTCCTCTGTGCTTGGTTTACACTCTGGAGTTCCACAGGGATCCGTGCTTGGGCCACTTTTATTTATTCTTTATATTAATGACATGCATCAATGCGTTTTCTTGGATAGGTGCAAATCTTTTTGTTATGCTGATGATGTTTTTTTTTCTTTTTAGTGGCGATCGCGGTGAACTTGGAACTCTGGAGCGGGAAATCAATGGGTGTCTCTCTGGGTTTTTGGGTTGGACTTCTACTAACGGCCTTTCCGTTAACCCATTGAAGTCGAAGGTTATTTCGTTTGGATCGTTTAATCATGATGACTACAATTTAAATGTGTTCCTTGGTAATGATCGTATTGAGTTGGTTGACCGGTTGAGATGTTTGGGTTTGATTCTTGATTCTAGATTTACCTTTAGACCGCATATTGATTTGGTATGTTGTAGGGTGTGGATTGCCTTGCGTAGAATCCATTCATCTAGAGTGATTTTACCTTTATTTGTCAGGAAGTGTCTGGATCATGGTCTGTTATTATCTCAGGTTATATACTGTTTAGAAGTTTATTCTGGTACATGTCATGGTAATTTGTTGGTTGTGAATAGAATAGTTAATACTATTGCTCGCTTTGTCTATAATGTTAATCGACGTGAACATATTTCAGATTATGTGAAGGAATTTTTGGGTTGCTCTTTTGAGAATTTTTTGTACATTCGTCTACTTCACATATTTCATAAAATTATTAAAAGAGGTCAACCATTAGCCTTGTATGAGAGCTTTTCATTCAGTAGATCTACGAGAAATCCTCAATTACTCATTCCTCTTGTGGGGAATTCAGTTTACATGAGGTCCTTTGTTGTTAGGATTGCTCGGTGTTGGAATGTGTTACCCTATTCTTTACGCATTTTTTCTCAATGTAGTAATGGTTTTCGACTGAAACTTTATGAATGTTTCAATGCCTGATGTTGAATTTATTTCACTTGACTGGACTATTTATTCTCTGTTCTTTAGTTTTTTTTTTCACTGATACGGGGTTATTTACTAGTAATTTATACATTTTTTCATACTACTTGAATTATTTTCGTGTATTAGATTTGGGAAACCGGTTGTGATGTGTATTTATTTAGTTGTAAGGATCTTAATTTTTAAGTATTTTTACTCTGAAGCCTATGGTAATGATTTGTTACTGTGTAATACACTATGTGGCCCACTAGGCCTTTGTATTATATTGAATGAATAAATAAATAAATAAAATAAATGTAAGGTAAAAAATTGTCGGAAAAGCTTAGTTTTCGAGATATCGACATCTTAAAATCGATATTTGCTTTTATATGTTTGTTAATTATGACAGCAATTTTTCATGAAGTGAATGAAATTGCGTTGCATTTTTAGGTTTTGTCGGAAAAGCGTAGTTTTCGAGATATAGACCCTTGAAAATTGGCGTATAGGTGACCGGGGTTTGAGACTTTCTCCTATGGATCGAGTCCAAAGTGGGCTAACGCGAACCCAAAGTGGAGATAATGTAGAAAAATTTGGGGTCAAAGCTAGGGTTAAAGGGTTATCATTAGAGAGTGCATAGACAAACGTTATACTAAAGGAACAGCTACCTAAGACAAACAATATTTGAAAAAAAAAAAAAAATATAATTAGTGAATGAAAGTTCCTTATTTGTTTATTTATCACTTTCCCACACACACAAAGTATTAACAAATGTTCCAAAACCAATACATAATTCCATAGCTACGCGTCGATGGAATCAAATATTTTTGAAAATAGGTAATTAAATGTAGATTTTATAGTCAAAGGCGTAAACAAATTAAGAATTTATAAATATACAGATCTAAAAGCAATATTTATCCTCATTCCGTATCCATAATTGCATAGTAAAGATATTCAAGGGCAGTAAAAAGTTTGTGTAAAAAAAGAAAAAGTCTGAAAATAGTATAAGAGAAAAAATTTATAGAAAAAAATATTTGTAATAAAAAATATGGAAATTATTATTATCATAAATATTAGAGTAATTAAAATTATAATTTTTCAATCCCATACCCAGAAATCCGAAATGCCACTTTTCCCTAGAAGAATTTGCCGTAAACAACACCAACGCATGGCCACTAAACATAGTGGGGCATCAAAGAATTTTAAATTTTTAGGCGAAAAGCATTAATTGATTGAGAAATAATTAAGTCAAAAGTTAACAAGTTCCAACAACTAGCAATGCCTCTAGTTTGTTTTGTTTCAGCCTAACTAATTCATGATTTAGAGAAATCGGTTGTAAGAAATTGCAGACAAAACTTGCTATTTATCAAACAATTACTGTTTTAATTTTTCCAGCAGACATCTTGGTATTTTTAAAGTTTTTTCTGTTGGCTCTACTAAAAATAAATAATCGAATTAGTAGTTTTTTGTTAGTTTCCTTTATTACACAAATGGTACGGATTCATAGTAAATAAACATAAATTACATTCGGTTACATATTAAAAAAATACATATAATATTTGGATACGATACAAACACTATATAGAGATGTCAACAATATATATACGTATATATCGTATATACTTTGTTTAATTATTTCCACATAATTGTATATACTAAACAAAAAATATTTACATGTTTTATATTTATAATAATTTGATAGAAAAATGCAATACGTAAACTATTTATGTTTTGTTCCATTGGTTTTAATGTCGGACGTTCGTTTCCTCTGCTTTACAGCGATTTCTTCTTTGGCTGGGGAGGCCTTTCGTTTTCGTATGGATTTCCCTTTTGGATGTTTTGTGGCCATGTGTTGTTCAAGGCCTTTGGAAAAGTACATGCCACAAATTTCGCAATTAAATTTTTTACGATATGTGTGATTTTTCTTTATATGGGCATCCATATCATCGACAGTGTCGAAACATAGAACACACATATCTTTAGGCCAACTTTTCCGGGGATGTGCGTCTTTGATATGAACCGATCGCGCATAAGGCGTCCTAGACGCCTTTTGACATATGGGACATTTAAGATAACTTTGCGCGAAGTGAATATTCCGAAGATGACTGAATATGCTACAGATTTGTGTGAAACGCATCTGGCAAATGTTGCATATAAAAGACGGATGTGGCAAATGTGTTAATCGATGTCTACGTTGTCCAGAGATTGAATCAGGTAGAGTCAAGGGACAGTCTGGACATTTCAAAATTCCACTTTTTGTATCCTTTATAAAGAGATTTGTGGTATTAAAAAATGTGTGTTGTTTTCGAATGTGATGCTCCCACATTTCGTGGGACTTCTGAGATTTGTTACATTCAGGGCAGGCATATGCAATATGGTCCTTAAATTCTTGCAAAACTTTACCCTTTGCAAGAAGAAATGGTGTCTCCTCTGCTATTTCTGCATTATTATTTTTGCTCTCTTTATCTTTTATTTCTCCCAAATTCAGTTTGCTCTCTTTTTCTTGTTTCACGACAGTAGATTTGGTATTTTCCCCCTCCTCCTTCTTCACATTTGCTTTTTGGGATTTTTTCAAATCCGTAACTTTTTCTCGTTTCAAAGGTTTCTTAAATTGATTGACTTCCACTTCTGATTCCTTCTTAATATTTGCTTTCCTTGATTTTCCCAAATCTCCGCCTACTTTTTCCTTTTTAATAGCTGGAACTGCATTCATTTCGATCAACAGGCTAGTATTATGATCCACCTTTTCTTCTTTTACTGTAGCTTGAGATGTTTCGGTCTCGCTGAAATCGTCAGAATATGTTGTATGATAACTTTTGATATGGTGTATAGCTCTTTTATGAAGGCTAAAGGTGCGATTACATTTTCGACATTTGAAAGGCTTCTCATCCAAATGATGGAAGTAGTGGGGAACAATTACACTATTGGAATTCCTATTAAGTGCAGTGCGACAAATCTTGCATACACTTTTAGGTTGCTCATTTCCAGAGTTCTTTGTAAAATATTGTTGGAAATTATTATGGATGGTACGGAAATGTTGTGTTGTTTCTTCAAGATCCGAGAACCTCTTATTGTTGCACATAGGACAGCTATAGCTTATGAAGCTTAATGGAGATACGTTGTTTTGCCTTTCCTTTATACTTTTACTATTTCCATCACTGCCTAATGATGGTTTCGAAAATGCTTCTTTCCCATCCATATCGCATCTTTGAAGAACATGGCTAAGAGCCAAAGCGTATGTAGCCAAATTTTGCTGACAATGTCTACATTTGTAAGGCATATAGGGTAAGTGTTGAAATCTATGCTTGTGCAATTCTACAGCAGATTTTGTTATTTGGGCAAAACATTCCAGACATTGCAGCTTATCTTGGTCATCGGGTATAGGACACATATTTAGACCTTCCAGTGTATTGATATGGTGGGATTCCCGTATATGCAGCCGCCATTCATCAAATTTCTCAAATTCATCCTGACAAAATGGACAAACATGTTTGACGTATACTTCGAACTCCTCCCAGCAAGTTATTTTTCGCAAGGCGGATTTATTTTCCTCCTCATCATGATTTTTGTTATGGCATTTATTGTGATAGAATTGTTTCATGGCTGCACATAAGTGCATAGCAGGATAATCTTGAAAACGATGAGATGATTCGCAATATTTGCATTTCCAAAAGCAAGATTCCTGATGGCTCAAAAAATGGATCAAGAGTTTAACAATATCGTCGGGCTTGGTGAAAATTTTTAGACATTCCGTACATTGTAGATATTGACTATTTTCGAATTTTCGAAATTTTAACACCTTCCAATTGTTTAGTTTGTGAGCATTCATCATGTGGTCGAGATAACTCTTTTTGCTACTCTCACACTTTTGACCTATGGCACATATATGACAACTATAGCGGAATTTCGTCGAGAATTCTCTGCTATGTGAAGAATAAAAGTGCAATTCTAGGGCTGTGTTATTTTTTAACACATCTGGACACTTGGGACACTCTAGCCCTTCCTTTAATGTATCATTTCGTATGCATGTTTTTTCCTTCTCCAAAGAATGACACTGCTTTTGGTGCTTTTGCAACTCAAACACAGACGAGTCGGCGTAATCACATTGAGAACAAAGGAATATGCTAGTGTCCTTCGCATTAATTCCACAGTGGTTGGAAATAAAATGGAACAAGTGACCAACTTTATAGTTGATATTAATTCGACACAATTTACAGAAGGCTAAGTTTTCTGTCGAAAAGCGGTACGTGGACAGTAGTTTTTCGTGGAAATCATGGTGTAAATCTCGCATGTGTTTGAGCCATGCGTAAGTACTGAACGTAAAGATTTCTTTACAAATATGACATCGGATTTTCAAGGTTTTCAGTGCCAACATTTCTTTTACGGATGCAATAGATTGAGTTTCTGCTTCAACATTGCTTAGTGAGTTATTTGCAATTTCTTTACTTCGGCGATGTCGTCTAGTAGTAGGTGAAATTGGTAGTTTTATATCCTTGGTGTCTTCAGCATTATGACATTCATTGGAAATTTCCAGCCCCTTCTTACTTTCATATTGCTCTTCACCCTCTTCCTTCTTGAGAAAATCATTGCCGTTCTCCACTTGGGACGGTGGATTTTTATATTCATGTTCATTGCTTATGGGTACAGCATCGCTTGTGGAACTATCGTTGATAAAACTAGATTCGATGGGTTCATTAGCAATACACACGTCATCAGTACAACTACTAAAACTCTTATTTACAGTGTCGTAGATATCGTCTTCTTCATCGGTTATTTCAATAATATCGTCGCTGAGAAGTTGAGGTTTATGCGATGGTATACCATAAATATGGCTCGAACCCGCCAAAATCTCGTTTGTACTAAAGCCGGAGAAAAACTTTTGTTCTTCCAACACTTCATCGTCGTCATCATCATCATCGTCCAAGCCACTTATAAAGCACCACCGCACATTAGAATCCTCAATATCATCTATAATCAGTTCCTGCTCTTCTTTTACTTCCATTGGAATACTGTAAGTAGTTTCTTGCATGATTCCTTCTTGTTGAATTGTCGAAGTAGATGCTGTGCGGTTTTCATTTATGCTATAGACCATTTCGTTCAAAAAAAATGAATATGGGAAATTGATTTTATTTTCATTCAATTTTTAACAGCCGATTATAATTCCCTAATAATTCCAAATAAAGTTTCTTGTTATTTTTTCTTCTTGTTGTTTGTACGTAGCGTTGTAGCGTAACAAATGTCATCGCATAAGAAATTGGCAATGCGATTAGTTGCCAATCAGAATTTGCATGGAGCCTTTATAAAGCGTGAGGGCATCGTAGGCTGGTTCGACGTACAAATACGGATGAGGAATACACCCAATAAACACAAACGTTTGAAAAATGCTAAATTTCAACAATTTTTCAAACATTTTTTCAAAGGATAAGGGTAATATTCAAGTTGAGAAATTGTTGAGAAAATCGCGTTCTCAACAAAAAACAGACATTACCCTCAACAGTGAAATTCAACACATTAGCAATAATATCTCAAGTGTTATCCTCAAACTGAAATGCATCGCTACTCAATAATTTGTCAAACAATTTTCGATGCGAGTTAAATTCAAAATTAACATCGTTGCAAATACTTTTCAACCTTAATTTGTATGAATGATATACCCACTTCAAATTGAAAGTCAAAGCCAAAATTCTATGAATTTTGTATAATTTATTCATTTTCATCAAAATAAAATATATAATAATACACTACAATACCAATTGATAAATAATAATCATATTAAACATACCAACAAATAAGAACAAAAAAAAAAAAACAAACAACAAAACTTTAAATATCTTAAACATTAGGGCTGTTTTCTTTTTGCACTGGATACAACATTTGTATGGGCTATCCAGAACACCGTTGCACTGGTGTTCTATCCAGAACATCCCATCAGTGCAAGTCGCGCCGATCTTGCCAGATTGTGTTTTGATAAAGTGACGCTTCATCGATTCACAATAGCACTTTATTGTGACTAATTTATCGAAAAACATGAAATTCAAAGTGGTATAGTGTCATAAATAATCGCAGCAGTAAATATTTATTACTAATTGGAGCATTTCATACATTAAAAATGCAAGATTTCACTTCTTTTCTGTGATTGTTTTTGAACAGCTGATGACAGTGTTGCATATTTTTGGAGATGTCCTGGATAAACGAGTACTCTGTTTTCTTTTAGTCCTCCACGGCTTAGGGTATACAGTGCTAAAAGAAAACAGCCCTATTATTAGTAAACACATTTGCATTGATAATTCTTAGCCGGTATGTCTTTTTTATCGACTAACTCCAACGCGGCTCCTTCCCAAACTTCACCAATTAGCATCAATGCAGCTTTAAAGCAATCCATAGACCTCTGGTCTGCAAAAGCTATTAACTTATATCGTCCTTGATACCATCCAGCATCTTGCTGTCGAGGACTTGGTCCGGGAAACTTTTTTCGCACCTCTGAGTAGACACCAGACATCGCGTTCTCAATTTCTCCCCATTTTTGCCTTGGAATCTAACCTAACCTAAATATCCATTTTAAACTGATAATAGCATATGAAATAAACTGATGATGTGATGCACATTTTCATCCAGAAGTTGTTGATTTCAACAATTTGTTGTTTTTAACAATTTTAATTGGTTGCACTTGTAATGTTTCTGGAAACTTTTTCTTATCGATAAGCCACTCATTTTTCATTGGTCGGCTTCTTATTGTTTGCAAGAATGTAGCATCCAAAGATTTTAGTTTTTTGCAAAGAGATTTAAATTTAGTGACTTATTTAAAGTGTTGATTTAATTTTTCATATTGACGTACCAATTATTATAAACTATTTGAAGCAGTTCCAGTTAATTGTCCACCATTTTTTCATTGGTCAGCTATTTAATGTTTTCAAGAACGTAGAATCCATAATTTTAGTTTTCTGCAAAGAGATATATATTTACAGCCAATTTCTCTTATCCGAAACGAATGCTTTCGTTCGTCTAGGATGCACAAAACAGCTGAATTTATAAAGGAAAATCAGCTGTTTTTGGCATTTCAGTCGAACGAAAGCGTTCGTTTCGGATATGAGAAATTGGCTGTTAGTGACTTCCTTAAAGTTTTATTTCATTTTTTATTGTCACTTACATATTTTTATAAACTATTTGTCTAAAATTTTCCCTTTTTTTATTTCTTGCAATTGACCACGAACTTCGTTGCACAAATAAGTATTGAAAACCACATGGTTTTTTCGTTGCATTTTAGGGTAGTGTTTTGTCAAAGTTTTCTCATATTATCTTCAACACCTTTTCAAAGATTTCGACAACATTTTGGCAAATTGGAAGTAATTCGCAAACAATTTGAAGATGTATTGAAGGTGAGCTATTTCAAGTCAAGTTGAATTTATGTTGAAAATTATATTTACCCTCAAACTGAAAAGTTGTTGCATTTGAAAAACGCTCATCCTGTGTTTATTGGGAACAAATTATCATCCTCCATAGAAATTAACAAACTAGGCAAATGGATAGAACATAGAACATTTTAACCAAACATGCTGCATTTACGATACAGAGAAAAATTTGTCCACTGTGGCCAAATGGAAAAAGATGGGCATCCAGATTGATATGTAAATGATAGATCTTCTAATCCTCTATCCAATGCAAAAAACAGATATAGCAAAATGTGTTGGGGATTGCCAATATATGGCCTACACAAACTGCAGGCATTGCACCTCGGGAAAAATGTGGACAAATGGAAATTGATGGGCTTCCGGATTTTTATGAATGAAAGATCTTTCAGTCCTCTATTCGATGTTAAAAACGGATATTGTAACATGAGTTTGAGATTCTCACTATATGACCTACAAACAAGTGGAACCACTGCTTCTAGAGAGATATGTGTCAACTAGGCCTGTCAAGATAACTCAACTTAAAAAAAATACAACGGCAGGTAAAATTTTGTTTGTTTAAATAAATTAAATCTAATAAAACATGAAATTTTTTTTACGATTAGTTTGAAAAATCCAGTAAAAGATTGTAAGAAAGATAAACCATGTATACCTTGCATAGCTTTGGATCGAGAAAATTCTAGGTATAGGTGGGTATTAAGTTTGCCATTTTTTCACGATTACTTTTCTTTACTAATCCATTTTAAAGAATAAAAACTTTATAAAATGTTACTTTGGGCTATTCCCCATCAAGTTATATTAAAATTTGCATCAAAGACTTTTAATATTATACTTTTTTTACTTATTTATTTTTGATTTTAGCGGCTAAACTCGAACTTAATACTCACCTTATTTATATTCCATATATTCTCACGAATTTTATATTCCACTGGATTATAGCGAAACATTAATTCTATTTTTTAAACTTTGTTTATTTTTCGATACGTTTTCTTAAAGACTATTGGAGTATGGCCTTTTATACAGAATTATATTTTTAATAAACATTCATTTATAACTGACTCAACAGTTGATGTGTTTGTTAAGGTCTCAATCGAATATGGAATTAGAGAATAAAAATTAAAAACTGAAAATATAGTTATACAATTTACATATACCATAGAAACTAAATAACTATCTTTCATAAGCTTTATAAAAACTTATGATTCTGATAGCTTTATCAAAAGTGCAATAAAAACCATTTAAAAATTGTTTTATAATAATTTACATAACGAATGTTTTACAAATATATGTATATGAGCAGATATCAGACACGTGATCAATAACGAGTTGTTGCAAATTCCAACATAAAACGTAGTTTGTTAGGAAGAGGTCTTCACTCATTCACTTTTATATTATAAAAAGAAATTGGTTTAGCAAAACGTTTTTCTGAAATGAGAGTTTCTGAAACGATAAATTTTGTAGTTGTATGTGCTAACGATTATTTCTAGCGATAGATCCAATGGAATTTTGAAACATTTGTGACAGTAATAATGTGTTCAATGGAATATTTGATGATGGTGGCATGTTGGGAATTCCATTCACGGTAATTGGGTAATTTATTGGAAGACTTGGTATAAAATTCGGTATGTTAAAGGATCCCATTGTAGACGTATCCATATTTTTGAACTTTTTACTTTTACTTGTTTTTAAGCATTGAAAGCCTTCTGAAGAAGACTCATCTTCGGATGAGTTTTCAGATGATTCCGACGTTGTATCATTAGAATCAATGTCGTCACAGCGTTTTTTACTTTTCTTCTTAGTTTTACGTTTTCGTTTGTTTGTAGACAATGTATCAGTATCGTTTTTGGTAGACGTTGTTCTCTTCCGTTTGTCTCTACTATTTGTAGTAGGTGATTCCACCAAGGGCTGTGGTACAGTTTTTATAGACTGGTTGGAGTGACTTAGTAATTCCCGCAACTGTCTTTCAGATTGAAAATGCTGAAATTGCTGCATACAAAATTCCATAAATAAATGCATCATTGTATTTAAATTGGCAGGATGTGGACATGTTCGGAAACCGTGATATGGAGCTGAACAATTTTTGCATATCATCTGGCACTGAAAGGATGTGTGACCCTATAAAAAGATTAAGTTTAATATATTATTGAAAAACACATAGGTATGAACAAAGAGAGAAGTTCACCACTGTGGTATCACAATTGTGATAAGCAGATAATTTCTCAAAATTAAAAACAGAAATGCAAAAAATCAGTGTAGACTTTTGTCAAAAGTTGGAAGTCAGTGTTTCAGTTGCACATAGTATATTCTCCACTATAACTATATATATCCTTACCTTCTTATCACATAACATACATTGCTCTTTGTTAGACTTTTTTGACTTTTTCTTAGATTTTGCCCTTTTAAAGATATTGCCGATATCACTACCATCTGGATTGCTTTCTTCGTCATCTTCCAATGTAATCTTATTTTCAATATTACCCATACAAACAACATCTTCGTCAGGCTTTTTCTTCTTCCTGGAACTTTTATTCGGTTCTTGTATTGTTGCCTCCTCTTTTTCCTCTGAAGATGAGGACGATGATGATGACGACGAGGGAGAGTTCTTTTTATTGGACTTCTTAGAAATAGCTGCAGTTTTGAATAGTTGCGTTCTGGCCGGTGATGTTTTTGACTTCGAGATGTTTGTAATTTTAGATACTTTTGATGCCTCTTCATCACTGGATGACGAATCACTTGATGATGATGATGAACTGGAATCTGATTTCTTTTCCGTTTTGATACTCTCTTGTTTTATTTGGTTCAGGGTATTCTCAATGCACGTTTTCGGTTCCTGATCAATAATTTTATTTGAGGTCAAATCTTTTCTAACAGATAAAGCTCTATTAGAATTCAATGCACTGGATGTTTGTGTTGGCTCGCTTCTCGTGAACTCTGAACCATTATTATTGTTTTGAATTGTTGGTGGTGCCTCAGACTTTTGTTGTTCATTATTGTATAAATGTGATGTGCCACGAAAGCCTTTTTGTTGATTATAATTTCTATTACGATTGTTGTAATTATTTGTGTTCCATGAATTTCTACTCCAATTTTGTTCTTTCTCCCGATATTCCACATCCAAAAATTTTTGGAACCCGTTTCGTCTTCCTCCATTTCCGCGACCGTATGATTGTTGTTGTTCGTTTCTTCTACCACGATAACCTTCCTTTCCTCCTCGATTAAAGTCATTATTACACCTTATTCGACCGTTGTCCCAATTATTACCACAATTTCCATTCATGTTTACTTTTTGTTAAGTTTTCCGGTTATTATGATTTCTTTATGTATCAACATGTGCGGTGCATATATCATAAATATTAACAGCTGTTTTAAGCGTTTTGAACACATCATGATACCATTATTTGTAAGTCAGCCTCACTAGAACAAAAATATCCCAATAAACACAGGATGAGCGTTTTTCAAATGCAACACCTTTTCAGTTTGAGGGTAAATATCATTTTCAACATAAATTCAACTTGACTTGAAACAGCTCATCTCCAATACATCCCCAATAAACACAAACGTTTGAAAAATACTAAAATTCAATAATTTTTCAAACATTTTTTCAAAGGATTAGGGTAATAATCAAGTTGAGAAATTGTTGAGAAAATCGCGTTCTCAACGAAAAACAGTAAAATTCAACACAATAGCGATAATTTCTCAATTGTAATCCTCAAATTGAAATGCATCGCTACTCAATAATTTCTCAATTGTAATCCTCAAATTGAAATGCATCGCTACTCAATAATTTCTCAAACAGTTTTCAATGTAATAAAAATAAAAAAATAGCATTGTTGCGAATTCTTTCAAACCACAATTTGTATGAAAGTCAATCCTAGTTCTAACTGAAAGTCATTACTAAATTTCTAGAGATTTTGTAAATTTTATTATTGTTTTCGTTAACAAATATAATAATCTTAAAAATAACATTAATAATATATAAAAATAATAATATAATACCAATCAAAATGTAATTATCTTATTAAACGTATTAATAAATAAAACTATGAATACAACTTTAAATACCTTAAACATTTTTACATGTATAATTCCATTTCCTCCATAATGTTGGTGTCAAATAACTATTAATTAATATGCTGGCAATTTGAAATAATTACTATCGAGGAACTTGCTGGCTTGTGTGTTAGAATAGATTCCAGCAAGAGGAAATCACAAAATATCAAACTGATGACGGGATGTAAATTGATGTAATGCACATTTCCATCCAGAAGTTCTTGATATAGGAATTGCTGCACTTTGTTTTAATTGGTTGCACTTTGTAAGTTTTCTGAAAACTTTTCTTTGTTGTTCCATTCATCGGTTTTTCATCGGCCAACATCTTCCAAGAATATACCATCCAATGATTTTAGTTTTCTGCAAAACAATCGAGTTTTGTGATTTCCATTATGTTTTCATTTCACTTTTTATTTTGACTTACCAATTTGTATTTCTTCCAACTGACCACATACTTCGTGATTTCCTCAAGAACGTTGGTGTTACAAAATTGTTGTTATTAAAATACTGGCAATTTTCAGGAACTTGATGACCAGATAATTGGAATAAATTTCCAGCAATTTCAATTCACAAAATAACAAATTAAACTGATGATGCGATGTAAATTAAACTATCGATGTGATGCGAATTATCATCCAGTAGTTGTTGATATGGAAAAGCATAAATACCAAGTTTTTTTGGTTGCACTTTGATTTATGGAAACTTTCTCTTCTGGATAAGCCATTTTTCATCGGCCAGCCTCTTAATGTGTCCAAGAATCAGCATCCAAATATTTTAGTTGTCTGCAAAGAGATTTGATTTTAGTGACTTCCTTAAAGTTTTCATTTCGTGTTTTAGTTTTACTTACCAATTATTATAAGCAATTTCAATTGATCATTAAAAAATTTCCACATTTTTGTATTTCTTCCACGAACTTTGTTGTCCAAAGTAGTATTGAAAACAATGTGTTTTTTTCGTTGCATTTCAGGGTAGTGTTTTGTCAAAGTTTTCTCCAATTATCTTCAACACATTTTCAAAGTTTTCGTCAACATTTTGCCAAATTGGTTGTAATTCGCAAACAATTTGAAGATGTATTGAAGGTGAGCTATTTCAAGTCAAGTTGAATTTATGTAGAAAATTATATTTACCCTCAAACTGAAAAGTTGTTGCATTTGAAAAACGCTCATCCTGTGTTTATTGGGTAATAAATATGTCGATAAAGTCGAACTAAGAAGGAATGAATAATTGTATCATGATGCTGTGGCGCTGTAACGCAATATATTGCACTTTACGTACCCTATAATCGTTAAAAACGTGTTCCTACAATTTGTTTATTGTTTTGATTTGCTCATCAATATTCAAAATAGAAAAATGAGCACTGCTGGTAGAAAATTAAATCTGAAACTGGAATATGGAAAAGCTAAACATGAGAAACGTAAACAGGAAGAGCAATTAGCCCAATGGGGTGCAAAAAAATTTGATCCCACCGCCAAAATTATGGAGGCCAAGAGTAATCCATTTAGAGCTCCCACTACTATGAAAAAATTTGATCACGGTAAAGCTGGGAAACGCATGTTCGAAAATCGCAAGTTTGATAAGAACCGGAGATTCGACAATCGCAAACAATTCAAACCTCACACACCACGAGATTTGAAACCGGAAAATGCAACACCATGGAACAAATTCAAAGATGAAATAAATCATAAACTGCGCGAAGATGAACATGCTGCCAAGCAAGCTGATTGGAATACGGAAGAAGCTAAGAAAGTTCTGAAGCAACGGGAACAAAATTATCGGAAAATGTTGATGGAACAGAAGCGAAATGAGAAAACAAGTTGGGAAGATTTCGGGGAAGATAATGAGAAGAAGGATTACACCAAAAAATTAAGTTCACAGAATAAGAAAAAGCGAAAGCACTTGAAATCAGAAGAGAGTCAACTTGATGAGACACTTAATGATACAACAAAGGGAAAGCAACAGAAATTATCAAAATGTAACACATCAGTAGTAGAAGATAATGAAAAGAAGGATGACGGAAAACAATCCAGTTCACAGAATAAGAAAAAGCGGAAGCACCTGAAATCAGAAGAGAGTCAACCTGATGAGACAACAAAGCGAAAGCAACAGAAAGAATCAAAATCTAAAACACTATTAGTAGACCAAGAAACCATGAAGGATTTTGATCCCTCAAAATTAGATTTTTCCCAAAAGGATAAAATTCGGCAATTGTTAACCAAGGCGACAAAAATTCGCAAAGGTTCTGTGGTTGATACTCTGAAGCACTTTAAAAACAAACAGAAGAAGAAAAACGCCAGCACTGAATAATTCAAAATTGTGATTAAGTAGACTGTTTTATTAAATTCAATTTCAATTTATTAAGACAATAAGAATACGAATGAGACCAATAATTATGTACTGCCACTAATTTTTCTCAAATTACTGCTTATTTATTTCCACTCAGCTAGGCAATCCAAACACTTTATGCGGCAATCTTTTATGAAAATATAAAGTACAATTAACCAGAAATAAAAATTTTATATAGAAATTAAGGCATAAAAGCAAAAAAAAAACAAGTAAGGAAAGTCTAAAGTCGGGCGGGCCGACTATATTATACCCTGCACCACTTTGTAGATTTAAATTTTCGATACCATATCACATCCGTCAAATGTGTTGGGGGCTATATAAAGGTTTGTCCCAAATACATACATTTAAATATCACTCGATCTGGACAGAATTTGATAAACTTTTGCAAAATCTATAGACTCAAAATTTAAGTCGGCTAATGCACTAGGGTGGAACACAATGTTAGTAAAAAAATATGGGAAACAATTTTAAGGAAACTTCGCAAAAGTTTATTTATGATTTATCGCTCTATATATATGTATTAGTTTAGGAAAATTAGAGTCATTTTTACAACTTTTCGACTAAGCAGGGGCGATTTTACAAGGAAAATGTTGGTATTTTGACCATTTTTGTCGAAATCAGTAAAACAAATTTGGCACGCATAGCAACAATGCTAATTCTACTCTCTGTGCAAAATTTCAACTAAATCGGAGTTAAAAATTGGCCTCTGTGGTCATATGAGTGTAAATCGGGCGAAAGCTATATATGGGAGATATATCTAAATCTGAACCGATTTCAACCAAATTTGGCACGCATAGCTACAATGCTAATTCTACTCCCTGTGCAAAATTTCAACTAAATCGGAGTTAAAAATTGGCCTCTGTGGTCATATGAGTGTAAATCGGCCGAAAGCTATATATTGGAGCTATATCTAAATCTGAACCGATTTCAACCAAATTTTGCACGCATAGCTACAATGCTAATTATACTCCCTGTGCAAAATGTCAACTAAATCGGAGCAAAAAATTAGCCTCTGTGGTCATATGAGTTTAAATCGGGCGAAAGATATATATGGGAGATATATCTAAATCTGAACCGATTTCAACCATCACAATGGACTGAATAGTCTAAGTGAGCCTGATACATCGGGCTGCCACCTAACCTAACCTAACCTATCCAAATTTGAGCGATTTGCAAGTTTTACGGGACTCGCAAAACATTCTGATGTACGAAGAAGAATGGCACATAAACTTTTGAATTATGACTAAATCGGTGATAAATATACATATATGGCAGCTAAGTAAATGTATGTATGTATATTGCCAAAAAGTTTATTTTCTTTAAATGAATTATTAAAGAAAAGTAAACGTAAAAATATGGATATTTTAGCGCGATAATGCCAATTTAAAACAGACCTTTAGACAAATTCTTAAAGCAAATCCATTTTCCATATTCTTTGCATTCTTTAGTTATCCCTTGCCGGCAAAGCAATTGTATGAAATAGTTCTGTCAATTTAAATAATTGGATTACTTGGAGGAAAGCATATGACAAAAAATAGTCAAGCGAATATTTCTATGTTAGTTTACATTAAAACGTTGAACGGTTGATACTTTGTGCTAAGAAATTTGAAATGAATTTAGCTAAGCGCTATTACAATTGCTAAGAGCCATGAACTCTGGCTATTTATATGAGATTCGTCGAAAGACCGACGATATTGACGTGGAATTACAACATCATCAAGGAATGCTAAGAACTTACTCTGAGGAGGAGGAAGAAGATGAGAACGATATATGGGAAGTACCAGAAGAATGTTTTGAAAATGCCTATGAGCAAGTTATTGACGATTTCAGTGAAGATGATGTCAAAAAAGGTCATGAGGTCAAGGATATTCAATCGGCAGAGAAAAATTGTACCACGTTTGCAGAAGGACTACAAAATACCAATGGCAGTTCTCAAAAGTTATGTTTAAGTTTGAGCTCTGAACAAATTTCTCTGAAAACATTTTTGACCCAACAGGAAAATTCCAATAATGTAATCAAGCAACAGGAAATCAATAAATCGATTAATGTGGGAACTGACGTAACAAGGCCAGTGACCGCCATTGTTAATGCCCATAGTACTACAAGAAAAACTGCAGCTGTAAGTAAAGACAGTGGTGGCAGCTTAACAACCACCACCACTACCACCACCAGTAGCAGTGTCAAATGGAAAAATGATACAGTAATCCCAAAAGAAAGAGAAACGGAAAAAACCAAGAAATCATTATCATTGGGTATCATATCGATAGATAATTTGATAAACCAAAAACCTAGTAAATGTGATGACTTTCAAAGTACTGAAGTATTAATGGCAAAAGCTTCTCAACTAAGATTGCAGCCTCTAAATGCAAACAATATTTCTCAGGGAGTAAAATCGTTGGAAAAACCTAAAGAACCAAGACGCAAATTCTCTTTGGGTTCATCATATTTTGGAAATAAGAAATATGTAGGCTTAAAACAACAGGAGCTCCCAAAATGTTGGCCTGCTGATTATGAAATGGAACTAGATAATTTTATAACTGATGCTGCTTCAGCCTCGATACAAAGCCGAAGTATACTTGAGGAAGTTTTCATCGAGGAGAATCAGATTTGTACAAATCCATTTCGGGTTGAAGAATCGAAATTACAAAGAAACCCCTTTCAGAAGGATAGTCTATGCGACAATATGACATCTCCGAAAGATTTTAAAGGAGATCAAATCAAACCTTCTATATTGGTTACACGGCCTTCATCATCAGCATTGTCATTGGTAAACGAGGTACCCTTTAAAAGCATGTCTACAGAAACTTTCGAAACCGTCTCATCTAGGTGAGTCATTGTCTTCGTAAATTGAATATTTGTGAGGACTTTCCCATATGATAGGGAAATCAATGAAGCAGAATCTATAACATTCTGCTTCATTGATTCAATGACGAGTAAACCCTTTAAAGAAAGAACAAATTTCATACGAGAAGGGAATTTGTAACGTTAAGATCCATTGGGATTATACTGCGCTCCAATGCTGTTTTAGAACAGGGCTACCTACCTTAGTGTAGAAATTAATCAAGACCTATGTGTCCCGCAACTTGAAAACGTCAATGGACTGCGGAAAGTTTCTCAAAGAGATTGTAAAGTATATTCTTCTAGTACTGTACAAGAAAGTCCACAAAAAAAAAGGAAGTCGGCATGTTATATTTTTAAATTTCATGGATTAGCGAATAATTCGCAAAATGTTTAGGTTTTAAAATGTGAGCCCAAAGTATTTGCAAGAATCACATATTTTTTTTTTTTTGTTATAGCTTAATTAGATAGTTTTTTTTTTGTTGCTGTTTTAGCAGACTTTTCTGCTGTGTCTACTAACAAATTTCTTTGATGTAGGAACATGCGAGTAAACTACAAAGTGGAAGATTTTTAGAAAAATGACGGACCTGGAAAATTTTGACTTTATTTGGCTATTCATTTTATAAATTTTTTTTATTGTAACCGCGTCCCATTTACTATTTTATAATATCAGAAGACTTATTCATGAAAAATTTGCAATTTGGAAATTATTGCTGGCTCAAATGCGTTGCTATGTTCAATCTCCATCATTATTACGAATAAGTTTTAAGCTAGACGTGTTAACTAGAATTCCAAGAAGATATAGAGTGTTTGTACTATCATCCTATAAGAAACGCATGACGGTCTTATCGACCTGTAAAAGTAATTTTCGCGAATCGATAAGGCGATATACCAAATGAAATTGGTACTCAGTTCATAAGTTGTTAATTTATATTTACAATGTTTAATTAGTTTACAATGTAAAATATATTTCCTTTTTTCTAAAAAGGAAATTTTGTTCTGTTTCTGTTGCAGAAACAGCAAACAATTCCCTAATCGTTTGCTACTTTAGTAATCGAAATAGCTTTCCTTTTTTGATAGGCAAAATTTGCTTGTTTGGTACTATTACTTCAATTTTTTTAGCATAATTTTTGTTGTCAAATTCTTAGAACATAGATATCACGGATTTTAGTGGTAATCATACTGGTAATCATTTCTAACGATTTTGTTGATGTTAAGAAAATTGCGGAAACAGATCTAAGCATGCCGCTATATTTTTTCCACTTAATTCGCTATTAAGAACTCTTAAGATTTCAAACGTAACTCACCACATATTGGTGAGTCGTGAATTTTTTGTCACGAACATCCTGTTCGTAAGTCACCAGAGCCTACATGAGTGTGCGTGAAAAAAGCATAAGATACAGAATATATTTCGTGAGTGAATAAACATCTTGAGCCCGCGACTGAGCTCGAGTACACAAAAACTGTATAGCGATTTTTGGCTATCCTATTCCTTAAGAAACCGTTGAATGTTTTTGTGTGTATCGTAATATGGGATATATATATATATATATATATATATATATATATATATATATATATATATATATATATATATATATATATATATATATATATATATATATATATATATATATATATATATATATATATATATAGGTCTTTTTTTGGTGCACACCGGAGAGGAGATAGTAAACTGTCCGTGGCGAACTTGCCGATGAATGCCCCAAAAGTTGAAGGCTACCGTGTTCTGGGATTCTCTCTGACAATCTGGGGATTGGTAAAACGGTTTAAGGGCTAATTATTGCTGTGATTTGACGCCGAATGTAAGAAAAGATAGGTTTACAAAGAAAAAAGAACTTCGTTTTGTTCGGTCAAACTCAACGCAGTTTTTATTCCTAGGGAACTCACACTAATATACGAATTTTCTTGTCATAGAAATAAAATTTCGGATAAACTAAATTTTCACTGATATACGAATTTTCTTTTCATACAAATGAAATTTCGGATAAACTAAATTTTCTATTGCCCAAACAAAGACATGAAACATAATCCATATTATAATTCTTCGATTCTTTTGATTCTTTTATTGAATACAAATACAGTTTATGATTTGTATGAAATTATGACATGATGTAATAAGTTATCTTCTTTTTCTTTTCCAAAGAAAGCAAGCTTTTGAAATAAATATGAAAATAAAAAAGGCGCTTTCGCATTTACTCTGATTTAGAGGAGAGCAGAAAAAATAACATAATTAAAAATTAATTAAACTATTATGAACAATAATGGAAACTAAATATGTACCTAAACCTATGCTAAAATTACAAAACATTCACGCATAGCTACAATGCTAATTCTACTCCCTGTGCAAAATTTCAACTAAATCGGAGTTAAAAATTGGCCTCTGTGGTCATATGAGTGTAAATCGGCCGAAAGCTATATATTGGAGCTATATCTAAATCTGAACCGATTTCAACCAAATTTTGCACGCATAGCTACAATGCTAATTATACTCCCTGTGCAAAATGTCAACTAAATCGGAGCAAAAAATTAGCCTCTGTGGTCATATGAGTTTAAATCGGGCGAAAGATATATATGGGAGATATATCTAAATCTGAACCGATTTCAACCATCACAATGGACTGAATAGTCTAAGTGAGCCTGATACATCGGGCTGCCACCTAACCTAACCTAACCTATCCAAATTTGAGCGATTTGCAAGTTTTACGGGACTCGCAAAACATTCTGATGTACGAAGAAGAATGGCACATAAACTTTTGAATTATGACTAAATCGGTGATAAATATACATATATGGCAGCTAAGTAAATGTATGTATGTATATTGCCAAAAAGTTTATTTTCTTTAAATGAATTATTAAAGAAAAGTAAACGTAAAAATATGGATATTTTAGCGCGATAATGCCAATTTAAAACAGACCTTTAGACAAATTCTTAAAGCAAATCCATTTTCCATATTCTTTGCATTCTTTAGTTATCCCTTGCCGGCAAAGCAATTGTATGAAATAGTTCTGTCAATTTAAATAATTGGATTACTTGGAGGAAAGCATATGACAAAAAATAGTCAAGCGAATATTTCTATGTTAGTTTACATTAAAACGTTGAACGGTTGATACTTTGTGCTAAGAAATTTGAAATGAATTTAGCTAAGCGCTATTACAATTGCTAAGAGCCATGAACTCTGGCTATTTATATGAGATTCGTCGAAAGACCGACGATATTGACGTGGAATTACAACATCATCAAGGAATGCTAAGAACTTACTCTGAGGAGGAGGAAGAAGATGAGAACGATATATGGGAAGTACCAGAAGAATGTTTTGAAAATGCCTATGAGCAAGTTATTGACGATTTCAGTGAAGATGATGTCAAAAAAGGTCATGAGGTCAAGGATATTCAATCGGCAGAGAAAAATTGTACCACGTTTGCAGAAGGACTACAAAATACCAATGGCAGTTCTCAAAAGTTATGTTTAAGTTTGAGCTCTGAACAAATTTCTCTGAAAACATTTTTGACCCAACAGGAAAATTCCAATAATGTAATCAAGCAACAGGAAATCAATAAATCGATTAATGTGGGAACTGACGTAACAAGGCCAGTGACCGCCATTGTTAATGCCCATAGTACTACAAGAAAAACTGCAGCTGTAAGTAAAGACAGTGGTGGCAGCTTAACAACCACCACCACTACCACCACCAGTAGCAGTGTCAAATGGAAAAATGATACAGTAATCCCAAAAGAAAGAGAAACGGAAAAAACCAAGAAATCATTATCATTGGGTATCATATCGATAGATAATTTGATAAACCAAAAACCTAGTAAATGTGATGACTTTCAAAGTACTGAAGTATTAATGGCAAAAGCTTCTCAACTAAGATTGCAGCCTCTAAATGCAAACAATATTTCTCAGGGAGTAAAATCGTTGGAAAAACCTAAAGAACCAAGACGCAAATTCTCTTTGGGTTCATCATATTTTGGAAATAAGAAATATGTAGGCTTAAAACAACAGGAGCTCCCAAAATGTTGGCCTGCTGATTATGAAATGGAACTAGATAATTTTATAACTGATGCTGCTTCAGCCTCGATACAAAGCCGAAGTATACTTGAGGAAGTTTTCATCGAGGAGAATCAGATTTGTACAAATCCATTTCGGGTTGAAGAATCGAAATTACAAAGAAACCCCTTTCAGAAGGATAGTCTATGCGACAATATGACATCTCCGAAAGATTTTAAAGGAGATCAAATCAAACCTTCTATATTGGTTACACGGCCTTCATCATCAGCATTGTCATTGGTAAACGAGGTACCCTTTAAAAGCATGTCTACAGAAACTTTCGAAACCGTCTCATCTAGGTGAGTCATTGTCTTCGTAAATTGAATATTTGTGAGGACTTTCCCATATGATAGGGAAATCAATGAAGCAGAATCTATAACATTCTGCTTCATTGATTCAATGACGAGTAAACCCTTTAAAGAAAGAACAAATTTCATACGAGAAGGGAATTTGTAACGTTAAGATCCATTGGGATTATACTGCGCTCCAATGCTGTTTTAGAACAGGGCTACCTACCTTAGTGTAGAAATTAATCAAGACCTATGTGTCCCGCAACTTGAAAACGTCAATGGACTGCGGAAAGTTTCTCAAAGAGATTGTAAAGTATATTCTTCTAGTACTGTACAAGAAAGTCCACAAAAAAAAAGGAAGTCGGCATGTTATATTTTTAAATTTCATGGATTAGCGAATAATTCGCAAAATGTTTAGGTTTTAAAATGTGAGCCCAAAGTATTTGCAAGAATCACATATTTTTTTTTTTTGTTATAGCTTAATTAGATAGTTTTTTTTTTGTTGCTGTTTTAGCAGACTTTTCTGCTGTGTCTACTAACAAATTTCTTTGATGTAGGAACATGCGAGTAAACTACAAAGTGGAAGATTTTTAGAAAAATGACGGACCTGGAAAATTTTGACTTTATTTGGCTATTCATTTTATAAATTTTTTTTATTGTAACCGCGTCCCATTTACTATTTTATAATATCAGAAGACTTATTCATGAAAAATTTGCAATTTGGAAATTATTGCTGGCTCAAATGCGTTGCTATGTTCAATCTCCATCATTATTACGAATAAGTTTTAAGCTAGACGTGTTAACTAGAATTCCAAGAAGATATAGAGTGTTTGTACTATCATCCTATAAGAAACGCATGACGGTCTTATCGACCTGTAAAAGTAATTTTCGCGAATCGATAAGGCGATATACCAAATGAAATTGGTACTCAGTTCATAAGTTGTTAATTTATATTTACAATGTTTAATTAGTTTACAATGTAAAATATATTTCCTTTTTTCTAAAAAGGAAATTTTGTTCTGTTTCTGTTGCAGAAACAGCAAACAATTCCCTAATCGTTTGCTACTTTAGTAATCGAAATAGCTTTCCTTTTTTGATAGGCAAAATTTGCTTGTTTGGTACTATTACTTCAATTTTTTTAGCATAATTTTTGTTGTCAAATTCTTGGAACATAGATATCACGGATTTTAGTGGTAATCATACTGGTAATCATTTCTAACGATTTTGTTGATGTTAAGAAAATTGCGGAAACAGATCTAAGCATGCCGCTATATTTTTTCCACTTAATTCGCTATTAAGAACTCTTAAGATTTCAAACGTAACTCACCACATATTGGTGAGTCGTGAATTTTTTGTCACGAACATCCTGTTCGTAAGTCACCAGAGCCTACATGAGTGTGCGTGAAAAAAGCATAAGATACAGAATATATTTCGTGAGTGAATAAACATCTTGAGCCCGCGACTGAGCTCGAGTACACAAAAACTGTATAGCGATTTTTGGCTATCCTATTCCTTAAGAAACCGTTGAATGTTTTTGTGTGTATCGTAATATGGGATATATATATATATATATATATATATATATATATATATATATATATATATATATATATATATATATATATATATATATATATATATATATATATATATATATATATATATATATATATATATAGGTCTTTTTTTGGTGCACACCGGAGAGGAGATAGTAAACTGTCCGTGGCGAACTTGCCGATGAATGCCCCAAAAGTTGAAGGCTACCGTGTTCTGGGATTCTCTCTGACAATCTGGGGATTGGTAAAACGGTTTAAGGGCTAATTATTGCTGTGATTTGACGCCGAATGTAAGAAAAGATAGGTTTACAAAGAAAAAAGAACTTCGTTTTGTTCGGTCAAACTCAACGCAGTTTTTATTCCTAGGGAACTCACACTAATATACGAATTTTCTTGTCATAGAAATAAAATTTCGGATAAACTAAATTTTCACTGATATACGAATTTTCTTTTCATACAAATGAAATTTCGGATAAACTAAATTTTCTATTGCCCAAACAAAGACATGAAACATAATCCATATTATAATTCTTCGATTCTTTTGATTCTTTTATTGAATACAAATACAGTTTATGATTTGTATGAAATTATGACATGATGTAATAAGTTATCTTCTTTTTCTTTTCCAAAGAAAGCAAGCTTTTGAAATAAATATGAAAATAAAAAAGGCGCTTTCGCATTTACTCTGATTTAGAGGAGAGCAGAAAAAATAACATAATTAAAAATTAATTAAACTATTATGAACAATAATGGAAACTAAATATGTACCTAAACCTATGCTAAAATTACAAAACATTCACCCTACATTGAAAAATCTACAATAAAATTTAAAACCACAGTTGATTGCTACGGTTCCCGCACAGCGGTACTCGACTAGATGTTCGACTTCTCCGACTTAACCTCAGGGAGATGGGGCCCAGGTAAATGGATTGTTTATGTACATATCACACATGCATTGATCCTAGCGAAAGATAAAGAGAACAATAAATGGTTTAAAACAATTTAAATGTCGTGCTTGATTGCCTTACCATTAGGGCCAGTATTGTTGCTGCATCACATATCTAGCGATGCGCTCCACAACAGCAGTTGACATTAATGTCTCCACCATTCACGACATATGAGCGACGATAGTTAAAATCCCCATCATCCATCATTCCTTGGGAAGGGGTAGCATTATTAACCATAGTGAAATGAGTATAAACATCCACCTTGTGTCAATGAGGGTATAGTAACGCATCAGGAATGACTCAGAGATTCGTCCACGGAGTAATAACCATGGTTTGATGAAAAAGATGGAGGAGGAGAGGAAGGTGTTTTGTCGGGCCAGACTTACAAATTCATAGTGAAAGTACACAACATAGATAATACACTGAAAATAAAGAAGAAAAAAATGAAAAATGTTATTTGTAAATGTATATCCACTTAAAGTTTGTGAAATTTCGAGATAATTATAAACACGAACATAGAAAAATATATTATAATTTTTTTCAATTAAAAGTTAGGTTAGGTAGGTGGCAGTCCGAAGTATCAGGCGCACTTAGACTATTCAGTCCATTGTGATACCACATTTGTGAACTTCTCTCGGCGGCGTTCCACATTGCAGTGAAACCACTTAGAGAAGCTTTGAAACCCTCAGAAATGTCACCAGCATTACTGAGGTGGGATAATCAATCGCTGAAAAACTTTTTGGTGTTCGGTCGAAGCAGGAATCGAACCCACGACCTTGTGTATGCAAGGCGGACATGCTAACCATTGCACCACGGTGGCTTAAAAGTTAGGTTAGGTTATGTTGAAAATAGGATTCAGGTTTTCCTGTCTTATGTCGGCTGACATACACGTAAATCAGTACTCGACTTAATGTGCATTTTTATTCCCGGAACTCTGTGTCGTTAACGAATTCCCTAATTTGTTTGCAGTTTTTTTTTTCAAACTTGGGCCGGTCCCGGATCACCTCTTCACCTTCGGTATAGGTTCTCGGAATTGGAATAGGTCCTCCACAGGCCCAGTCTCGTCCTCTCACCAATCTTCGATTCATCGGTGTATCAGTTATTTCCAGACGAGTTCAAATCAAATTGTATCTTATTTTATGTATCTTTACTTAGGCTATAGTCATGTAATACATTTTTTTTATTTGGCCCCATTGGCTTTGTATTACGAAATAAATGGAAATTGAATTGAAATTGAAATTGTGATTTATTTTTATTTTGATTAACATATTAATGAAATAAATTATTTTTATTTGAAATTTTTTTTCAAATTCAATTAAAACTTTAATAAAAAAAATTGTGACAGTTTTTCTGTATTCTATTCAGTGGGGTTGTTTCATAATAGCGGTAGCGGTTTATAATTCATTTTATGGTATAAAAAGAAAATTTTTAGTTAAAATTTATTAAATCACGAAAATTGTACTATCAATCATGTATGTCAATTAAAAAATTAATAAATAATTGTGAATGATTTTTTTATTAAAAAATTAACGAAATCAATTATTTTGTAACTGAATATTTATATGTAAATTTTAATTGAAATTTTTTTTGCTGATATTTTTCTGTGTTGCGGTTGCGGGTTATAATTAATTTTTTTTTTTGGTATAAAAAATTCTATGCAATTAATTTTTAATTGCAATTTATTAAAACACCGATCGATCTCCATTAACAAATTAATACCATAAATTATTGTGATTGATTTTTGTTTTGATCAAACTATAAAAGAAATCAATTGGTTTATTATTGAATATATTTTTTTTAAATCCAATACCAATTTTAATTGAAAAAAATTTACTGGCATTTTTTCTGTGTTCTATTCAGTGGGGTTGTTTCATAGCGATTTATAATAAATTTTATGGTATAAAAATCTAATTTCTATGACATATCACTTACCCAGACACATTCTTTAAGTGGATGATGATAATTGGCGATTGGTTTTCTCCGTGGAAGTTACACAACCCATAGCCATAAAAATCAAAAATATCCGGAAATTTAGCGATCAACTTTCTCTACTTTTCGATTTTATGGCAAAATATGATGATGACTTTTCAAATTACCCATAAAAGGTTGTTGCTGGTTTTGCTTTATCCTGAGTTAACCTCGGTCTTTTGTAAATTGCTGCTGCTGTCCAATATCAACAGCATGTCTTATATCTTCGGAATGAGTTGAATTCTGGCTTTTTAGGATTTCCCAATGGATGGGGTGGTCAGGGATGGGGCGGGACGGGACAGAACTTTTGAATTTCGGCCAGCTGTGCCTCTGTCATAATTTGCTAGGTGTTGCTGTTGTTGTTGTTGCTGTTGTTAGTATTTAACGACCAATTAGAATCGCAATCGTAAATCTGATCAGTCTCAGAAAAGGAAGGAAGGAAGGATCAATTGTTGAAATATTTTTGTTTTGGTTTATTTTACGTCAATCTCTATTTCAAAACCGATGAATAACGATTTGTTTTTGTGTTGGGTGAAAATTTATTGCACATCAGTAGAAGAATTTTATCTCTTAATTTGTATATTTAATATTTATGTATATAGTATAAATAAATCCAGGTTTCAATAAATAATAATAAAAAATAGCACATGCCCAAATGTAACATATATTTCAACCAATCTTGTTGTCTTCTCTTCTTTTGTATTTTTTTTTTGTAACAAAATAACATCGTTCGTAAAGTTAATGTGGAAAAAATTCTTTTTGTTCTTCATTAGGGAGAAGGGAGGGCTTTGAAAACGCAACATATTCGAGTTGTTGGAGAGAATTGAATTAATGTAGATTTATCATCATTATCATAGCTAGCATATAACCAGAAATTCGTCCAACATAAAATGTTCTTCATTTGATCTATTTGTAACATTTTATTTTGCTAATTTTTGTTCTTGTTGTTTGTTTGTTTCTATTTAATTTGGATATATGGCACACATGTACAAAGACAATGGCTTTCGGCTCACTTTGTCTTTGATATGTAGGGGCTCTGTGGTGGCTATGGGCGCTGTATCAACATCATTTTGTCGCGGCAGATGCTCGGTACCGCTTATATTTGAAGCGGCTACGGTCATCTGGGTTATATTGCCTGGTATATAATCGTTTTTCATTTGAGCCGGATTCGTTTGATTTGCTTGGCTACAGGTAATGGTCGTCGGAACAGTTGTCCCACTAACAGCGTCCACTTTCTCCCAATCATAAGGATCGGATTCTTTAACACCACGTCGTTTCATACAACGTTCAAAGAGGCTAGTTAACATAGCATAATCGGGCCGATCGGCATACGTTAGCGATTGTATGTGTTCCAGGAATTGTTTGAAATCAGAAGGCAAGTGTTTTAGTAAAATTCGGTGGTCATATTTTTCCTTGGTTAGGCCAACTTGTTCTTTGTCCTTGATTTTGCGCCAAGGCAATTGACCATTGACAAATTCTACTAGCATATAGAAGAGAGACCATAAATCATCGTGTCGCCCCATTTCACGATTGCGATGGGCATTTATGGAGGCATAGCGTACAGTACCACGAAAACCGGCAGCTGCCCGGGGACAACGCACCTCACCCGTACCTGTGGTATACTGGCGGGCCAAACCGAAATCAAGCATGTACACACGCCGGCAGTTTAAGGGTAAACGTCCCATTGAAAAGTTGCTAGGTTTAATATCACGATGTAGAAATCCCACAGAATGTATAGACTCTATTGCTCTAAGTATTTGCAATCCCAGACGTAGTGTTGTGCTCACAGAAAAAGCACCCTTGGGCTGGGAGCGCCTAAGTTCGGCCAAATTTTTACCCTGCAATTGCATTACCACATAATTGAAGCGATCATTGCGACCACAACCAATAAAACGGCAAACATGCTCTTTGCCTTGCAGCTTCTTAAGGACGGCCACCTCCATTTTGAGGACTTGTTTCGGCTGCCGTGCTGATTCAACCTTCAAGGCTACCTGTTCGCGTGTTATCAAATCTTGGCCCTCATAGATTTCTCCGAAGCCTCCACCGCCAATTTTTCGTATAACCTTCCATCGTTCTTTGACCACATGTCCGGCTTGTAAGAGATCCTCTGATGTCATTTGAAATGTTCTCGCTAAATACACCTAATATTCAGATCATGGTTATTCCTTCCTCGTCTGGGTTTTATTTGATAAATACACAACACACACAGAAATCGGGTTATGGATGACCGATGTATTAATATTTGGCTTTATAGCTGCTGTTGTCTTTTGTTGTAGTTTTTGTTTTATTTGGTTGTTAGAGAGATCGAAGTGAGACTGTTTACGAGAGAGAGAGAGAAATAGAGAGAGATGGAATACAGATTAATGTCATGACTCATGTTGTTGTTAGCATATAATGAAAGTTCTTAATTATTGTCTTTGTCTTGAGTACGTACTAAATATGAAGAAATTTTATATTATAGTGTTAACTTGAAGTCTTATGAATGTATTTAATAGTAATATCTTTTAATTTTACTATTGTTAGATTTTTTATATTGAATTACTATTTTATACAAAAATACAATGCAGACAAATTAAGGAAATCGATGTGATACTTCTTTATTTTAATTACATTTTTAGTTTATACTCGTACACTACATCGAATGAGATTTTGTCTCGTTATCTTAGTTAAATTTATCAATTAAAGCTGACACGAAGTGTTAAGTATATATTGATATAGCTGTCAAAATAAATATGTCAGCTATATATTTATTTTATCGACATGTCATTATATTGTTTACAAATCACCATAAGCATTAGCGTTTATTTAAAAATATTTTTTTCTTGGTGGAGCTCAAACGAAATAGTGGAATCGAGTTATATTAGGTGGAGCAAAAAGAAATATATTCTTTTTTTAATGGCATAGAAAGAAAGATGGCATTTCGTACTAAAAAGCTTCTCTGGATTGCAGAAAAGCTTCTTTAGTACAAAGTGCCAAAGAACTAAAAAAATATATATACTTGAATTCAAATAATTTGACCTTCCCCAAGAATTTTGGTATTTATTCCGAGCCAAAGATGATGCTTCTATAAAATAAAGGCATTTTTTAGGAAACTATCTAGGCTATCTATAAATTAAAAATTTTGAATACAGATCCCATTTACTGAATTTTCGTTTTATTTTTGTGGTATATATATACAAAAAAATAATGTACGAATAAATGAGTTTAAAAATTCAAATTGTAACAGATACAACACTGAAAAACAGTGAACCCACCAAGAAGAAACATTTTGGTTAAGTTTAGAAAATTTAGATTATTTGTAGAAAATTGTAACTAATAGGTTGGCTGATAAGTCCCCGGTCTGACACATAGATGGCGTCGCTATTTGGCGTCAAAATTTGACGTCTGTAAGTCAATTAGTTTGTGAGATAGAGCGTCTTTTGTGAAACAACTTTTGTTATTGTGAAAAAAAAAATGGAAAAAAAGAAATTTCGTGTTTTGATAAAATACTGTTTTCTGAAGGAAAAAAATACGGTGGAAGCAAAAACTTGGCTTGATAATGAGTTTCCGGACTATGCCCCAGGGAAATCAACAATAATTGATTGGTATGCAAAATTCAAGCTTGGTGAAATGAGCACGGAGGACGGTGAACGCAGTGGACGCCCGAAAGAGGTGGTTACCGACGAAAACATCAAAAAAATCCACAAAATGATTTTGAATGACCGTAAAATGAAGTTGATCGAGATAGCAGAGGCCTTAAAGATATCAAAGGAACGTGTTGGTCATATCATTCATCAATATTTGGATATGCGGAAGCTCTGTGCAAAATGGGTGCCGCGCGAGCTCACATTTGACCAAAAACAACAACGTGTTGATGATTCTGAGCGGTGTTTGCAGCTGTTAACTCGTAATACACCCGAGTTTTTCCGTCGATATGTGACAATGGATGAAACATGGCTCCATCTCTACACCCCTGAGTCCAATCGACAGTCGGCTGAGTGGACAGCGACCGGTGAACCGTCTCCGAAGCGTAGAAAGACTCAAAAATCCGCTGGCAAAGTAATGACCTCTGTTTTTTGGGATGCGCATGGAATAATTTTTATCGATTATCTCAAAAAGGGAAAAACCATCAACAGTGACTATTATATGGCGTTATTGGAGCGTTTGAAGGTCGAAATCGCGGCAAAACGGCCCCATATGAAGAAGAAAAAAGTGTTGTTCCACCAAGACAACGCACCGTGCCACAAGTCATTGAGAACGATGGCAAATATTCAAGAATTGGGCTTCGAATTGCTTCTTGTTCTCAGACCTCGAAAGGATGCTCGCAGGGAAAAAATTTGGCTGCAATGAAGAGGTGATCGCCGAAACTGAGGCCTATTTTGAGGCAAAACCGAAGGAGTACTACCAAAATGGTATCAAAAAATTGGAAGGTCGTTATAATCGTTGTATCGCTCTTAAAGGGAACTATGTTGAATAATAAAAACAAATTTTGACAAAAAAATGTTTTTTTCTTTGTTAGACCGGGGACTTATCAGCCAACATGTTATGAGCCACTCGCCCACACAAAAATGCATTTTTATGTGGCCAAGTTGCTCATATTGGCAATAACAGATCCAATATACAACGACATAATCAGACATTTCTAACTCGAGATATAATTTGTTTAGTGAAAAAGGAGCGAAAAACTAAAAATAACGAGATATCTCAACAACTGTTCCAAAAAAAACTTTTTTTTCGAATTCAGCAGATCAAAATACACACCCAGAAAAAAGCGTCTTCGAAATTAAAGGAAAAAATGTTCATCAATTTAGTTTAGCCATTTTATTTCAATTCAGTTAAATTTTTGTGTCAAATAATAAAATTTACTTGTTTCAGTAAAAAAATCCTAAACTGAAAGCAGTTAGGAATAGTTCATTAACTAGAATAAGGCATGTAATTTTACTAATACTGTTTTCTTCGCTGGGTATAAGAATTTACTACTGAACAAGAAAATTTTATTCACTGATAACAAAGCATTCGTAAAAATAAACAAAAAGCGAACTAAAACCAAGTTTCTTCAAATTTAGTAAAGTTTCTTATAAAATGATACATTTATTTATTTATTTTATTTATTTATATTCCTACTATGAAGTATTCAATCCTTTCAAAACTTAAGGAAACACACTTATTAGAATATAGGAAAATTTCCTACATTTCATTTATCTACCTGAAATCGATACCTGTCATAGATATGTTTGCGCGTGGGTTGTTTTTTAGTTGGAATCGCGTTGTTATGGTATACGGAGAGATTGTTAAAAAATAAATATAATATAATATAATAAAAAAACAAATAAAATATATAAAATATTTGTTATTTTAAATTAGTGAGAAAAATTTTCGTTTTTTGAAAATTGGTTTAAGGCCGGTATGCACCTCTAGCGAAATTTTCGGTAGCAAAAATTTATTTAAGTCTACAACAAAAAAACAGGGCTGTGTACATAAATTATAAACCAGCTAATCGCTTTTAAAAATTGTTAATATATGTTCCAAACATTCCTCAAATAAATTGTTTATTATTTACAGACCTTTTAAAACTTTTACGCACACAATGATTGTAATAAATTAAATGTTTGCTGCCAAAACATGCTTTTGACAACCCTGTTATTTTCATTAGAGGTGCGTACGAAATTGAACGCTACCGAAAATTTCGTTAGCATAAATAGCAATGCATTTCTTATGGGAATGAAATTTTTCGCTAGAGGTGCATACCGGCCTTTACAAAAAAAGAAAACACCAGCAGAATAACAACCCCTTCATTCGACTTCATTTTGGAATCTTCGATTATCAGGTAATATTCAGTGACGCTACCCTTTTGTGAAAAAATTGGTTTAAGATTTTTTGTTTATATTTGTAGGTATTGAAATTGTAAAAGGTGGACAAAATTGCTAGCAGCAACTTATTCAAAGTGAAAGGTACTAGAAGAAGAAAAAAATGTGTTTTAATATTTCAAGGCCAGTCGATGCTGTTGATTCTAAATAAATATATTTAATATATTAATAAAACATGTCTTTTATTGAAGAAAAAATTGCCTATATAAATAAATAAAATTCTATTTAAAAACGAAGATAAGTAGTTCTAATTTTGAAGTAAAAGGTTTACCAGAAATATGTAAGATTTATCCAAATGAATGAAAAATTTTCAATAAAATCATTCCATATATGAATTCAATTCAGTTAAATTTTTTCATTCTGTAGTATAGTGGTACATAAATATAGGAAGATGTTAACTAATGTATGTAATGCATTCTACCTAATTTCTACGAAAATCATATCGTTCAAACAAATAAAAATGTCTTTGGCGCTATACGAAGTTCAATTTTCTTCAAAATAAGTTCATTTTAACTTAAAGAAGAGGTCACTTTTTTTTGGGTGCATAAGAAAAGTCACATCTCATCAAATGTACATGAAAAAAATTATTATGTAAACTAGTGTCATTAGCCTATTTTTGAAGCAATTTTATCTTTAATCCAAAGATTCAATATCTCAATTAATTTATTTTGTCAATCAAAAATGTTCTATTCCTTTAATGCACATCGTTTGAATTGGTAACACTATGTGTATGATATTCTATATATATTTTTATTTTTATTTATGTTTATTTTTATATTTAGTTTTATTTTAATTACATGTTGTTTTTTCTTTCACAGTAAAAATTGCATCCAACCTTGTAATGCATCCGACAATAATGAAACTAAATCATCGATGACAAACAAATCTCCAATTGTCCCACATATGATAGTATGTGCTATATGCGGTGAAATCTTTAAGGATCCACGTAGCCTATATTGTTTGCATACATTTTGTCTGGAGTGCATTGTTGAAGAAAGTTTTCATCAGGATAGCAGCAATAATCAAAATGCTAAAATAACAATCCATCAATTCTTGGCCGAAGAACAACAGATGCAGCAACAACCATCGTTAACAAAATCACCACAAAGTGAATCAAATTTAAAAGGTATTGGATTGTAATTGAAGGTAACGTTTTTGTAATGTAAGATTTTATTGAGATGACAATGTTTATT
This sequence comes from Haematobia irritans, assembly GCF_050003625.1. Lineage (NCBI taxonomy): Eukaryota > Metazoa > Arthropoda > Insecta > Diptera > Muscidae > Haematobia > Haematobia irritans. The sequence continues at coordinate 137,761,160 of NC_134398.1, read as the reverse complement.
ATTTGTATACGTAAAAACGACTAATGTGCATATAGAATCTGTGACGGATGCGTAATATTAAAATTAATATTTATCATAGGCTTATTTGACTTTTGGATTTTGAACGGATACGTATCATTCAAATTAATATTCATCATACGCGCTATACCGAAGAATAAACAAAATTACTTGAAATATAATTAAGTATACGTCACGTTTTCACCATACACTATTTAAAGTTTTTATAGTGATACTCCGAAAACATTGAAGACTTTTGTGAAAATTGAGTGGAAAATTAGTAGAAGAAAATTTAGCGCAATATAGTTAAATGATAACTATCTACTAAGAAAATTCACTTCGTTTTTATAAAATTAGGATTGCCTTTTCAATAACTTTTCTGAGAATGCAATTTTTATTAAGGGTTCCTAAAAGCTTATAATGTTTTTAATATAAAATATAAATAGCTCATATCCCTCTGATCAAACTTGAGTAACTATAAAAAATAATACGAAATATTTTAATTGAATAATTGATGATAATGCTTTAATTTTCTTTCATTTATTCATCAGTCATTTTAATCGAAAAAGAAGATACATACGTTTTTTGTTTGTATTAAGTAAAGCTATATAGTTGTTTATTAATAATTTTCAAAATGTAAATTTAAAGAGATTTTTTAATGGTACATATTGGCGTTACATTTGTTGTCTTTTTGTTTATATTAAAAATACTATTAAGTGTCTAGTTGAGATAATTAACAAGTGATTTGTTTACTATATGTTTTTTTTATAAATTTACATATGTAAATATGAATAACGTTTATACCGATATATATAATTGGTGTATGTAAAATATTTTTTGTTTTTTTTTTCTTTTAGAAAACATTTAGTTAGTATAATATCATTTTGTAATAGTCAAATTATTTTTTTTACTGAATATATTCGGTCTTTATAGAGCTTGAAAATATGGACAAAAACTATGAGCCTTTAATGTTTCTTGGTTTTTGACTTTTTAGATTTACTTTGTATATTTGATGATATATGTATGTATTAAACTATCACCAATTATTTTTAATATAATGTATTCAATTAAAAAATTATTTCAATCAAATAATAGGTATATTTTTTTCACAAGAAAAATCAATTAAATGCAGCGAGTGATTGATATGATTCTTGATGTCATTGAAGAGATTTCTTTTGAAAATTTATTGGGCCAATTTAAGTCACGATCAAAACGATCAAAATGTTTGATCACACCATATATGTCTGTTATATTGTAATTGGTACCATTGGGCAGGATTGTAATAGACGTGAGAAAAAGCTTTCTATCGGATTAAACTATACGCAAATTGATAACAACTTAAAAACAAACAAAAATTTAATTGTAATTTAATTCGAAAAAAATATATATTCAATTAAACATTTAATTGATTAATACTGTTGAGAATATAAGGAATGGCCTTAGTCACACAAAAAATATTACGCCATTCATTTTATGTAAATACTAAAATATAAAAGTGTGTTAATAAAAAATCTCAGTAAGAAAGGAGAAAATATAATTTTTGAAGTAGAAATTACTTAAATAGTAAGAAACAATTAAGGAAAGTCTAAAGTCGGGCGGGTCCGACTATATTATACCCTGCACCACTTTGTAGATCTAAATTTTCGATATCACATCCGTGTTGGGGGCTATATATAAAGGTTTGTCCCAAATACATACATTTAAATATCACTCGATCTGGATAGAATTTGATAGGCTTCTACAAAATCTATAGACTCAAAATTTAAGTCGGCTAATGCACTAGGGTGGAACACAATGTTAGTAAAAAAATATGGGAAACATTTAAATCTGAAGCAATTTTAAGAAACTTCGCAAAAGTTTATTTATGAATTATCGCTCGATATATATGTATTAGAAGTTTAAGAAAATTAGAGTCATTTTTACAACTTTTCGACTAAGCAGTGGCGATTTTACAAGGAAAATGTTGGTATTTTGACCATTTTTGTCGAAATCAGAAAAACATATATATGGGAGCTATATCTAAATCTGAACCGATTTCAACCAAATTTGGCACGTATAGCTACAATGCTAATTCTACTCCCTGTGCAAAATTTCAACTAAATCGGAGTTAAAAATTGTCCTCTGTGGTCATATGAGTGTAAATCAGGCGAAAGCTATAAATGGGAGATATATCCAAATCTGAACCGATTTCAACCAAATTTGGCACGCATAGTTACAATGCTAATTCCACTCCCTATGCAAAATTTCAACTAAATCGGAGCAAAAATTTGGTCTCTGTGGGCAAATGAGTGTAAATCGGGCGAAAGCTATATATGGGAGCTATATCTAAAACTGAACCGATTTCAACCAAATTTGGCACGCATAGCTACAATCCTAATTCTACTCCCTGTGCAAAATTTCAATTAAATCGGAGTAAAAGATTGGCCACTGTGGTCATATGAGTGTAAATCGGGTGAACGATATATATGGGAGCTATATCTAAATCTGTACCGATTTCAATAAAATTTGGCACACTACTAATTGTACTACTAGTGCAAAATTTCAACCAAATTGGGGTAAAACTCTGGCTTCTGGGACCGTATTAGTTCATATCGGGCGAAAGATATATATGGGAGCTATATCTAAATCTGAACCGATTTCAATAAAATTTGGCATACTTGACTATAGTACTAATTGTTCTTCTTGTGCAAAATTTTAAGCAAATTAAGGTCAAACTCTGGCTTCTGGGGCCATATAAGTCCATATCGGGCGAAATATATATATGGGAGCTATATCTAAATCTGAACTGATTTCTTCCAAAATCAATAGGGTTCTATTCTGAGCCAAAACACATACTTGTGCCAAATTTGAAGTCGATTGGACTAAAACTGCGACCTAGACTTTGATTACAAAAATGTGTTCACGGACAGACGGACATGGCTATATCGACTCAGGAGCCCACCCTGAGCATTTTTGCCAAAGACACCATGTGTCTATATCGTCTCCCTCTGGGTGTTGCAAACATATGCACTAACTTATAATACCCTGTTCCACAGTGTGCCGCAGGGTATAAACACAAGGTGGCAAGATGAATAAACATACATTTTTAACTTGAATAATCATATTGGTATAAGTTTGGTCACCTCTGAAGTAGATGGTATGTCTGTCGATCTTTAATTATTTTAAACTAGTTATTATTTATTTAAACTAATAATAAATCGTTATTCGTGGAAACGTCACTCTATTAAAATTCGATATTCACAATGTTGATATTGTAGTACTGACACACTTTCACAAATACTCGCACAAAAACAAAGAACTACGCCAAAGTATATGGGAATGTGAGAAATATTGGCGTATTTGTAACAGTCATATGTGATCAGCTGATTATAATACCCAACCTTTTATAGATTCATCATATAGATATTATTTGTGTATACCATAAACACTATGCACCCAGAGAACTATGTTTCGATTCTATGACTCTAGTAAACCCTCAAAACTTTAAGCTGTGAAGTTTTCTCTCTACCTCCGATGAGGGCAAACAAATTTAAAGCTTCACTTTCTTACCGTTATTTTTTTAACGGATTATGTTAAGAATGCACATTTTCGTACTTACTATAGAAAAATTTGTTTTTGTGCAGGTTTTCCAAAAAATGATAATAATAATAAATAAATAATATATTTTTTTCCGCTGTTTGTCACATTATACTGTTGTTTTTGTTATAAAGTTTTTTTTTTGGCATGTTCTAGAGCTTTTAAAGTAATTTCTTTCATTAACGTTTTGGCATTATATTATTTATGATTTATAATCATATACATGTATATAATACTGATAGTTATAATTTTAACCTAATCCCGGATTTTAACTAATAAATTTGGCATTGTATTTAACAAATAGTATTATTCAAAAATTCATAGCAACTTAAATGGCCATCTGCAGATGCGGCAGCAACAGCGGCTTCATTTCGTGTCTTCACAAAATTGCTCACCCAATGGGTGGTAAGATCCAAATATTTAGTTTTCTTTCCTGGATTATAGTCCAGAAATCCTGCCTTGGGTACAACTTCCTCAATTTGACTACCATCTGCCCAATTATTATAGCTGGCAATATTGATAAAGCCAACATGGTTAAGAATGGCCGTACGCCAGGCAACTCCATAGTACTATATATAAATGAATCATGAAGAAATATATTAATCCTTATATTTTAGGGGATTTTATTTGAAAATTATACAGTCGGATCTGGACGATGTGGCAACTTCAAATATCCCATTTTGATTTAATATTAGAGTTTGAAAATGTTATTAAGAGATGCAAGAAATTTTGGCAAACTGGTTTACTACGAATTGATCTTTATATGTTTCGCTAATTGTCTACAGATCTCCAGAAAAATTCTATTTATCCCAGGTTCGACTGTATAGAATATTTGTGATATATTTAACGTAATTAATATGCTCACCCTTCCATTACTGCGGTGTCTTTGTATATCTCCATGTCGTGGAAATTTATTACGTTCTGCAAATCCAGGGCCCACAGTTGGCACAAATAACATTTTGTATGTTAAGGCGAATGACTTAAGATATGACCAATTCTTCCAAGTACTGGCGAATGTGGCTCCATTGCTAGGTAATTTACTATAGAAACCGTCTAAACAAAGCCGCTTCATATAATCGGCATGATTTTTTAGTCTAAGGAAAATAGTAGAAATGTTTAACTTGTCGCTCTAAACAAAACATATAGGAATTATCAATTCAAACCAGTTTGCCAGAAGGGTTATTTTCAGAAGTACAGAATATTTTTCCAATTGGGAGTTTCTTGTTGCCACAATTTGATTATTATTATGTATATAGATTGATAAGTTCTAGGATATCTTGTTAAAGATATGACCAAGTACAATTTGCTTTGTTCTCATTTCGTTGGGAGAACATTTATAATGTCCCAGTTGTACAATAGTACAGTATTTTGTCTTTGAATGATCTTTGAGACCTATACTGATAAAAGGACAACGGAAAAAAGTTGATTTCTTGATTTTATCAAACACTTCCGTTAGCCATATTGGACTTCCAAAGAGAAAAACATATAAATAAGTTTTATTACAGTACAGTACTTTTAACAGTGTTATCCAGCTGGTATCTACCTTTTTCTTATATGAACTATGTCAGGGATGGCAGAACGCAACAATTTCAAAAGCATCATCGCAACAGTTTCAAAAAGTCACAAACTGGATATTGATTGCTTTGTGAATAAACTTGCGATTTTCAATTTTTTAAGGATTAGTTAGTTTTATTTTAGTAATGGACAACTACAACATAAAGAGCTAATATCAACAAAAAACAGATATTTCCAGAGCAAGTGCACAAATTTGTAACACATGTGTCAGATGTTTAAATAAAAATACAGTTACCAAAATAAATCTTATTGTAATCAAAATAAATTAATGGGTAATGAATGGAAAACAATCGAACCACCAAAAACTGCATGGTAGAATAATGCGGTAAAAGTAAACACGTCCAGAAAGAAACATGTTCACACCAAACATGTTTTTTTTTTCATGGAAAACATATAATTTTTTTTAATATTGTTTTCTCGTCAAATTTCGAGAAAATAACATAGTTACGACAAATATTTTACATTTTCCACGTGAAGTAGTAACATGGTGTTCTTGAAACATAATTGGGGTTATCATATTCCTTCTCTGCGTGCAGTTGATTTTTTATTGTGATACATTTCATACTGTAAATTTTTGGCATTATTATCATTTTGAAAAGGTTAATTTCAACTTCAAAGAGTTCCATGGGCATCATCAGCAGATTCGGCCTTTTGAATTTCGTATCGATAAGACTTTGGTTCGAACCTTCATGAAATTTTATACTACTAAGTTTTTGGTACAATGGAAAGAATCGAATAGTTTCTGGGTCAAAAGCCTTTTTTGTTAGTACCTTCTCCATTTGCTATTATAATTTATAATGTTTTTATTTACATTTTGAATAAATAAAATAAATAAACAGTCATTCCTTTGAATTACAAAATAATTTCAGAAAATATCCCAATAAAACCATAACAAACTGTATGGCAAGCTGCCTAACTATTTTATCATGGCGGATCTCTTTAATAGGCAAAAAGCCTTTATCAAACCGAAAACAGGAACTTTTGATTTAGAAAGGTACTTTTTCGAAGCTCATTCAGAATCAGTACAATTTATTTATCATCCTGCCTGATGCCAGTATTAATGTGAGGAGTACAAAAACCAAATAAAATTCGATACTTAAAATTCTAAACAGATGACTTCCAAACGTTATGGATAGGTAGGATTATAGTGTTTATTTAAAGGTAATGTATCTCAACTTGTCGCAAAGGATACCAGTAAACCAAGCGATTTTTAGGCTGAACTAGTTATTTAACTCTACATTAGCTTTTGTATGTATTACAGCAATGTTATGGTACAGTATTTTGTACCCTTCTCCTAAATGATAAAGGTACACTGAAAAAACAGTGAACCCACCAGGAAGAAAAATTTCAGTTAATTTTATAAAATTTTGAATATTTTTAGAAAATTTTAACTAAACAGTATAAAAAACGCTGGCATCACGCCGATGTCATAAAATTAAGTAAATATTTTTTGACAAATTCAAGAAAATTTATTAGACATAATTAAGTTTTTTCACTTGTTCAAGAAAATTTTGTATGTTAGTTTGAAGGAAAAAATTGGAGTTCAAAATTGCAAGAATGTATTTAGTGACATACGAAGTTCATGATTAACGCATTTGTAGTAAAATTTACAAATTTAAAAAAAAATATTGAACTATTTTGTGGAAGACACGAATTTAGTTAATCTTTATCCTTCATTTGTGTACATTTTTTTCCTCGGTTTTAGTTAATTTAGCTAACGCACACAAAAAATTATTAGAGTAGAGGAAACTTTCTTCAAACATAATAATTACATGAACTACAATAAAGTTAAATTGGCTTTAGTGAAATAGAGAGTTCACTTTTTTTGAGTGTAAAATAAATCCATTAAAGTATATAAACCGTCCTCATCAGAAACTATTTATACACAATCCATTACTATAATATTCAAGAGTGTTGATGCATTGCAAAAATTTGTTTACATCTGTAATATTACGAACCACTATATCAATGGTATCCACCACCCTCCATGGAAACTGGTTTGATTTGCGAGGAAATAATGCTCCGAAACTCTTACCTTATATGACCAATATAAAATGCATCTAAGGTATATCTCAAGGAATCAGATGATTTACAAAATGCCTGGGATGTTGCAGCATCCATTAATTTATAGGCATTACTTATGTAAATTATAGGCGTTCGTGATTTTCGAGTATTTGAATAGATTTTCAAAAAACCTGGATATTTATAAAATTGTCTTACATCCAGCAATTGTTGCTGTAAATATGCATACGTTTGATTTCCTGCTACGGTTATTTCAAATGTTATGGACAGATTATATTTCGGCGCTATATGAAAAATTTTATGATAAATATCCAATTCGGAAGGTAATTTTCCTGGGGTTAAGCTCAAAATTAATACACCCACACCACAATTACGAATATTTTCGAAATGTTTTTCAAATAAATCCTGTGTGGGTTTATACAGACCCAATTCAGGATAGAAAGCACTGTTGAGTATTTTCGGTGATGGCCGTATGGTGGAGCTTTGTATAGTGGTATTGCCATCACTGAGGATTTCCTTGGTCAGTGATGGAGACTTGCGTGTTTTATACCAGACTACTGGAGCTGTATAAAAGATATGTATGGCATTGGTAACACTGTCCGCTATAGTATGCTCCTCTTCAGGATCTATATTGCTTTGTTTCTGATGGTTTTTTAGATTTTCGATTTTCTCTTGAATCAAACGAGATTTGAGCTTATGCTCATCATATTTTTCAGGTTGTATAATGCCATTTTCTCGTGGTGATTTTAATATTAGTAGATTTTCTGAGCCACGATTTTTCAACGAAGATGATTGCTGCTGCTGCTGCTGTAGCAGCTGTTGGGATGCCTCATCCGCATAGGCTTGGGCCACAAAACGTTCATCGATTAATCTTTCGGGATTGACATGTTGTAGACCATTACTAAGTATCACCAGTGTTATCACAATCAAGGTGACTATCATAAATAATAGAATAATACGAAATTTTCGTGGATTTTTACAATATTTGGTAAAAATCATATTGAGTACTTGTGGCTGGCTGGTATTGCTATTGCAAAATATATTTTTGTGTGTGTGTTTTTTTTTCGGTATGTGTATATATGTATGTATTGAGCAAGCAGGTTACTTGAACAAATAGTTTCACAATTTCAGGACATATTCACATCCTTGAAATTAATTTCTGTCACAATTTCTTCTATATCTTTATATTACGAACCCGATATTCTTTTGCATTTATTGCTTTTCACTTTAATTCACAAATTTTGTAGGCACTTTATCTTCTTTTTTGGTATTAATATTTAATTTCTTCTTTTTCTTTTTCATGAATTGGTCTCCTTATTTTTAGGGGATTTCTTTTTTTAGATTCTCGTCCGTTTCCGTTTTCTGTTCATTTCAATATGATTTTCACAGCTTCAATGATATCGACATCATATCCACCCTCTGTTATTTTGTGTATAAATGTATGTTGGCATGAGTGTATTAAGTGTTCTATAAGTGTACTTGGATGTGAGTGTATGCAAGTGTGCGTGAGTGTGTTTCTCTGTATTACGTGTGAAAGTGTGAATCCGTGTTGACCATGTGTTCACTGTCTTCTGTTTTGATATGTACTGTTATTTTCTTTTCCTTGTATAGCTATTTTGCTTAAAAATAACAATGCATAAATATCCAGACCTTTGAAAATTTAGCTGGCAACTCTAATGCGCAAGTCAGACTCATTAAATTTGTTGACATTTCTCTTTGTAACATTGCTCCTGCAGAAGGAAATCCCGTTGCTCTCATTTACACTCGGACAGAGAATGAAAATATATAAGGCAACTTCACAACATAAGAAATGTAAATCTATTTTTAATATATGAGTTTCTAGTAGTAAAATTAGAAATGTTATATAATTATTTGCACTCTCAAGAAACTATTACTAACTAACTAAATAATTAACAATTTAAAAAATTTGTTCTCGCGTATTTTTCCAGGAAAAAGTAGTAAAATGCAACAATAAATTTAAAAACGAAAGACTTTTGGATTTGTAATGGCTTCAATCACGAAAATGATAGTATCAATGATAGAATTAATTGGAAATTAAAAATATTCTTGATTAAAATATTAGTTGATTTTACTTTCAATTAAGTTTTTAATTGGTTCAATTAAAAATGTTTAATTGGGATGAATTATTTTTTAATCGAAAATGTAATAAATGTCAATCAATTTATTAACTGACTTAAATTTTGATTAAACTGTTCATTGTATCAGTTCACTTTTTAAATTGATTACATTTTCAACTGCAATATTTTTTTTTTTAATTGGCAATATTTTGGAGATATTTTTTCTGTATAGTAAATAGGATTATTTCATTTTTATTTTACTTTAATAATATTCAAATATATAAATATCTAATTTTATTCCATTACAGTTTATAATTCTCCAAAACCTAGAAAATATTCCACCACATCACCTGAGCCACTAAGGGCTACTAATAAAAATCACGATTTGCCATCCACCGCTGTATTACAGAAGCGACCTTCGTTTAGCTTTAAACTGAGAAGAACTTCGGATAATTCACAGTCAAAGGTATGATAAAAACAATGGACTGAATAGTCTAAGTGATCCTGAATCTTAATCGGGCTGCCACTTTAACCTAACCAACCTATGATGAAAACCTTCGTATACTTTGTTATAATGAAAATTTATTACAGATAAAAGATGACCTCTTTAAATTATCATCGGAACCATTAGCCGGAAATTTCTCCCGAACATTGATTTGTAAAATTTGTCAATTTTCAACGGAAGTACCAGTGGGAGGAATACGACAGCTACCGCGTAATCTTTTAGTATTACGTAAAATTGATGAATATCGTTTTAGAATGGCAAATGAATTTGGAAATTCATGTAGCCTGTGCTATGAAGAGACCTATGTAAGTAGAAGGAAACTCTCAACGTATCATAAGACGTTTAATATTTCTAATAAGCATTCCGTAAGTACAAGTTAAAATAAATTGTGACACAATCCTTCCGTAGACCAATTACATTGTAAACATGTTCATGATATTATGCGATATTTTCTATTAATTTTTTTTTCAATTTTTTAGGCCACATACTTTTGTGATATATGCAGTTTCAAATTATGTACCCTATGCAAAGAAGCCCACGAAAGACAAAAATCTACAGCTAATCATAAAGTGAGAATAATCACAGATTGTAAAACGAATAAAATAGAAGTAAAAACACCCGTGAATTGGGAAAATACGTTTAAGTTTAAATGCACCCTTCATGCAGGATTCGATATAAAGTCATTTTGCCATAATTGTTTACAAGTAGCCTGTGCCGATTGTTTAATTTTACAACACAAAGGTCACAAGGTAGAAGTTATAGAGAAAGCTATTAAATATTATACTCCCATTTTAAAAGATTCAACTGAACAAACTCGCTTGATCTGCAAAAGCGCCGAACATTCGTTGGATAAATTGAATGCATCCTCCCTTAGTATTAATCGTAAATGTGATGAGCTTCGAGCAGAGGTAGAGGAATTCATGGAAAAATATGCTGAAGCTGTGGAGGCACATAGGAAAACCTTAATACAAGAAGTACAAAGATCTAGGGAAACAAAGATCAATATGATTGGAGAACAACAATGGGAATTAGGTGAGTAATTATAAATAAGTAAATAAATTTCAAAATCGCTATAAAATGTGCGGCCTTCAGAAAGTTACGGAAAGAGAGTCCCATATTATTGAAATTGATATAATATTTTCTATTCGATGAATTTGTTCCATCGGTTGCTAGCGTCTTGTCAATAGACGGACGGACAGACAGTACCAAATCGACTCTGAACTATAGGACCAATAAAAATATGCAATTAATTACACCTTATTCTTCATCAAGTATTTATGCTTTGTTTTACTATTTTCTAGAAAATCGTACTCTAGAGGGCCAGATGGCTATACGTTTCAGCCAAGAGTTAATGGATGTTGCCTCTGACGTGGAGATTTTATCTTTCATTAAAATCCTCTTAAAACGTTTCGAATATTGTCAACAACTTAAAGCTCCTTGCGATGCTAAAGTTAATTATTTCTCTGTATTAATTCGAATAGTGTTCTAAAATTATTTAATATCTTGCAGATAATTAACACACCAAATTTTTTATCTAAAATACAAGCTCCATTGGCCAAAGATTCTCATGATATACCCATGTATGGTATTATAACAATTCAGACAGTAGAACCTTCATTGTGTACTTTACAATGGGATGGTGAGTTGGAAATTTAATATCGATAAAATTTGCACTCAAACCACATTTCATTTATAGGTTTCTCCCAACTGCGGTTGAACAAAAAAGTAGAATTAACATTGATATCAAGAGATGCCGATGGCATCAAATACAAACTCATGTCAAATATAAGGATTTAAATTCAAAATGTTTGCGTATGGAGGTAAGTTTTAGGACTAAACGTATTCGAAATAATGATAATCCATTTAGAGTTCGGTGTTCCAGGTTACCGATAATAGCGATGGTACTTATTCCATAGGTTTTACTCCAGATTCGGAAGGTACTATTCTTCTTATGATTACTATAAATGAAAAACATATTAAGGTACGGAATGTATAAAACATACATTGCGTTAATAGTTTATTCATAAATATTGTTATTGTAAAATTACAGGGGAGTCCCTTTAGTTTTTTAGCCCGTCCAGTTAGACCCCATACAGGTGTCTATCATTGTTGTACATTTTGTTCGAGTAAAGGAAATAAACTTGCAACTTGTTCCTGTGAAGGCAATATGCCAGGTTACAGTGGATGTGGTCATGGTCATAGTGGACATCCTGGTCGTCGTCATTGGTCATGCTGTGGCGAAGTGTCAAGAAATTCAGAATGTTATTTTGCTAATAGGTCATTAAATCCTAAATAAATATGACAAACAAATGCAGACAACTAACTATCTTCATGTGTTTCATTAAATTCAGGATGATAATATTATTAGGCGATGAAAAAATTAGATAAAATCTTTTTAAACCACACTTTTCATTTTAATTATCTGTCATATTTTTTTATTTTTTGGTTTTAGAAAAATAGCATATTCCGTTCCAAAGATTTTGTCTTTACACTAATGATTTTGGTATTGACTGCGAGCCAAAAAACAAAAAGCGGAAGTAAATATACGTTTAACGGCCATTTCATGTACCTCCGTTAGGCTTTAACTGCCAGTTAACAGAAAGAAAAATGGAAATATATTTTCTCCGGCAGTTATGTTCCTAACTGGCATATGGAATATATACGCAAGATGGCAGATATGTACATAGATAGCATGGTTTAAAAGTTCGTTAGCTATCGTAGCACTAACGGAGCTTCATGAAAATGGGGGTAAGCTGCGTAACCGTTGGGAGTTGTCAAAAAGTAGCAAACGTTAAAAAAGTGGCACATTCTTTTTATTGACTTTTACCAAAAAATTTAAAAAATAACTACTGCTATGAGTTAAAGTTAAATATATATTTTGCGATTTTCATACAAAAAACAAATGCTATTTAAAATTATTTTTAAGTGTTTATAAAATCGTCGGGCCTTTTAATTATATCTCTAAATTAATTTACGATATCAAAATAATTTATATCATTAATGGTTTTTAAGTAATGTGGATCTAAGAATTTTGTATTATTCAATTTTTTGTCATTTATGTCAAGTCATGACAAAATTTGAGCACATTTTTAGGGTAATATTTTAGAATATAAGTTTTGTAGTAATATCAGTTTTTGTAGCAATATCAGTTTCAGGGATGTTTTCTGAAATAATTTGTGATTTGGCTTCGTGGCCTATGTATATTTTCGTAACTTCTTTAAATAATAATTGCAATTTAACTTTTTTTAAATACGTATATTTGTAAGAGAATATTTTTTGTTATATATATTATATCAGAATTAACATATAGTCTGTCGAACTGGAACAATCAATCTCCCAGAGTCATTGCATTTTTTTTTATATTTGACATATTCAGATTACGCTTTACCAACCTAAATTGAATCATAACCGTTCACATATAACAAGAATTGATGGACGATAGCTGTTTTTCGTTGGTGCAAAATATTAAATTTTTTGAATAACACATCTCTTTATGGTCTTAAATTCCCATAAAATTCCAACTTATGAAAAAGTGGCACAAAATCGTAAAAAGCATCACATATAGTGGCACAAAAGTGACACCGGCCAAAAAAAGTGGCAAATTTGCCACTAAAGTGGCTGGGGGTTAGATACAATTTTCTTTTAAATTTTGAGTTTTGCGTACTTGATTTTGGACTCGACCTCAAGTAGAAATTATTCAATTTTTACAAGTAGGACTGTCATTCGAGATCGATTTTATAAATCCCGGGATTCAGGATTTCAAAATATAGAATCCCGGGATTTTCCGAGTTTTTTTCGGGATTTTTTTAAATATTTTAAGTAATAACAATCTACAGCACCTAAAAGGGTTGTACATTAAATCAATTTAGTTTAATCATAGACCAAGGAATGTATAGACATCTCAAGTGAATTCACCATGGTTTTGTTTATTTGCAGAGCGCAGTCATTCCACTCAATTGCGCAGTCAAGTGACTCAATTTCTTTTTGGAAAACGAGAATTACCGTACAAATCAGCCAATTTGCATTACAAAAAAGGTGTGGATGGATAAAATTTTATAAGCTTTTACAATATTTTGTGTTTCATCAAGAGAACAAAGGAAAGAAAACAAAAATAAAGCCAAATTAAAAAATCACTCAATTGCAGACGAAAAAGAGCCCTCTACGGTGTGCAGACAAACTACAGCTCTGTGAATTCATTTGAGATGTCTTATATTTAATTGGTCTATGGTTTAATTCAATTAACAAAAGAACATAAGAGTAAATTAGTCCAACTCAAGAAATGAACAAAAGAAAAACAAAAAATAGCAAAAATAAATTACAACCCGATTTCATATCATTTTATTAGATTAGATATATTTTGGTACACTTGTGTTAATCCTTTTGTAGTTCAATTTTTATTAGATAAACGCGATCTTGTCATATTGTCGACGGACCTTTTATCATTGGTTTTTATTTTATTTGGCACGAATTCCATTTCACATAAGCTAATTGTTCAAAGGAGGACCGTATCGTTTACTTTGATTTTTGATGAAATTGTGTTTTTATATAGTAAACCTCATGTACAATAAGTTCTTACTCAAGGTGTACCATAAATGTTTATTAACTCGATATGTCGCGTATGAAATCAAGGGGCCGTTTGCAGTGAATGTGGACTCCAATTGATTAATAAATAATGCAAAAAAGTCAAAAATTTAACAAATTGCAATAAGTTTTTCGGGATCCCGAAAAATGCCGGAATTGAAAATAAAAAATCCCGGAATTTTCGGGACGGGATTAATCCCGGGTGACAGCCCTAGTTTCAAGTTAACATTTTTTAGTGTATTATAATTTAGATTTTTAAACGATTCACGGACATATACATTTTAATCTGTTCGTGAATCGCTTTTAATATGACTCCAAAATAAAAAGAAAATTCGATAGGTGATATATGCATCCAAATTTTAGGTATAAATCCCCTAGATTGCTGGAAAATGTTTCCTTTAACTATCTCTACTTTAAAAAACAACGTCTTTGGCTCAGGATTAATACTAAAACCCTTAAAATACGGTCGAAATCTTTCAAAGTTTTTTTTTTTTTTAGTTTATGCTCAGTCCTTATAATTCTTAAGTATGTGTTTAGTATATTGTCATAAAATGGCTTTTGATTATATTTTGCCATTGTTGACATTCGTTGTACGTCTCGCATTAAACAGTCCAAAAGTAATATATATGGCAACCCTTCATTCCGAAACATTTGATAGGAGTGTGCGAGAGTAAATCCTAAGAGCGAGAGTAACAATATAAGCAATGCCATGTAATGCATTTAATAATAACTCTGGGTATACAAGTAGATTCATTTGAGGAAACATTCTTAACTTTCCATGCACGCATGTACATCATTTGTCAGTTAGATAATCAAAAAGGAACAAAAGAAGACGTCACAACACACGGAAATGTGTATCATATTGATAAGCTTCCATAAATATTAATTAATTATAACCACAACTACAAAAATATGTAAATTTGAATAAATGTGTTAGTTGACTAAGAAAGGGAGTATGAAATAACCCTCATCTACTTATGCACATATGTATAAAGCCTTTCTAAGCAAATTTGGACTACCCAAACTCAAGTTTATTGTTTAATGGAATTATATAAATACTAAATTAAATTTGAAATAAAAAATCAATTGTAGGCAGTTTGCTATAGTTCAGCATCAGCAGAATCAGACATTTTGCAATCAAAATTTTCTTATATGTGCACTTAAGGTACACGTACACATATATTTCACAAAATATTGCGCAAGGACTGCGAACCGGTTATTTTGTAAATTTATTTATTGCAGTAAATTCTATTGCCAAAACTGTGGGTTTACCATTATCAATGAATCAGTTGTCAACAATACACCATGCTGAAAACATGTTTTTGTAGTGACGAAGTTACTGTGTGAATTTGTTGGAACAGATTAACAGCAATACAGTATGGTGAATTTATAGACATCAAACTAAAACATTTATTTGAACCATTTTACACTTAAAATAAAGTTATATTCTATATATATATATATAGCTATATATATTATAAAATAAATTGTGAACATTTTGATAAGGTAATTTTGGCTTTCTTCTTACACATATTAAAAACTCTATGCGAAATAAAAATAAGTTTAAAAATCATGTTGAAAACTAACTAAAATATAAGGTAAATAAAGGGAATATTTTGAAATAGTGAACGTATTTTAGTCATGGTGGACATATTTGGGCACCCACACTGAAGAAATATTGTCGTAAGCACAAAGATTTCATGTCCTTAAAATATGAATGGCACTTTTGCGTAGCATAACAGACTCATAAATATTATATTCCCTCTTAACTCTGGTGGACCTTGTTAAAGAGCTTCGTGCTGGATTTCTCCGTAATGATTAACTCTTTAGGCCACCATGACCGTCGTGTTCTCCCCTTGGTTTTACTGTAGAGGAAGTTGAGAACTATATAATTACATGATTTTGATTTTTTGAAATGAGAGATATTGGTTTAAAAACAGGAGGGATGTTCCTAATATTATAAATAAAAACAGACAAGAAGTTTTAAACGTAATCTTATCCTATCAGGAGTTGAATGATGAGATATCTTTTCAGATCATCGTTACGACAGATTCGACTTCCCCTTTATTTACACTGAAAAAACAGTGAACCCACCAAGAAGAAAAATTTTGGTTAATTTTAGAAAATTTAAATTATTTTTAGAAACTTTTACCTAAACATTATTACAAACGCTGAAATCACGCCCATATCACAAAAAAAAGTAAATGTTTTTCGACAAATTCAAGAAAATTTATTAGACATAACTAATTTTTTCACTTGTTAAAGAAAATTTTGTAGCTTGAGGGAAAAATTGGAGTACAAAATTGTAAGAATGTCTTTAGTGCCATACGAAGTTCAATATGGACGCGTTCGTAGTAAAATTTAGAAATTTTAAGAAATAATTAACTATTTTGTGAGAAGTAAGAATTTAGTAAATATTTATGCTTCATTTATGTATAATTTTTTCCCACTTTTTAGTTCATTTAACTAACGTACGTAAAAAATTATTAGAGGAAACTTTCTCCAAACATAATAATACCATGAACTAAAATAAAGTTAAAATGGCTTTTGTGAAATAGAGGGTTCACTTTTTTTTGAGTGTAGGGTCAGAAAAAACATACAACATACAATTGGCGTAAAAACCATGTATTTTGTCTGGCAGAGAAAAAAATATTATGACAATATGTATAAATGGCCAGGGCCAAGGAAATCATGTATCTATTTTTTGTGACCATTCAATTTTTAATGTTTTGCGAAACAAAAAGTATTATTATATATCATAGACTTATCCAAATTCATTACATGGTTATAAAGGCCTTGTACATGTAGGTGGTGATCATATTCCTCTGGTAGTGAAATGCGAGTTTCATCAAGAGCATAATATACAAGCAAAAAATTTCAAAGTTGTTCTAAAGTCACAACTTTAAAATCACTTCCAAAAATGTCCTCCTAAAGATGTTCTTTATTTTAACTACACAGGAAGTTTCTTTGATTAAATTTTTTATAACTCGCTTTTTTCATCAAAATAGAGTAAAAATTAATAAAAAGGAACAAATTGTCTAAATTATGTCGGAAAAATATCCTAAATCCATTCTAGAAAATTGCAAATTTTTGAAAATATCTGAGGTCAATCGTTTCAGACAAGCGTTAGAATGTATTAAAAATTATATTAATTGTCAAAATATCACATAATTTTTTAATTAAGATCCAAAAAAACTAAATTCGGATAACGCCTTAAGAAGTGATGCAAATTCAGTTCAACGTCTGTTGAAATGGTGGACATCCGTCCTATCGATCTTTTCTCTTTATGTTTTCGCAAACTGGCATGACAAGGATTTTAAACATTTTATTCATTGTGCAATAAACATAAGTTAGTTTTAGCATGAGTTTAGCAACGGACTTTTTTCTGAATATTTTTTGTTTATAAAAACTTCTCAAGAGTTTATACACTGAAAAAAGAGTGAACCCACCAGGAAGACAAATTTTGGTTAATTTTAGAAAATTTAGTTTTTTTTTTTAGAAAATTTTAACTAAACAGTATTATAAACGCTGACATCACGACGATATCACAAAAATAAGTAAAAAAATCGATAAATTTAAGAAAATTTATTAGACAAAATTATTATTTTTCACTTATTAAACAAAATTTCGTAGTTTGAAGGAAAAAATTGGAGTTCAAAATTGCAAAAAATGTCTTTAGTGCTATACGAAGTTCATAATGGGCATATTATTGGTAAAATTTACAAATATTAAGGAATTCTGAACTATTTTGTGGGAGACGCCAATTTAGTTCATCATTATACTTTATATGTGTATAATTTTTCCTTTGCTTTTTGAGTGTGGGATCTTAAATGACAACCACGTTATTTACCACTACGTTGCGTTGAAAATATAACAAAAACGCTTCAAAAATGCTCCAACCATATTGTTTTGGAAGAAGGAAGGTTCCCGACTGCCATGATGATTTAATATTAATATGTCTCAATTCAAATCTTAAAAAATTATACATTTGATTCTAAATCAGTACGTTGAACTATATTAAACATTTTTTGATTTATGTAAAATTTTCAATCTTTTCAAAGTATCGTAGATAAGATAATCTACCGAAATGCGATGTTTCGAATAGAAGAGGAAGCTCGTACAAAACTAACAAATACGAAATGTTTTATTCAATGTTACTTCCCATTGAGCTGATGTTTTCAACTCTCAGAGAATAAATGGTGATTTTGGTTGTATTGCCGCCGGACATTACTATAAAATCAAATCTCTTTTAACAACAAAATCCATTTGTGTGTCTTCAAGCTGTTGCAGCACAACTCATTAACCGATTAACGGTTTAAAATCCAATTAATAAATTACAATCAACGACTTTAAAAATTCTTGTCACGTTATTTACATATGTGAGTGTATATGCATGTGAGGTAAGTGGTTGTAAGATTTCCAATGAATATAGATAAGGCTTATCTCGTTGCTCTGTGTGGCGCAAACCAAAGTATAATGCAAACTCTTATTTGTTAGCCAAATGCCATAATTCAGCACTATATTCAGGCCAAATATTTTCGATTTTGAAACTACTTTCGTAGTAATTCTGATTTCGGATATAAATTTTTTGAACAATTTAATATCTAAATCGAATTTATGCTTTGCATTTGTCGAGGCCCACCTTTGTTTTAGTGCAAATCTTAACGAAAAATTAACCAAATCACAAATACCTAAAAATTAATTTTTTGGATAATTGTATGTTGACGAATGAAGAAATAATTAATGGGATATGAGAGCATTGTTATTGTTTATTTAGCAATTATTTTTAACATTTTAAGTTTAAAAATGTAACAAGGAACACGTGGAACACGAATACTTCTGTTATTTGGTATTAGTATCTACTTATAAGATTTGGAATAAAGAATAAATTACCACGGTATAAACAATGTATTGATTATATCTGAAAGATTTTGTATGAACGAGTTTATTGCAATTCCACAAATGGCGAACTTTTCTTTTATCAATGAGTTTTATATTTGCAATACCCAGTAAAACTCGATAAGTAGCTGAAGTGAAAAACGGGTTACCAAAAACTATCTGTTCATTACGCCCAGCAGTATCTTATGCTTGCAAAAAATGTCTTACGATTATCAATTTTTTCCGGTTACCACAAATCGCACACCCATCATCCTTATTATACTCTTCTATTGATCCAGTCAGATATTTGTAATTTGAAGACTGGAAATTAAGTTAAAACTTCCGAAGATCTAGTGGCTCTGAAGCGATAAAACACCTAAGGTCGGTCATACCTAACGCAGCACAATCACATAGGCGGTGCTTGTGATATTTCTTCTTCTCAATAAAAGGGAAGTTCATCTCTTCATCATCTTGGCCATATCTTCTTGGTAACCTAGGAAACTCATCCGCTATACAGATCAATGATATGTTCTTGCGGACAAGCAGTCACACCTTTGTTTTAGTAGGTATGGCTGCTTGTGGGATATGTTCCTTCGCACAAGGTGATTATTGCTAAATCTATGATCTTTTTCAAGTTGATGAACTCGGAGTCCAAGGATTTGTTTATGCCGAAAAAATTAAGATCATTTAGAGTGGACGCATTGGGCTTTCGCGTGTTTATTCCATTTTCGCTGACAGATCTCACATGATTTTGAATATCACGGTGTATCCGTGCTCTTAAGATATCTAACCCTCTTGATCTAACCCTAACGATGGATCGTGTAGCTTTATAGTGGTTATTGCATCGGACTTTTCGGCCAATACATCCTAAGGCAATATACATATGCAACATGACATTAAGGGAGTATGTGTCTGACGTACATACGGAAGCTATTCGGATTAACATAATTGCAGAGTCAATTGTGACATCATGCTCCTTCAAATACGGGTCCTACTTTTTAAACGCATATCTGGACTGACTCAGAGCAAATTTGAACCGCTCAGCAATATGGCCAGTTACGACAATCCCAATAGAACATTGACGACAAAATCGAATCCATGGTGTACTATGAGGTCCAGCATCCGAGAGAAACGACCACAGGAGCTTTTTATCACACTCAATTGATGCGTTTAAGCACAGCATTGCGTGGTAAACGGTCACAATATCTAGAAAGGTACGTTAAGGTGATTTTATAGCATGATAACGCCCAGCCATCCGCCGTATGCCCAGACATTGCTTCTTGAGGGATGATCTGGCTGATCAGCATTTCGTTCTTATGAGGAATCTCAATATTGGGTCCATTCGGGGATTGAGTTAAGAGACGAAACGTTTTCTCGTCGCGGTATCTGTATGTTAATAGAAAGACGGCTAAAATGTAGCAGCTACCACCTCAAAAAAAAATCGCTTCTGTAACATATACCCCAAATACATTTTGCTTCAAGCATATATATTTTCAGGATTGGTCCAAACAAAATATTGTTTGTATTGTTCAAACATATTATGTTTCACCTTAGGGCATACATTGGTAGAAAAAAAATTTAATGAAATTTTCTTTGTGTGGATATATTTTTAAGGCGCCAATTGGTTACATCCATTATTTTACATGCAACATACTCTCTAGATCATTCTTTCTAAACACATATATGTTTATAGGCTATTTCTAAATTAATGTATGTTTGCATCTAAGCATATTATATTTAGAAACATTTTATGTCCCAAGCATAATATGTTCTAACATATTAACATATATGTCCCAAACATGTTATGCTAGTTTACGAACATTATATGCTTGCACTTAAAAATATTGTGTTAAAAATGTGAGTTCCAAACATATAATCACCCAAACACATGAAAAACAGTATTTTTCGTTCATGTAGCCGTGGACAATACACCGAAAAAAAGTGAACTGTTTTATAGGAAGAATGAACTACCACGCACGAAAATTGAACTAAATTTTACTCCACATTTTGAGATTTCCACAAAGCGTTGTTAAAACCAGGAAATTTTAATGCCCTGTTGTTTTTTTAACTACAGTTCATGAAATTACATCATCTCATAGAAGAAAAAATTAACTAAAAGTAAAGAAGAAAATCATTGGCACCAATTCATGACCATTTTAACCATACAGTAGATTATTCTTACTATTTTTGGGAGTCGTACGAAAATTTTCATTTGTTTTATTTGATATTGAACTTATGTGTACGGTCATTGAACTTTATACTCACGTTTAGTTCATAAAATTTTTGATACATACTTTAAAAAAGTAAGATTTCATTAAGCCGTGGAAAATTTCGATAAAAATAATAAAATTTAACTACAAGCAAATAATTTTTTCCAATAAAAATAAGTTAAATTTAGCGTTAGTTTAAGTACGGAAATTTGTTCTGTGTAGATCAGTTTGTAGCACATTATTTTGGAATAAATTCACAAACATTCTCAATATAAATATGTACATAAATAATAGAAATAAATATTTTCAGATTCCTAATAACCAATACTGTGATACGATGAATTAATAAAAGAAATGTTGTACAATTTTCGTTAATATATGTGGGATTTATTACAATACTATGCTGTTTTACTCACTCATCTTATATATTATTACAGGTACGTAAACATAATTTATTATTTATGATACTTTTAAACAATTACTCACATATTCAAAACAGTTAAAGTAAACTTTAATTCTACTTTTACCATGTGATTGGGATGGTATTATTATCATTAAAGTTATGAAAATTTTGAATTTCTTAGTACCGTAAGATTACGAGGGTTTACATTTTGGGATAAGAGAACAAAAACAAATATTAATCATCGAAACTCGTTTTATTGTTTTTCACCATATTCCCTATAAAGATCTCCCAATAGAACCAATTGTTGAAACACTTTTGCCACTGTGATTGTGGTATATCTGAACCATGAAGTTTTAGCGTACTCGCCGTTTCTTCAGGTGTCGAAAAAATTTTACTTCTCATTTTATTTTTATTTCGGTGCCAAGTCAGAACTATACGGCGGATGACCCATCAAATCAATATACTAAAAAAAGCAGTTGTTTGAGCCGATGTGTGCGAACTCGTATTATCGTGGTGAAGTGAGATCCGTCTTCGGCGGTTGGTGTTTCTGATTTCTAGGAAGACAGTTTCCGGAACAACAACTGATTTTGGACGACCTTCACGAAATTCGTCTTGGAGTGAACTATGAACTCGATTGAATTCACTGCTGGTCCTTGGCCGAGCT